>NW_017729004.1:59300181-59308967 GCF_001723915.1 Gavialis gangeticus | reverse complement strand
TTGGCCCTCTTCCAGTCCTCTGGCACCACGAGTGCTCATAAAGCCGTGCCAGGGGTCCCACAATGACCTCAGTTAATTCCCTCAGTACTCGAGGGTGGAGATCGTCTGGATACATCCAGTCCCTCCAGAAATTCCCTGACTAGACCCCTGAAGTTCCCTGACATTGCTCAAGAGTGTGGTCCTCTCACCAGACAGATTAAAGTTTACTCATTTTCAGTTTTCACTGATGCATGCTTCAGCCAGAGAGAGCAATTCATATACAGTGGCTAGAAAGGTACATTTTACCCCAAAAACTTTAATGAATAATTCTGTCAAAATGCCAGAAGAAAACCATCTCCTTTATGGCAAGGTACAAACATTGCACATAAACGAGTATAAGTGATCAGAAACTGGTCTAAACCTGTAACACAACAGAAGTTCAGAACATATAAACCGGCCTATAAATGACAGAACTCAGTGATTGGTGTGATATCAGGCTTAAGCAGTTTAGGTTAGACTCGTCTTTCAAGCTTCTGTACCAGATCTCCTCCTGACTCATTAGTCACTGTCCACTAGTATCCCAGGCTTCTTTGTCAGTCCCTGCTAACCTCCCCCTGCAGGGTGGCATGCTGGAACTCAGCCCACTCTGTCACCAGCCCCACCTGCCTCTGGTCAGATGTCAGAGCAGCCAGGGGGAGGAGGGGAAATCCTAATATCTGTGTCCTTGCATGACAGAGCAGTGAGGGGATGGGGGGCTGCCCCCTCCAACATGAAGGGACACAGACACAGCTGCAGCCAGGCAACAGGGAATGTGTTCATCTATGTCTGGGGAGTGGGGAAGGGGGCTGGGGCTGGGACTGGGGCTGTGTAGTAGGGGCCTCTGTCCTCCCCGACTCTGGTTGTTTCTGATAGCCAGCATGGCCCAAGACAATATGGCTGCAAGGGGCCCACTACACTCCCCCTGTCCCCATATTGCCCATCTGCCACAGTTGACAGCCAGCTGCTGGCAGGAGGCGGGGCTGCGGTGAGGGGCCGCACCGGCCAATCGGGGTGACCAGCAGCTGCTGACTGCATTTGGCATTCTCTGTCAGCCTGCTGGGAGGCATGTGAGAGCACCCCAACCTGCTGGCCTCAGCCAGTGTAGGCAACCTGAGTGCCTTCCCCACCCCCCATTTCCCCCCACACTGTTCTGTTCACTCCCAATCTAACCTAGTTCACTTACAGAAACCTGTATAAGTTAGCTTGAATCCACTTCGGGCTTTTTGAATATCTGTACCTAGCCCAGGGGTAGGCAAAATGGTGGATTTGGCCAGTGGGCAGACTCCATTTCCCAACAGCCCCGGTCCATGTGTGCTGGGACCCCAGCAGCAGCTATGCTGTGATAGCACAGGGCCAAGGCTTCCATGGAAACCAGCTCCAGCACCAGCACCACTGGCAGAGCACAAGGCAGGGTGGGAAGCTGCTCTGGGGCCAGGGTGGGATCTTGTAGCAGAGATAGCATGGTCCAGAGCTGAGACAGAGCTGCAATCTGCAGTCTGCACGCTCCGGGCAGGAGCATGCAAGCACTGGATCACAGCTCTGCCCCAGCTCTGGACCATGCTGTCACCGCTGCAAGGAGCTGGGGCACAGCTGCAACCCACTGCCTGTGTGCCCCTGCCCAGAGCATGCTGGCTGCAGATTGTGGCTGTGCCCTGGCTCCAGACCATGCTGTCAATGCTGCAAGATCCTGGCCCTGGAGCAGCTCCCCACCCTGCTGTGCACCCTGCCAGCGCTGCTGGGGCCAGTCTCCACAGAAAACCCGGCCCCATGCTATCACAGTGTGGCTGCTGCTGGGGTCTCCATGGAAACTAGCCCTAGCCATGTGGGCAGGGGCTGCTGGAAAATGGAGTTCACTGCCAGCTGGATCTGGCCCACAGCCTGGACTTCGCCTGCCCCTGACCTAGCCTATGAGAACTTCCTCCAACAACCCTAATGGAACACATCTCCTTCAATGAAGCCAGTGCACTTAGCATCCCACCCATAACTTGATCTCCCTCTTAGCCTTACTCCAGTGTGGACCCATCCATCTGCAGTACTACTGAAGTCCATCTTTCCATCCTGACTCACCCAGGAATATTCCTGTCCAGAATTCTTGTACCCAAGCTACAAGGTGCCTTGTAGGGAATATGGAACATAGAGCTGAATACAGGAAGATTCAGGAAAAGAGTGGATAGGGAAGAGGGAAAAAGTAGCAAAATTATTAGTAGTAGTAGTAGTAATAGTAGTAATAATAGTAACAACTACTGCTATCAACTTGGCCAAATTTAGGGGAACATATTATCATCTCTTTGCTACCAGATTGTCTTCTGCCCTGCTGTATTATTTTATTTTATATTTCACATGTCTTGTTAGATATGTCTTTTGTCCTTTATATCTACATGTCTTTTGTCCTTTATATCCCAGGAACCAACTTCTACTTTCCTTTGTGACTTCCCTGAACATTTTTTCTGTCCCAGTCTTCAACTTGTGTTTTCCCTGTGACCCTTCCCTTTACTTGCCTTTACTCTCTCTTCTTAGAGCCTAGAGAAAATGTGTAACATTCTGTTATCACTGTTATATGGGCCAGGAATTGCTGATGCAATTTGTAACTGTCACCTCTAGCTAGATATAAATAGTATTTCAACTTCCTTTTGTTATAGCTAATATATATATAGATATTTATAGTTATCAAATTCTGCACTGGCAGGGAAAGGACAAGAGATGAGAGGGGCCTTACATCTCTAGTCATTTCTGTGGCAAGATATATTGATAACTAATAATCTAATACAAACTATACCAACCAGTGTTTCCAAATCTAGAAAACTAAAACTTAGTCAAGCCTTGGCCTAATAGCACCATGAAGGCTGTTTAAAGCTGCACAGCCCAGCCTCATGTTCCGAACTCATGAAAGATTTAGTAATACTCCTTTCCACAACATGAGTCTCTCCAACAGATATGTATTTTTGTTCTTTTTTCCAGAACCTGATTTCAGTCCCTGGTCTTTTTCTCTCTCCTTGAAGTAGGTTTATGAGGGAACATATATTGAAAGTAAGGTAAGACAAGAAACTAAAGAAGCCTAAAGCCATGGGTGCCTATACATGAGCACGGAGGCTGCTCCAACTCACTGGAATTCCAGTGTGTCAGAGCAGACTCGATTAATCAAGTCTGCCAGAGCATGGCAATTGCTGCAATCCAGCAGCCTCCTATGTCTCGTGTATCAGCAGGAGCATTGAATAAGCTTTAGTTCAAGCACCCCCCCACTGCCATTTTTAAGTGCGGGAACACTGATACACAAGATGCGGCAGTGCTTTAATTAGAGTGGCTCTTAGTTCAAGCCCCCGCACCCCACCCCAAAGCATGTGTAAAAGTGGCCCATATATTTAGATACCCATAAAAAAGGCTTTTTTCTGTCCCTTATGGTCCCATAGCCTCCAATTAATTCCCTACATATGGATGCTTGTTATATAGGACAAATATTTTCTTCCTTCCTTGTTCCAATGTAACTATGAGTGAGGATTTGATCCATCAGTATTATCATATTGATAATTTATGAGTTGAATTACTTTCAGTAATACTTCAATTAATAATTTCAATTGGTTCAGGTTGCTTTCAGTTCTGCTGTTTGTTAATTAATTTATGTTGAGATAGATGTTTAATGATCAGTTGTGTCAAAAAGCTGATCAAGAAAGGTTTGTTTAATTAGGAAAATAGAGTATTTAGCTTGTCAACATTTAAGTTCCAGAGGTCCACAGTGAAAAGCTACAGCAAAGGCTTCTATCATAGTATTTATTGACCTTTAAGCCCTCCAGCTCTTATGTCATTGATGTTTAATCGAGTCATTTAGTCTGTCAGACTAATAACTAAGGTAATGAAGTAGTCTAGGACCTTGGTTTACTACTTTGTTATTCTAATGCTAATTTTAGAAAGTTAAAAATAGATTGACTAAAAATAAGACATTGTGGGTGGTTCTTTTCCTGAAACAATTGGGCTGCTGTTACCGACCTCCCCAAACTATTTGGACATCATTAGATTTCAAAGAGGTTCTTTTTTAGTAAAAGTTTATAACAATGTTGTTAGTTCTGTGGACCTATTTCATTTTCAGTTGTAGTTAATGAAAAAGGAAGATGGAATTTACTATGTTTTTAAGTCTTCCTTGCTAAACAGAAAAGGGACAATGAATACTTGAAGGAAAACAGGGACACTTCCAAAGGAAAATATTTAACAAAAACTTAACATTTTTAAAAATCAGTTTTCTAATTTGAACCTCAAAATACTAAATTTTTTAATGATAATTGTAAGACTATTTCATGGCATCTCTACAGGGGAGAGTTAAGGTTTTTTAATGCTTTACTTAGACTTTTCTTACATTGATGTGTTAGGATTTCTTGTGATTTTGAATTTTCTATAAGTCTGAATTTTCTGGGTTTACAGTGCTTAAGTTCAGGATAACTACAATGGTCCAGTAACATATATATGGTATATTACTATACATACATACAAGGCAAATTCTTACCTTGATACATACTTATACCCTTCATTCAATACTTATTGGATGTGTTTGTATCAGCATATGACTTGTTCTGTTCATGTATTCTATGCAAAGACATATTTCCAGGATCTCCCTTTGTAGAGGAAAGATCTAATATTAGGAGTTCAAATATTAGGGGATTTTCCTACATACATTTTTAAAATAAGTCATTATATTAGTTTGTAAACATTCATTATACTTAGCGTGCAGCAGCTAGAAAATTGTATGTTTTGATTTAGCTTTGTTTTATTATAATGTAACCCTCCTTTTTGACACCTTCTCATGCTCATTTTCTTCTCCAAGTCTAGAAAATGCCAAAACTCTACCTTTACTTATCAGTCAGTAAGATTGTTATCTTTTTTAGACAGTAAAGAAAATTAGGAGAATGCTTTCTAAGCATTTGTTGAAGAGCTGATCTGAAGTAACTTTATTTCAGAAAAATAAAAATAAAATAGATTCCAAGCGGTCTTGGATTGACTTTCTTAGATTTTAACTGCTATTCCCAGTTTATCTTTAAAAAAAATAAAACAGTTAACTGACATATTTATTTGCCATTAATATATTTAATATTTTTTGATGGTCAACAAGTTGGCAGCAACTACATTTGCTTTTTCTCCTGTGACAGGATCTGCTGACAGGCTCTTCAAAGGTATTATAAGGGCAGATATGTAGATGCCTTCCAGGTTAACACATTCTCCCGATTGACTTAAAACCAAAAAAATATGGCTGGCTGGGCTTTGCAGGGGGAATAAAGTTACTGTCACCCAAGGACACTGTTGAAACCTTCATCTGTCCATAGCTCTTTCCTCACTTATGGTCCCTACATCTAATGTAGTGTGTAGTAACTACCATCCATGCCTAAATCATAGCATAAACAATAAGAGAGAGAAAGAGTTAGCTTTCTTAGTCTGGTACATGAATTTATCTTCATGCAGAAACTGGTACATTTTCTTCTTGTTGGATATTTAGCTGGATATCATCTTTGGGATATGTTTTTGGCAGTGCTTCACTCCCACATATTAAAGAAACATCTATGAGCATACCATTACCAATACCATGCAATATTCCTTACCATGAGCACTGAGGGCTTTAATGACTCATACATCTTCATTCAGAATTTTCCTCTGTAATTCCATCATCAGAAGGAAGTATTGCAACAAAGGGAGAGGGAAAGAGTTTCTTTCACTGCTTCAAAAATCCTTATGAGAACCTTCCCTTTAGCATGATACAGCACCATGGTTTAATCACAACTTCTAAAGCACACACTTTCCAATTGAAAGCTGGATATTGTAATATTTACTGTATGTTTTTGACAAATTATGGTTTAATAAACTTCATTTTTCCCTCTAGACCCAGCTAGAGCTAAGTTTGGCAATATGTTATAAGATTTTTCTTGATTGCTATATCCTATGTATATAATAATGAGAGCATTCTAATAAAGAATAGCCATGGGCTAACCTGAAAACTGCTGTCCCACTCTGGGCTTATTACAAAAGGCCTAAACTATCTTCATAGTTAAAATAGTTCACACTGGTATATTTACTTCTTTTGCTAGTAGTGGTTCAGTGTTGCTCTGAATAACACTGTGGCTATTTGCTCATTCCTCTTATTTGCATTCCTGGCTATTCCAGGAATATATTCTGGGTTAGATTCTTTACCTAGGCTGTACTGTCTCTGAAAAGAGCTGATGACATTTTAAACAACACCAGAGTAGAAGATTTTTAAATTATAAACTGGGTTTCCTTAATGCTGGGAATGTTTACATCATTTCCTAATGTTCAACTATTACATGAGCTGCTTATATGCCATAACTTTATGGCTTTTGCAAAGGCTAAACACTTCCTCATCCTCCTTTTTTTTTTTTTTTAAGAAAATGCTTCCTATCACATTCCAGGTTCTTGAAAAATATTTTGACACTGAATAAAAGAAATTCCAAACTAACTTGTGAGAACTCAAGTCTGGGTAATATATATATAACTCTAGCTCAGTTCATTAGAGAAATTAGTGTGTCTTTCAACCAAAGAAAACTACAGTGACTAGACTCTTCAAAGGACTTTATCACCTCTGCCTTGCTGAGGTTCAGTTGCAGCAGCTGCTCTTTATTAATGAGCTGATCACATCAAGCACCAGGCCATCTACTAGGGAATCTACTAATGTGAAAGATTGAAAGAAAAATAATAAATATGGGTTCATAATAAAAAGGGTCTTGTGAAATAGGTGGCAAGGCAGTAGCATGATAAGCAAAAGCATGTCATTTGTCAGCCCAAGTTTCCATGCTAAAAGATGGTTAACAATTTTGCCAAGTCTTGTGAGTTCTAGCACCAATCTCTAGATATCTGGTGTTTTTCTTAAAGCCCCGGCTTCTGGCATTAAGGATTTATGTAAGAATCTCTGTTTTCATTTTTAAGGTGAGTTTCTAGTCCTCACTGGCATAACAAAGCATGAAACTGTGACCTGAGATCAGTCTGAAGGCTCTAAAGCCAGAAAGCAAATAACAATCTCATGATTTTTGAGGACCTGACTCAAGATTTTTGGATGCATGGGCTTGGGAATATTGGGTTAAACTCTTAGCTCTATCAAGCCAAGAGCACTATAGAATAGCTGCTTTTGTTATATAAGGATGTGAAATGTAGTTACAGAGACCAAGGGTCATACTCCATCATGGAAGACAAGACTCTGAACTAGAGGATAAATAGCAGAAAGTGCTGACTGCTGCTCATAATGGGCTTCAATGTAATGTAACAGTACAAATAATTTTGTTGTTAAATACAAGTCTCTTCTGCTTCAGAGCAAAGAACAACACAGAAGGCTCCTACTCTGGGAAACTTGACACTGGAGTTGGCTACATGAACAAGGAAACATGGAAATATTATTGTGTGGGGTGGATTGGGGATTTTATGAACATTATTGAGGTTGCTTCTATCTCTGTCTCTTCAGCACAATGTGAATATCTGATTGACATTGTCTAGCATACTAACCAGCCGGGACTTTAAAACTGTACTAATCATCAATCACTGCAGTCAATGATAAAACTTGTAAGAGGGACAGACATTTATGCCAGTGTTGAACGCTTTTGAAAATCCCATCAGTAATGCTTTAAACTTCACTTAATCCTATCAATGGATTATTTAATATTCTTTCGACAATGAACAAAAATGATTATTTTAAGTATTCTCTCTCTCAAATTCCAAAGTAATAATCACAAAATGTGGTGGCAATTTATTTTTTCCAGTACTAGATGACTTCTGGGGTGAGGAAGTCCACCTTTCTCAGTGTTCTGGAGCACTGTTTATCATTTATTCCAGACTTTTTAAGTTTTCTCTTTCCACTACTATGTAGATCTGTTCTCTACTCCTTGACATCCAAACAGCTTTACCGTGGCCAGCAGTACAGCAAAAAGCCCATTTGAGATGACTGCCAGTGCCACTCTGTGGATTACCTGGCACTTTGAGAGAAGTGCAGCCAGCACCATCTCATAGCAATTGCACACCTTACCTTCACAGTGCACCTCTGTTTGTTCTCTTTGGCCTCAGAGGTGGAAGTCCCAAGCCAAGGCCTCCCACGTGGATTGCCACTTTTGGTTTCTAACAAAACAGGACCGTGGTAGAGCAAAGCCTTTGATTGTTTAACCTCTGTCAACAGCCTATTGCTGGATTCATTCAGGCAGGGTGACACCAACAGAGAATGTTTATATTTTTTAAAGTCTCTGATTGGTTAAAGATGAAACCTGTAAATATGACTTTTCCCTTAAATTGCAAAAGAAATGTGAATGTTCCCTTAGTAACTTCTACAGTGAACCCTACTGAGCAGGAAAACAAAACATGTTTTGCATCTAGTTGCTACGGTTTTTCTCCAGCATGTTTGAAGGCCTCTTTATTTTGTAGAAATTTGTGGTGGAAAAGATGGGTCCATTCCTCTGCCAATGCCCAATGGCTTTCGACAGGATATATTCTTCTGTTTGGTCTGGCCTAGCACTAAAATGTGTATTAGCTGCAATGAAGGGGAATGAGTGTGTAATATAATGCATGCAAATACATGCAAGTTAACTGGATTTGAAGAATAAGATAATTTAAGGGGATTGCTATCCACTGTCAATAAAATAAAAACCAAGACAGCAAGTTCTAGAACAGAGCACCATGTAATTTGAAGCAAGTGAGGAGCAACAGCAGAAGAGTTTGATGCCAATAAATTATGAGACTTACTCAAAGGTACAAAAGGGCAGTAGAGTGCTCAACTCCAATTGGGAGCCAGATGCCTAAAT
>NW_017729004.1:59281500-59295181 GCF_001723915.1 Gavialis gangeticus | reverse complement strand
GGTGGTCCATTCTAGCTGTACAAACTACTGTTATTCAGAGCTGCAACTTGGTTTGGGGATGGAGTGACACCTAGGGCCCTTTTTCCACGTATTAGGTACCTAAGTGGAGTTAGGTACCGAACTATGATCCTGCTCATTTCTGTTTAAATCCTGGCAAAACAATTAATATAAAAGATGGGTGGGACCTCTTGTTTGCTGCTTTTTCAATTTAGTTATAAAGCTGTGATGCTGACATGTTACAAAAGTAGGTGCCTAAATTTTTTGTGCCTCTGAAAATTCCCCTATAGAAATATGCTAAAAATGATGTGTATTAATAGGCAACCTATGCATACCTTGGAAGTGCTCTGGCCTTGTGCCTTCAGCTCTGTCTCTGCCTCTCAAAATCAACGAGCAGCTAACTGATGCATGTGTTTGGGTTGTTTATAAGTATGAGAATAAAACTGAGCCATTTAAATGTTCACCTTTTATAAAAAAATAGATGAATAAAATATTTGATTGGCTTATACTCTGTGTCCTTCCTCTGAAAAAAAATCTAACAAATGGATAAGAGAAAATAGAAAGTGCATAAAAATAAACCTCATTCTCCTATTGTTTTTAATATATGTTGTTTATTTTTTTCTAATCCTTTTCTTCTTTATTTAAAATTGGAATTATCCTGCCTATAATATATAAACTTCCTCCCCCATTTTATCTTTCCCAGAAGCTTGTTTGCCATTTCAACAGCACTTTCAGCTACTTTTAATGCACTAAGGAAACTATCACAGGAAGTAAAGTAAAGTACAAGGCTGCACATTTTATAACCTGCAATCCAAATGGTAGTTGGCACTTTAAAGCTGTCCCATTTCAAAACTGTCCCACTTCAAAACTCCTAGTCTTCCATTTTCCTGTCCAACACATGGCCATTTCTTTTCACTCCTATTAGGACTGTGCAAAGCTTCAGTCCCTGATTCAGTTTGGTGGGGATTCGGCCTAATTCAGTGGCCAAATCTCTCAATCCAAATCGAATCAGACTCTTTAATCTCTCCAAATCAATTCGGAGAGATTCAGAAAGATTCAGAGACTCAGACATAGACACAGCTTTTAATGTTTTTTCTACAAACCTCTAGGTAGCAGGGGCTCGGCAGTAGACCTGGAAGTGGACCAGAAGCACGTCGAAGTCCACAGGGGCCCCCGCCTGGAGTGCATTGCCTCCTCAGTCTGGGGGGACACCTGGGGTCTCCCTGTGGCCAATCGCTGAGCTGGGGTGGTGCAGGGGGCCCCCTGCATGCTCCCTGATGGACCTGGAAGTGGACCAGAAGTACTTCTGGTCCACTTTCGGGTTCACTGCCAAGCACATGGAGGGCCTGCACTCCTGTGGGACGCTCCATCTGCCCCAGCATCACAGCATTCACAAGCCTCAAGGTAAGTAGAAAAAACATTTAAAGCTGTGTCTGTATCCGAATTGCTGATTCTCCAAATCAGCATCGAATCTTCAGATTCAGCCAAATCAAATCCAGGAAAGTGATCCAAATCAATGAATCAAATCACTGTCCCTGATTCAGGCCAGATCTGAATTGAATAGGGCCTGCTTCACACACCCCTAATACCTATGCCTTCAGATGAGTTCTAGTAGCTATTTCTCTTACACTAACTTTCCATTATTTAATAGGATGTGTGCAGGGACATTTATTTCCAGTAAAAAGGTCATAGCTGTGCACTTCTGGAAGTGACCCTGGCCTGGGTTCTGATTTAGAGAGGGTGCTGGAATTGCTCAACATGAGTCTTTGCTATGCGCACACAGCCCCATGCTGCCAGCAGCTGTAGAAGCCAGGTATCCCTACACACTTAGGGTAGGGACAGACATTCAAAAAGCCTGAGCCTGAATTGATTCAATCTTTGCAGGTTAGTCTAACCATGTTAGGCTAAATCAGCTTTGTAATCAGACAAATATCGCAGAAATGCAGGCACATGCCTGTAGTGGCTCAGGCTAGAAGCCAGGGGGAGCTAGAGATGGCCTACCTTCCCCAGGGCTGAGCTGAGGGGGGTGTGGCCACACCCCAGTGGGATGCTGTGATTAGGGAGGGGTCTCCCCCCCTCCCCTTGATAACAGAGCATTTATCAGCTGTTATCAGCATTTAACACCCCATCAGAAAACAAAGCCTCTCTCATTCCAAGCTCTTCTTAAACAGCTTTTTTCCAAAGGAAGGAATGCAGGGAAATTACCATCTGAGCTGTTGATTACCTCCAAAAAACCCTAAGCAGACACTGTCCTATCTGCCTTACGCAGCATTAGCTAACATACCACATGTTGGCGATGGTCTGTGCTGTGGGAGAGAGAAGGAAAGGATCTCTGCTTAAGCCATGAGTGTAGGGGGGGGAGAGGGGGAAGGGGAGGGTGACACGGGGAAGCCAGCAGACTCTGGTGTGCCTGCAAGTCTCTGCAGGAGCTCTGACCAGGGAGCAGAGGGGAGGGGCCAGCCCTGCTGTGGAGCAGAGAGCCCCGCCCAGCCCGGAGAGCATGCTGGGATGCTGGGGGCATCTGGTTTAGCTTAAACCAGCAAAGGGTCTGGGACAGATATTGCATAAATGGGTTTGACCCAAATCAGTTAAGTCTGATATTACATTCAACTGGGTTTATCTCAAACTGGTTTCAGCCATTTTCAAACTTGTTCATGAGCACTGAACATCTGTTCTATTACAGGTTTAAACCAGTTTCTGATCACTTAAAGCGGTTTATGTCTAATGTCTGTCCCTAGCCTTAGTGTATGGGTGGAGCAAATAGGTGCCCTCCGTGAACTTTTTGCCACAGGAGATGCAGCTCTGCTCCCCACTCTCCCTACATATTCCAGAGATCCTGCACTGTGGGCTACTGTAGCTGACAGGCAGACTCTACACCCTAGATGCAGCAACCCCACAGCATGGGGAGTGGAGCTGCATGTCTATGGATGGTGGGGAGTGAAGCTGCACCTCCTGTCACAAAAACCAGGCGAGGAGGTGCTATTTTGCTCTCCCCCCCTTTGCCTTCCCACTCCCCCATACATACTATGGGTGCAGGGCAACCCAGCTTCTATGGCTGGGCAGTGTGGGACTGTACCTGTATAGCAAAGATTCAGAGGTGGTGCCCTTGCTGCAGCTAGTGTGCAGTGAGCTTGCTCATCAGCTCTAGCAGCTTGTACCCAGTAGCAGCTGCCACAAGAATGTGGATAGAGCTGGGGCAGGTAAGACTCCCCCCACCCACCCCCAGCCCCCTGCTCTCCAGTGGTCAGCACTCTGCCCAGGGAGGTGAAGGGCCTTGCTACAGTTCTGGTGACACATGTAGAAAAGCCAACAAGCCATAAGGGAACAAACCAGACAAGTACATTCCCAAGTGGAAACAGTGGCCTGTTTAATTCTTCCATCAGATTATACAATTTAAGGTAAAAATTATAAAGCCATAATTGAGAAACCTAGTTCAACAAAAAAGATATTTCAGTATGCTAATTTGTTGTGCATGTGCTGTCAGGAATATATTCATAATTCAGAAGCCGCCTAGTATAAAGATTTGTTTGAAAATACTAGCAAAACAGAAAATGAGGACATCTACATAGTGACTACTGGTGCTCTGAATCATCATCCACAGAGCACACTGATTGACTGTTTTTAAATTAACTGCTTTTTTAAACATTTTGGTGAATTTTCTGCCTCACGTAAAAGCAATCCTATTTAATCTTTACAGTCCAAAAATTGGAGGGAATATATTCATTTGCCAATTTTAATAGTTTTTTTCCTTACCCAGTGTCCCAAATATTTCAAAGGCTATGTGGTGGTATACCATAGGGCCAGATCCTCACCCTGAGTAAACTAGCATAGCTACATTGAGTTCAATGGAATGTCGTCAGTTTGCACCAGGCAATACAATCTATATGGAGAACTAACTGATTTATTTTTATAAAATCTAAAAATTAAGTTAAACTGTGATGTAATGGTAACAATGCAACTGGTAATTGGCTTCTAAGCTTTACCAGATTCTTATCATAATAGCAAGCAAATCAATTGTACCCAGAGATGATTTACAAATATGTCACATAATCTCCTTTCTCCCTTGCCAGGCGTTTTCTGAGGTTCAGGGTTCTTGAATATTAACTTTATCTTCCCTGTGGACTCCTGTCTGCAACTTCAACTGTCTAGAGATCAAAGAAGATCCCTTGTCTGTGTTGTCATTTTGAGTGACAGACCAGCAATGTGTAATTCAGTAGATCAACCTCTACTACGAAAATAATAATACCTCTTCCTTAGTTAAATCGGTGAAATCAAAGTGATGGTCTAAAACAACTTAATTTCATCCTTCAGAAAGAAGTCATTCTTGAGCTCACTATAACTTAAGAGGTCATTTTTTAATAATTGCTTCCTGATTAACCATCTCATTGCTCATTCCTTGTTTAATTTATATTGTTTTCACTCCCTTGTTGCAGTTTTCCTCTTTACAAAAAGTGTTGTTGGTTTATTTTTAAATAGAAGAAATAAGAGCAAAATCTGCACATGCTATATTATGAAACACATCATGAATTTGCAAACAAAAAGCAAGATTCATGATAAAAAAAAAGATTCAAGATAGGTTAGAGAACTGAGCATCAGTAAATGAGGTGAATTTTGTGGCCAGGAAAAAATGAATTTCTTTAAGGTTAAACATACAGGCTGTCAAATGCTGCCTGAACATTTGTATGTGTCATGCTGTTCTTCATGGAGTCTTGATAACATATTTCTAGAATCTCCAATAGAGTCTTACTTTATTCATAACTATAAGTGAATTAATGTCAGGATGGCACAAGATTTCAAGGGATTGGTTCTGGGTCCCATGCTGTTTAGCATTTTTATTAATGACTTAGATTCAAGAATGGAGACGAGACAAAACTGAGACAGATTACAAACACTTTGGAAGATAAAATTAGAACATAAAAAAAAGTCTTGAAATCAGAAAAATGGGCTATAGGCAACACAATTAAATTCAGCAAAGAAATATTCAAGGTGCTGCAGCTCAGCAATGTTTTAGCAGTCATTTTGCAACTGCCTTTATGGTCTATTTCAGCGAAGAAAATCAGTTTCCCCACTTAAGACATGCACCCACATTTTGGAGGGTTGATTTTTGGGGAAAGGGTGCATGTGTTATGTGAGTGAATATAGCAGTTCTGCTCACATTACAGGTGCAAACTGTTCACAGACATTTAGAAATATTCCAATACTCGCTAGATTTTGTAGTCACAAAACTCGTGGGCTTCATAGTTGAGAATATAAGAAAGGTCATAAGGTATCGGACTTGCTTTTATATTCCAGTGTTGTCTGTGGCAGTGATTTCAGAAAAATATAACAGATACTATTGCCGTAGGCTGTTGTGAAAAATTCTGACCCCCAGGGACAGTATCTCCTAATCCCTCATAGCTATAGGATGGTCTATACCCTCAAGCAAAAGCTGTTGAACACTTCCAAAATTCTAGTTTAATTTTTAAATATTTTTTCTATTAAAACTATGTGCATATGTGTTATCCACATCCAATCCTTTTAAGTTGTTCTAAGCCAGTGGCCTTATTGATATAGCAATGAGCTGTGTGAGTTACTTTTGCATTGAGGTGGACTTGGGGAACTAGCAATACTTCCCTGGTTACCTCCTCCTCATTTCCTTAAAAAATATCTTGTTGCTGTCTCCAAATATTTCGCTATTTGCCCCTCAGTTCCGATTTAGCCATCCTAATTTCCTTCTTACAAATTACCTGCCATGGTTTAAGTCTCTTTGCTTTATTGTGAAAGTATGGATGTCTATTTTTGAAAGATACTTGTTTCAGATATTCACATACTGTCTTACTCCTAGCTGACCTGTTTCTTGAGGGGAGGGGAGGTTGGTGTCCTTTGTGTTACATTGTGTAAAGAAAATAAAGGTCTGAAAAATAGGCTATGGAAATAGAGATTTTGTGAATATGCTGACGACACATTCCTTTTACTTCTTTTAGGGAAACAACAGTTTCATATGACCTTTCTGATCTTGGAGTCAGGAATGACTAATACTAGTTGTGATCCAGGTCATGAAAAGACAATCCCTGTGGCAAAGTAGAGTAGTTCAAATGCTCTTTTCTTTTGTTTGCATCTTTGGTTAGTATCCAACCTCAAAAGAAGTCAACAATTCAGTTATTTTCTATTATTATTTCTGTTTATTTGTACTGCTGTCATGCCAAGAGTCCTCAAAAAAGATCAGAATCCTTGTGCTAGGTACTGTACACATCCCTAATAAGAGACAGTTGCCACCAGAATTTACAACTTAATAGAAAGAACAGACAAAGAATGGGAGGAAAATAGGAAAAGTGATGTACTTTGGGTCACATAAACCATATCAATAGCAAAACTGGATATAATGCAATCCTACTGAAATTCCTATAGGATACTACTTGTTAGGTGTGTCTTAGAAATTTAATAGCCTTTCTTACTATATGATTTAAAGTCCTTCCATTATGGTCCCCACACCAAGTCTTTTATAAAGGAAAGGTAGTAGGACCCAGGGGAAGTAGATCAAAGGCAAATTGTATCACTTTCTCTAATCTCTCACCATGTTTTATGACTGAGATATTCTAATGCTATAGTTAAATGTACACATGAGACTCAAAACTTAACTTTTGTGGGATCTGGCGACGGTAACTGATTTCTAGTTTTATTTTATATTCAAATTATATTCGTGCTGGCCAGCATGGCAGCACTCTTAGTTATACCTGTGGCTTGAATCATTTTATTTCTGGCTGAAATGGGACAAATACAGTAATACTCTCTTCTAACGTTTTATGCCTCCTAGGCCTCAATCCCATTTGCATGAAGGCAGTGTCTTTACACTTGAAACAGGAGAAAATGACCCTTTAAGCCTTTTTGCTTTGCCATAGCCATATATGAGAATCTGACCCAACATGTTTTAGAGAGAACTTCTTTCACAAACTAAGAAAGCCATGGCAATCCTACTAGCTTTTATCCTCACTTCTAACATTTTTCATTTGCCTTTTTCATAGCAAACTGCCCACATGACCTTTGTCTTTCATCAGTCCTCAAGATTTCCAACCACTGCTTCTTTGAGTAGTGACTCAAAGAAGGAGGAGTGGCAGATGATGTGGCATGGCACTTCCTCCCTTCAGTCTCTCAGGGGAAGTCTCCTTACATTTGTTAAATCAAGCTATGCCCAAGTTATGTCATGATGACATGTCATGTCATGTTGGATAATAAAGTGTCACAGTAGAACCTGAGGCAATGCAATGAGATACACCCCATCATTCCTGGATGCCCTGTCTGGCTACTACAAGTAGAAGCATGTGCAAGCTTGAAAGCAGGCCTAAACTTACTTGCAGAATGTGTGAGCGGCTGGATATCTGAGAACAAATTCAGGGACTAGGAACATAAGCATTAATTGCATATTGATGTTCTGCCAATATTTACTCTCAATGCCCTTCCAAGTGCATAAACTGCTCTGACATTTCAGGCTGTTTTTGAAAAAACATGATGGTCACCTTTCTTTGATTGTTTAATGTCACAACTCGATTTGCTCTGTTTGCCCAATTGAATGGATGTCATAATCTTGCTTATGTTAAAGGTTCAAAATGCACTTTATTAACTTTTAAAAGTTAAACACAAAACTTCTATTATATATCTTTACTATAAAATAATAATGATAAAAAATCTTTGATGTGTTTGGAATGTAGCTTTTTGAAGTTTCAAATACTATACCAGGTGAACCATGGAATGAAGAGCCTTTATGTTGGCCTCTGAGTCTATTGACCTGTGATCTCATGCAGTTAACAAATAATCAAGCCAAACTCTAGATATTGGAACAGAATCCCTTATAACATCTTTTTTCAGGTAGAAATTCTCAAGTGAGGTTATGTCTGTAATTGTATTAACAGGTTTAGCATCTCAGCAGATTCTGCCTGTTCATAGAAATTAAACTACTTTCAAATGGAATACCAAGCAGTACAGTTAAAGAGAAAAGTGTTTAAGATCGTTTACATTCATTAAAATATATTTAAAGAATGATAAATCTTCCATATATATCAGACAGACATCTTTTCTGATTTACTTTACAAGCTGCATTTTACAGATCCAAGATTAAACAGCTATGTGAAAGTTTCCTTAACAAGCACTTGTTTATACCTTATTTTCTCCCTAATAATATAGTGTTTATTGTGTAATATGTAGGGCTGGAGAGAAAAGGATGAAATCCATAGGCTGTAAGAATGCAATCATATTTTTGTAATAAGTATTTTTAAGAAAAAATTATTTCTAAGGAATGTGAAATTTGATTCAGCCCCTTTTTTGTCTTACCCACACTATTGCTGCAACTTCATTCATTACATTTTATGAAATCATTACATCATATCAATCTAATTCCTGAACAAAACTTAAAGTTTGGTTACATTGCAGTTTTCTGTTTTAAGCGAACTACACTATCAAGCTACAAGTATTGGGGGAAAAAACAAGTGTTATCTATATAGCCCTTTCAATGGGACACAGATAGATATATGTATTAGTTCCCTCCTCATACAGCATTATTATGCTATATTAATTTAGTTTAACTTAAAAGGAGCACAAGACATGAAATATATAACACACCTAAGTCACTCATCTTTTTTAATTAAGATGAGTGACTTAGCTCATTCTCTGTGTTCAGCCATCCTTATTATTTGGGCAAAATGAACAATGTTCCTCTATCTCTCCCTCATTATTTGTAAATCATCATTCCTTCCAGTGTATCCATCCATTTCCAACCAGTCCTTATCACCTTCTCTTTCATTCCCACAAATCACCACTCTGGGTGAAAATCAGACTTTTCTCACTGTGAGAAAATCCAGATCCACCAATACTGCTACCACAGAAACTGGCGGGTGTTTTGACAGTGATTTCTGTAAGTATAGCAGAGGTCCTAATTAAATGAGCCAGAATTTTTATATCCTCCTCTACCTTCTCCCTCTCAAAGCTAGTAGGAATAAATATTTGCCTCTCATCTTCTCCAAGATGTATAGCTTTGGGGATCACCCACTCTCTGAGGACACCTTAACATAAATGTTCTGATATCTAGAGTAAATCTTCCTTGAAACATACGTTATAAATATGTTCTTGTTTGGATGGTCTAGCAGTCAAAGGAGTTGCCTGGAAAAAATGAGTTCAGTTACTTTCCTATCCCAAACTCTGTGTATGAGTTGGGGTGATTTTCTAACAGTAACATTTTTAAAAGTGACTTAGGCATTAGACCCAGATCCGCAAAGGCAGAAGGTAGAACTTTAGACAGAATGTAGATGCTTAATCTAAAACTGAGTTTCTCAAACCCCTGCTCAGCTGCTGCTCAACCCAAAGTTCTGGAGCAGATCCAGAGGGTGTGCAGTGGTGTGGCTGCACCCCCCTTTCAGATTGGACTTTGCAGTGGGAGTCTCTGGGGACTTTTTTAAAGCCCCTGAAGCAGGTAACAATCCCCCACACTCGCACCTTCCCCTCCATGCTCAGAGGCATGTCCCCTCCTTCCCTTTCCCCACTCCAACACCTGCCACTGCTGATTTCTCCACTGTCCCAGGAGCAAGGGAAACTCCTAAGCTGCTCCTACCTAGGATATGTGGGGATTGGGCTCAGCTGGGAACAGCAACACTGGGTTTTCCCTCCCTACACCTGATCCCAGGGGATTGGACAGAGTGGGGGAACCCACCCCAGCCCACCCACCCACCCACTCACTGCTGCTGCTGCTGAGCCCAGAACCCACACAGTGTGGCTGGAGTAGGCAGGAACATCTGTGGAGCTTCCCCCAGCCGTGGAACAGTGGGGAAAGCAGCAGTGGCAGATAGAGAAGGGGGGGATGGGGATGGGACGTGTTTTTGAGCACAGAGGGTAAGGGGAGAGATTCTTACTAGGGCTGTGTGAAACACCATCATTTTGTTTCAAAGTCTGTTTTGCTGTTTCAAAGGGACAGCATTTTGTTTTGTTGTTTCATTTTGTTTCGCAGCTCTGTCCTGTTTTGTTTCATCTAAACTGTTTTGCTGTTTCAACACGTTTTGATGTTTCGCCCACAGGCTATAATGGGGAATAATGAAAATGCCTAAAACATTGTCATTTGTTGCTTGATTTGGATGCAAATTGCAGAAATGGTAGCTCCTTCCGAGAGCATGAAGCCTACCAGGTTTCAAGGAGATAGGTGCAAAGGTTTCTCAGAAACTTCGCCTCAAATTATTGAAAGCAAAATTTGTGACACTTGCCAGCAGTGGCAGCCTCCTGTCATCCAGCACACAGATCCAGGGGCTCGCACCCCTGGGAGGGCTCTGGGGCTGTGCCAGACTCCTTCTGGGGGTGCAGGCCCCTGGATCTGTGCCAGATGACAGGAGGCTGCCGCTGCCACCTGGGACTGGCACTGGACACAGCCCATACCCAGCACCAGGGAAGACTGATGCCATTGTTGGCTCCAGACAGCAGCAGCAGCAGCCTTCTGTCGTCCAGGCACAGATCCAGGGGCCTGCACCCCAGAAGGGCTGTGGGGCTGTGTCAGACACTTCCCAGAGCTGTGGGCCCCCCACAGCTGTGCACTGGATGACAGGAGGATGCCACTGCCACCTGGGACCAGTGCTATGTGCAGCCCGCAGCACCAGGCTCCATGGCCAGGCCCCATGGCAGCCCAGCACCAGGCTCCATGGAGCTCAGCTGGGTGGTGGAAGGCCGAATGCAGCCCCAGCTCTGCCCACTTCCCACCACCAGTCTGTGCTCCAATCGGCTCTGCCAGTCCCATGGACCCCAGCCTGGCAGTGGGAGGCAGAGCGCAGCCCCAATTCTCCACACCTCCTGCCGCCGGGCTGCACTCTGTCGGGCTGACAGAGCTGATTGGAGTGCAGCCCAGCAGCGGGAGGTGGGGAGAGCTGGGACTGTGTTTTGCCTCCGACCACCAGACTGAGCTCTATGGAGCTGGTGGAGCCAGTTGGCACACAGCTCGGTGGTGGGAGGTGGGTAGAGCCGGCACTGCGCTCCGATCAGCTTCACCAGCCCCACGGAGCACAGCCTGGCAGCAGAAGATGGGGAGAGCCAGGGCTGCGCTTCCCACCAGGCAGAGCTACACGGGTCTGTGGAGCCTCTTGGAGCACAGCCCTGGCTCTCCCCTCCCTCCCACCACCGGGCTGCTTCAAAACTTGAAACATTTAGAAACTTTTGAAATGTTTTGAGTGCCCTCATTTCATTTTGAAGCTGTTTAAATGTTTTTTGTTTTGTTTCAATTTTGCTGTTTCAAGCTCAAAAAGCGTCGAAACAGCTTCAAAATGATACACTCAGTGAAATTTTGCACAGCCCTAATTCTTACCTGCTTTGGAGACTTTTTAAAAGTCTGCAGAGGCTTCTGTGGTGTGGTATGCCCACACAAGTAGCTTGAGGTGAAAAGAAAGCTGGGAGCAGCAACAACCCCTGCAGCAGGCATGGCTGCTCCTGTACCCCCTTGCCAATCCTGGATCTGTCCCTGCATAGATGCCTCCAGTTTTGATCTTCAAGTTCTACAGGTACCTAAAGTTTTTCTCCTGGACATGCCTGAAAGCACTTCCAAATTGACAAAACTGAGCACCTTGGCACCTATGACTAAACTAAACGTTCTTTCATTTATCTCCGTTGAGGGCCTTAACCAAGTAAGCCGTCTCAGAGCATACCAACCAGATCAGATTCTGCTCAAAATACACGGGTTGCTGCTGCTTTCTATTAAATTATGGTCCAAACAGTTGGAATGTAGATGGAAGTGTACCTAACTTGGGAGATATGGTTCTGAATCTACTTACATAAGTTATTATGGAGGTTGTGGACAACTCTAAATCTCTCCTGTTGAAAAGGTCCCACTTTGCATGGAATAAAGAAAGATGAATTAACCAGAGAAAATGAGAGAGAAAGATCCTCCAGCCTCATAACTGGAACTCTTACCTAGATGCAGGGAGTTGGGGTTCTCTGTGCCTCAGTTACCCATGGGCAAAATGGGCATAATAGCACTTTCTTGCCTCACATAAATACAATGAAAATTGCAAGGTATTCAGACACTGAAGTAGTAGGAGCCATATAAGTTCCTAAATTACCATACCCCCTGGCTAATTCTACTCAGCTAAAGCCTGAGTTATGTTAAAAAAATAACCATGAGTATAGGACAACTCTACCAGCTCTGCCACTTCTAACAGCTCTCTCTGCCTTTATTTGTGTGATGGTAATGTTAACAATAGTGCCATGAAACAGTGGTGCCCTTCTTAATGATCTGAGTCTTTTCTAAGAATTCTAAAGAAGTACTCTTAGGCAGGAAGTTGCTTTTTCACAGGTTTATAATGGAATACTCAGACAAATGCCGAAGCATAACAAATATGCTGGTAGAGCCATAAGAGAAAAAGCATCGGTCCTTAAGCATTTTCTACCATCCCACAGAGTAGCCTATTTGTTTAGATGATAGTGATTTACAGACAGCTTTGTGTTTTTGGATATAGGAAAAAGGTCTTCACTGTAATTCTTAGGAAATGATTATATTTTGAAGAAAAATCTCACATGATTCTGTTGGTTCACAGAGACTTATCATCAAGAAAACAAGAAATCTAACTTTTAAACATCCCCTATTATGGATAGATGCTGATCCCTTTGATCTGTGTTACTACAAATAAGTTCCTAAAACAAGAACATTTCTTTTGAATGTGATTGATATAATTTTCTTCAGGTTTCTCTGACTGATTGATTTGTTTGTTTTTTGCATTTTATGAGGATAGTGTAACCAAACCTTTGTTAGTTAAGATGCACTGATACTAAAGATAGGAGAGATTGATTAGATCATCTAGTCCAGCATTTCTTAACCTATGGGTCACAACCCAAAAGTGGGTCACGTATATGAAAGGTTCATATATGAAAGGTTCACGAACAATCACAGAAAAACATGGAAAAACATGGATTTTCTCCTTTAAAGGAGAAAAATGTGGGAAATCAAAGGTTTCCCCTTGCAGGCTGGCAGACTTCCAGCCTGCAAGGGGCTGCTTGCAGCTGGGGGAAGCAGGAGGAGGGTGATCGGGCAGGGGGCGCCACGTGCATGTATGTGCACACATATGTACATGGCAGTCAGGCAATGTAGAGAGCAGCTCTTGCAGCTCCCCACAAGTAAGTCTGTGGAACAAGAATAGCATAAATGATGCACTGGGGGGCACATGTAATACATCAGGGGGCACATGCTCTCCCCCCTGCCTGATTTGTGTATCCACAACGGGCATAGGGCTGCAGCCTGGCCTGACCAGCACAGGCAGAATGTGGATCTGGAGGGCAGAGTGTGGTGGCAAGACTGTGCAAGGTGTAATGGGGGGGTGGGCATGCTGCCCTCACCTCCTCCTGCTACAACCACTCCCCTCAGGACACAGCTGTACCGCAGAGGGGAGGTGGAGTGGCAGGCAGTGTGAGCAGCTTGAGGGGAGTGGCGGCACCCAGGCCATGGCAGCAGGGTAGAGCTGTGGCCTAGCGCGCAAGCAGCTGGTGGCAGGTGGAGGTGAGGGCAGCGCAGCTCCCCCCATCTGCTACTCCTCATGCTACTGGTGGCATGGCTGGCATGGGGGTCCTGACAGCAGTGATGGCAGCAGCAAGAAGTCTCAACGCCCCACTCTAGGTACCATCCACTGGGCCATGGAGGCGGTTCCTGCCCATGCTGGTCTGGCCAGGCTGCAGCCCCATGCCCACTGTGGGCACA
>NW_017729004.1:59279866-59281406 GCF_001723915.1 Gavialis gangeticus | reverse complement strand
CCAGCAGGGCTGGGGGTGGGGGGCTGGGGGTTGGGACTGAGGGGCACCAGCACAGCCAGGGAGGTGCAAGTTGGGAGTAAGGGGGCACTGGCAATTTTGAAAAATGATGACTGTCACTTGGGAGTAATGGAAGACCACATATTGATATTGCTGTTAATGTTTTCCTGTTGATGTTGATTTCTGTCTTTAAAATTAAGGCTGTTGTGCTGCTTTAACTTGTAGTGTGAAAGAAGTACTTGGGGGCTAAAATACTTATGTGTTTTCTTCATAAATTATTTACTGGGTCGATGTTTACAAATGGGTCCTGGTACAAAAAAGGTTGAAAACCACTGATCTAGTCCATTATTCTGTCAGCGGAGGATTGTTCCTTTGTTACTTTGAGTGTTTTGTCTGGAATAGTTTTAAATACTCTGGTAATGGATCTTCCTCATCTGTCTGGAAATTATTTTTCACAGTTTAACAGACATTAGGTCTGTGTGAAGCGGCTACTTACCAGCTCCAAGTCTGGCTCCAGCTCCCTGCTGCAGCGGATGGGGGACTGCCCAAATCATCGAAGCTCTCCAAATCTTTTTTGAAGATTCAGAGAGCTTCAAATCGATTTGAACCTTTTTATTGGTCCCCTGATTCGATTCAGATTTGTAGATTTGGCCACTGAATTCCTCCAAATTGAATCAGCACCCGAAGTTTTGTATAGCCCTAACAGACATTGTTCCTTGAAAATCAGCCCTGTTATTGCTCTTAAAATCTCACTTTCTTTAATTTCATTTTGTTAATACTTAATAATTTGTTAATAATAATACCAAGACCAGTGATAGGCTTTTTAAAGTAATGGGCAGTTCCTAATCCCTTCCTTATATACTTCTTTTAGGATTTTTCACTCACTAAAACAATCTCCTGTCCTCACACAGACTACTCGGGCTGTGGTATGTCCTTGTTTATGACCAATGCCATTACCATTGACTAGAAGACCAACCAAGAGAGAATACTGGAGCTCCATTTTCCACACATGGACAGTAGTTATGAAATCTAATGTCTTCTGTGACCTGCTGGTGCCATAATTAGATGGAACAATGGAGTGCAAACCATCCCTGGTTGCTCAGATATGTGCCATATGTGCCTGTGATTGAGGACCACAAAAGGCTAGTTTAGGATGCATTGTCTTATACTGATCTTTCTGTAGTTTATACGAGATATTCTCTGAAGATCTATTCCTTCAGCAAGGATATTGATTTTACAGTTCATATTTCTATATATATGTTATATGTGGTATATGGAACGCACATTCCATGAGCAGTTTTATTTCTTAGAAGATATTCTTTTAAGTAAATTCTGCAATAGACAGCAGTTTGCACTTCAGCTAGCTCTGCGTAGATTACTGCTATATTAAACCACATGCATGTCTAAATAAAGCATTGTTGTTCATTTCTTATTGCCTTAAGTCGATCCTGATTGCTTGCCTGCTCTCCTGTTCAGCAATAGTCATTCTCAGCTGGTTGCCTTGGCTCTGGATCTGGGAGATTTTTTGGCTTGCTCTTCATAC
>NW_017729004.1:59269728-59274866 GCF_001723915.1 Gavialis gangeticus | reverse complement strand
AGATTGGAGATAGGTGACGTTCTGTTGTTGTGTCTGATAGATTTTTTGGCTTGCTCTTCATACTGGGTTGGTTGTTTGGTTTACAGGGTTTTCCATATTTTTGCTCAGCCGTGTGGTTTGTTTAGTTCTTGGAGACTGGGGTTGGCCATTTGAATTCTTAGGTCTTGTGTGTCTGAAGTGAACCAGATTGGTTTTACAAAAATATTCTATGGTATGACAGACTCTTGAATAGTAATCAGTGTTCAGCGGTGATGACAGACAGCAGTATCCACAGGAATTAGGTAATCAATGGAGACTCAAATAAATGGCACATTAATGGCAAATAAAGTTAACTGGTGTGGGGCATGTGAATGGTATGAAATCACAAATGCTACCTATTTGAAGTAAGTGGTGATGTCAATGGTAATAATCAGCCTGTAGATTAGAAATATAACAGAAAATATTAGGGATTGGGTACTTCAGGGAAGAAAATGATCTGTCACCCAGAAATATTATGGCAAATTAGTTGCAAAGTGTGAACAGGCAATGAAAGTAACATGAACTAAAGATTTAAACATTTTTCATATTGCTAAAATTAATATTAAAATTATTACTTCATTTATAGTTGTTAGTTATTTAATCTGTTGTTCAAAACGAGGAGACCAATTCAGGAGAGCAAGTTAAGACCTATTTAGATTTTACATTCTTTGGAGCAGGACCCTTTTTTTGTGAATCACTGTGTATGTTGTCTAGCACAGTGGAACCCTGATCCCTGATTGACACTTTGATATAACCTTGCACTGTAAATAATAAATAATAATAGTTCTACTGACTAACACACATTCAGGCTATTCTTATAAGCCAAGATTTTTAGGAATAAGACCAGGTTTATATATATAACAAACTCTTTTTTGTATAACAAACAACATCACAAAATCTGCCCTTTATGACATGGCATGTCTTAATTTTCAGACACAGTAATTCTGCCTACTTTTAAAAAAGAAAAATTGATTATAGTTGGTATGAATTCATCTGACTACACACTGAAGGGCACTGGAAGTTTCCACACCTTACCAATAGAACTGCACCTCTATTCCATCATAAACCAACAGTCAAGAGTTCATTTTGTTTTACTTTTAAAAGATGCTGCTGATTAAAACAAAACCTCTGCAAACTTCTGTTTCTGGTTACATTTAGGAGTGTTGGCTGATTTAGGAAATCTGTTTTGTTTACTATAAGATTCTTACGTTACACACAAATTATTCTGTTTAAGTATGAAATGGACTTTAAAAAGTCACTCCACAAATGTTGCTGATGTCTTTGCTATCAAGGATGTATTCTACTTTTTTTTAAAAAAGGGAAACAAATAGACATGTTAACTTGCCATGTCTCTTTTTTGTTGATGTTGGATATTCATTCTGGACAAAGTGATCCAGAGGAAGATAAATAACAAGACTTTGATTTTTCAAAATAGTGACTTTGAATTGGCCGGAAAAGAAAAATAAAGAAAGCCAGTACCATGTTACCACATGCCAGGAGACAGTGGTAAGTTTTTATTTTTATAGCACATTCTGGAAAACATCAGGAAAGAAAAATCATGAATCACATAATTATAATCCTCCTCCATACTATGAGTTAAAATACATTTCTGTATATCATTTTTCTTATTTCATGTCCTGTTTTAAAGGTCTCTGCACACTTTGGGAAAACACTGGTACTTAGCGTTAAAGTGATGAATGAAAGAGGAAGTAAGACGGGCCAGAAAGTTCTCAGTTTGGATGGAATGTCTGTGTCATCACAAATCGGGCACCTGCAGAAGTGGACTTTTTTGCTCTCATGAATCCTGAAGCTTTAATGAAGCTCCATGCAGGAAGAAGGATCTGCCCACACAAAGCTGATTGTAAGATTGATGCTTTATGTTGTAAAGTGTTAGAGGAAGGAGCCAGGCCATATCTATGCATCGGAACTACCAGGAGGGAGGGGGGCTCTGGTTTCTTGGTTACCACAATATGTATAATAATAGTGTAAATATGTAACATGGAACACGTTAAAAATGTTCTCTTTTCACAGCCATGTCCAAAGTGTAAATACATTTTAAAAAGTACTGTACTGCACTGCTGAATAACTTATAGAGAAAATAAGTGGCTTCTGTAGAACCCCTATTTCTCTTTAAAAGATCTGTCTCTTCATTCTGATACAATTTATTGGTCCATTGTGGTTCATGGAGGGTTAACAGAGCATTTATCAGCTCTGTTATCAGCATTTAGCACCCCATCAGAAAACAAAGACTCACTCATTAATTCAAGCTCTTCTTAAACAGCTTTTTCCAAATGGAGGAATGCAGGGACATTACCAGCTGAGCTGTTGATTAACTCTAAAAAGCCCTAAATGGATACTGTCCTATCTGCCTTACACAGCATTAGCTAACATACCACAAGATGGCTAGGTCTGTGCTGTGGGAGAGATGAGGAAGGGAGCTCTGCTTAAGCAGTAAGTGTTGAGGGGAGAGGGAAGGCAGCCCCAGGGAAGCCAGCAGACCCTGCTGTGCCTGCAAGTCTCTGCTGGAGCCAGGGAGCAGATGGGAGGGGCCAGCTCTGCTGTGGAGCAGAGAGCTCCATCCAGCCCAGAGAGCATGCCAGGATCCTGGGGAAATCTGAGCTAACTTAAACCAACAAGGAGTCTTGGACAGACTTTGCATAAATTGATTTGACCCAAATCAGTTAAGTCTGATACTACATTCAACTGGGTTTCTCTCAAACTGGCTTCCCTCCTTTCCAAACTGCTTTATGTGCACTGAATGCCTGTTCTGTTACAGGTTTAAATCAGTTTCTGATCACTTAAACCAGTTCATGTGTAATGTCCGTCCCTAGCCTAGATGAGGTCAGGAGTGAACAGAACAGATGTTCACTGTTCAGTGCAGGGGGCTTGAAGCGTGCCTGCACTGGCTGAAGCCAGTAGGTTGGAGGCATTCCTGCACACCTCCCAGGAGGCTGCTGGAGAATGCTGAGCCCAGCTGAGCAGCCAGCCACTCCTGATTGGCCAGTACTTCCCCTGTCCCAACCCTCCCACCCCACCAGCTGACTTCTGTCAGCACTAATGGCTGGAGAGTGTGTGGGGAGGGGGCACAAAGTCCCCCTGCCACACTGGCCACCCCAGCTTGGTGGCTCAGGTCTTTGGGGGGGGGGGGGTCCAGGCTGGGTCCACATGGCACAGAGACTCCATTCCCCTGCCTGCCTACCCCCAGTTCCTGGCACACTAAAAAGCAACGTGTGGCTCTGAGTCACAAATCTCAGGAGGCTGGGACAGGCAGGCAGCGGGGAGGAATGAAGCTCTGCTGCTGTATGAACCCAGCCCAGCCCCCCAAGACGCAAGCCAGCAAACTGGAGGGGGGGGTAGAGTCTGTGCAGCAGGGGGGGCTTCATTCCTCCCTCCACCCTGCCTGTTCAGGGAGGAGACAGAACCTTTTCTGTCTCCTTTCTGTGACAGCCAGGGGAGGGGCTGGGCTGGTGGTTGCCTGGAGTATACGAACACTGGCTGAGGCTAGCAGGCTGCCCAGAAAGCAGCCCCTGGGATGCTGATGAAATGTGACCTACCTTGACTCACGACGGGATCTGGTACAGATGTTTAATAAAGTGCTCTAATCTAAAGTACTTTAGAGCACTGACACAAGTGACATGTTTCACCTGATCTGACCCTAAAAGTGCTCTACAGCCATGTCATAACACACATGCATAGCTTCAGAGTGCTTTTAAAATGGCCAATCGTGAAAAAGTAACCCTTGTTAAATCAGGTAGCAAATGAAGATACTCTAAATTAGAGCACCCATAGGGAACGTATATACAGTTCCCTACAAGGATTATGTGTCATGCCCCTGGTCTGACACAGGGAGGAGGCAGATAATCTCCTCCCTGTGCAGCCAGCTGGCAGACAGGGATGGGGAGCAGCTGGGCAGTGATCAGGGGTGGAGGTGCCCCAAGAGAGACTCCACCAGTAGGAGAGGATCCCCAGTGCCCCATGGCACTGGCAGAGAGGGGACACAGCCCCTGAGTTGCACTCACACTGCCCCCCTTTCTCCCCCCCACACACAGGGGAATGAATTCTGGCTGGCTCTTTACAGCCAGTGGGCAAGCAGGGAAGGGGGAACAGCTGGGCATCAATCAAGCTTGTTGGCTTCCACTGCAGGCTACAGTGCCTCCTGCCTCCTGGCCTTGCTCAGGGAGGAGGCACTCAGCCCTCACCATCAAACACTGAAAGTCTGTTAGTTTTGATGATACTATAACTTTAAGCCAGGGGTGAGCAAAATATGGCCCAGGGGCTCCATCTGGCCCACAGGGAAATTTTGCCCAGCCTGCGGTGGGGTCCTCATCTACCCAGGGAGTGAGGGGTGATGGCCAGTGCCCCCACTGAGAATGTAGGGGCACTGAGAGAAGGGCTGGTGGCACTTCCGGTTTGCTGCCAGCACTTCCATTGGCAGTGATGATCAGCTGCTGGGGGACCCCCCCCCATCCCAGCTGGTGATCAGTTGTTGGTGCCCCCCCAGGATCAGGAGGCACCAGTCACCAATGCCAAAGCATACAAAGGACTGGGGCTATGTTGCTGTCGGACTCCATTTCCTAGCATCTCCGACAGCAGCTGCGGTTCCTCCCATTAGCCACTGCTGTTGGACTCAGCCCCACTGCCCAGACACCCCAGCCCATCTGCCTCAGACCCACCACTGGGGGTGGAACCCACATAGATTTAATAGACGTTAGGGCTGGAAGGGACCTCGGAAGATCATTGAGTCCAGCCCCCCACCCAAAGGGCAGGAAGTCAGCTGGGGTCATAAGATCCCAGCAAGATAAGCATCCAATTTGCTCTTGAAGGTGTTCAATGTAGGTGCTTGAGCCACCTCCGATGGCAGGCTGTTCCAGACCTTAGGGGCTTGGACAGTAAAGAAAGTCTTCCTTATGTCCAGACTGAAACGGTCTTGTAGTAGTTTATGACCGTTCAACCTCATCATCCCTTGGGGCGCTCTGGGGAACAAATGTTCCCCCAGATACTGGTGGTCACCCCGATAAACTTGTAGGTGGCCATCAGATGACCCCTGAGCCTACACTTTTCCAGGCTAAAGAGCCCAATGGCTCTTAGCCTGTTGTTGTAAGGTCTGTTTTCCTGACCTC
>NW_017729004.1:59266474-59269599 GCF_001723915.1 Gavialis gangeticus | reverse complement strand
AGCTTCTCAAGATGTTCCTTCACGAGGTCAGCATTAATGGAGGGCAGGGGATCTCCCTCACCCGCACCTCCCTGTCCTGTAGCGGACATGGGCGTCCCACGGGACTGATGAAAGACCAACGCAAAGTACCCATTTGATAGGTTGGCTTTTTCCTGGGCATCAGCTATCAGTTGCCTCATCTGGTTCAGCAGGGGTCCAGTGTTGCCCTTGCTTTTCTTCCGGCTCCCCACATATCTGAAAAAGGACTTTTTATTGTCCTTGATGCTTGAAGCTGGTTGGAGTTCAGTTGCAGCCTTGGCTTTCCTGGTTTGCTCCCTGCAGGACCGGACCAGTGCAGGATGCTCAGCTGGGTGGCTAGGATGGGGGTGCGGGCTAGCAGGGAGCAGTGTTTTGAAGTGGGATGGGGCTGGGAAGACCCCAGGACCTTGGGATGGTGACAGCATGGGGCCAGGATCAGGGCTGGGGCTGGGGCTGGGGCCAGGGCCAGGGCTGGGGCAGAGCTGCAATGTACTCAGCACACACCGTTGCCTACAGAGCCAGGGCTCTGCCCCAGACCCAGCTCCACACTGTCACCACCTGAAGATCCTGGGGTGTCTATGGAAACTGGCCAAGAGCTGTGCGGACAGGACACTGCCAGGTGAATACAATCCTAGCTGGTCTCCATGGAGAGCCTGCCCCAAGATCCCAGACACTCAATGGAGACTGGCCAGGAACTGTGTGGGCAGGGTGCTCCACTGAGCAGACATGATTGGAGTACCTTGCCCACACATCTCCTGGCCAGTCTCCACTGAGACCCCAGGATCTTGGGGTGGTGACAGTGTGGGGCTGGGGCTGGGGCAGAGCTATAATCTGTTCCCTGCATGCCCCTGCTTGCAGAACCCACCCCCATCACATGGGTGTGTGGGCAGCAAATCACAGCTCTGGCCTGGGCCCCAGCCCTGTGCTATCACCACACCACAACCCCACGGCATGATCCCAGCCTTCTTTGCCCCTCCTGCTCCTGAACAGTGCTCCCTCCCCACCTGTAGTTCCATCCCACATAGGGGGTTTTGGTGAGTTGTTGGGGGCAGGGGGTGATGATCCAGCCTGCAACATCTCAACCAAACTGCCTAAAGACCATATAATTGCCTACTCCTGCTTTAAGTGCTTTGTGTAAAGCACAAAAACTTACAACATGATTGAGATGCCCTTCTGCAATTTCTGTAAGCACCTGTTGTCTGATACCACATCCATCCAGGGTTAACTTAGAGCAGGATCCACCGTTTTCAAAGTGTGCTGGACATCTGCTCAGTTACAGCTGTAGAGTACTTTCTGTGCACTTATAGTGCAATGAGTATAATATCTATACCTAATCTTAATTTTTTGAGTGACCAGTTGTTCTTTTATAAGATAATGAATAATCTAGAAGTCTGTTTGATATGCCTGATTCTCTTTCTCTCAAAAGAAAGGTGGTACCAGCAAGGCTGCAAACAACTGGGGCTATTTAGTGTCAAGAGGAATATTATTATATTCCTCTTGACACTAAATAGTCCCAGTTGCTTGCAATCTCTCTTTACACAAAGGTTTTTTCTGTATCTTTAATCAATGGATGTCTATACACAAGCAGCAAGGCTACTCTGATACGCTGTAATTACAGCGCATCAGAACAGGCTCGATTAATAGAGTCTGCTGGAGCACAGTAATTACCATGCTCCAGCAGACTCTATTAATCGAGCCTGTTCTGATGCGCTGTAATTACAGCGCATCAGAACAGGCTCGATTAATAGAGTCTGCTGGAGCACAGTAATTACCATGCTCCAGCAGACTCTAGCATATCATGTATCAGCAACTCCACTTTTAAAAATGGGGGCGGGGGAACTTTAAATAAACCTTGTCAAATGAGATTTAGTTAAAGCAATGCTGCTGCCATTTTTAAGCATGGAGACTCTGATATACAGAAAGCTCCAGGAGCTTTAATTAGAGCAGCTCTCAGAGCCATTCTAATTAAATTCCCACCCCACCCCCAGCCCCTCCACTCCTGGAACATGGGTATAAATGCCTATTATTGGCATTGTCCAGAACTTCCTTAGTTTTTCTATATCTATTTCTGAGCCAGCTGGAACAGAAACAGAACATAGCATTCAATATGAGGATATATTAAAAAGTAAATTACCAGTAATTGCATAATTATTAATTATTTATATGCTTAGTCATTCTAATTATAATATCATTTGCATTCTTTTCTGTTTCAGTCTTCATGCAACTGAAGACCTTGTTTGCCTTTCTTGTCTTGTCCACTTGTGTGCTGACCTGATGTTTATACTGAGATGTCCGCAGTGCCAATTTGGAGACCTAGATGAGGCAGATTTGGGCAGAGGTGAATAGTAGGGCATCAAAGGCAAACTGACTGCAGCGTTCTTGCTTCCTTTTTTCTAATAGCAAGCCATTGCTGCCCTTCTGTGAATATTCTAAATCAGACTGAACAGCTGAAGAGAGGACATAAAGCGACAGAGTTTAAGAGTAGTCCTCTCTGCTCTACATTACTTCTTTCTTTCCTAATCCCAAAAGGAATTTTAAAATAAATTTAGTTACCTTGGAAGGTAAAGATGTTGCCCTATATTTTCTATGCACATTAAAATAAATCTAAAGATTATTCTGAAATTCATATGCCAAGCTTCAGCAGACCACAGCTGGAAATAGACATGATTAGCAACATGTAGACATGAACAAAGAAAAATTTGGCCTGGATATTAGAAATAATCTCCTAAAAGTGGAATTTCCTATTACTTTGCAAAGGCAAGTTTCATAGTTTCATAGTTTCATAGATTTAGGGTCGGAAGGGACCTAGTAGATCTTCTAGCCCGAGCCCCCGCCAGGGCGGGAGAAAAAAAAACCCCAAAACAAAAACGGGATTCAAATGAGTCCAGCCAGGTAGGCATCCAGCCTGTTGTTAGAGACCCCCAGGGTAGGGGCCAGCACCACTTCCCTTGGAAGTTGGTTCCAGCTCCTAGCCGCCCTAACTGTGAAGTAGTTTTTGCGGATGTCCAATCTATACCTCCTCTCCATCAACTTGTGCCCATTACTCCTTGTTATGCCAGCGGGCGCTAGGGGAAACAGCGTCTCCCCCAAACCCTTCTGGTCCCCCC
>NW_017729004.1:59256957-59266138 GCF_001723915.1 Gavialis gangeticus | reverse complement strand
GACCCGCTGACTTGAACGCGTCCAGCCCCTCCAGAAGCTCTCTAACCCGGTCCTCCCCAACCTGAGGTCTGAAGGCGATCCCCTCGAGTCCGGCTTCTATCACAGCAGGGAAGTCCCGGTCCCTGCACAAGAAAACGGAGGTGAAGAATTGGTTAAAGAGGATGAATTCCTGTAACTAAAAACTAGGAAATTAGCCAGGAGTTAGGATTAGGGCACCGTTCCATTTCGACTTGCGTTTCGACAGAACAACGTTTCGTTTTGAATTTTGTTTTGATTCGAAGCCCCTGTTCCATTTCGTTTTGTCGAAACAGTTTCGCTGATTCGAAGCTGTTTCAACTTTTCGTTCATAGGCTATAATGGGGAAGCTTGAAACAGCCTATAATGTTATCATCTCTAGCTTTATTTGGATGAAACTTGCAGGAATGGTAGCCCCTTCTGAGGACATGAAGCCTGCCAAGCTTCAGGGACATAGGTTCAGGGGTTTTGGGGAAATTGCACCTCACAGTCTTGAAAGCAAAATTCATGTCACATGTATATGTTAAGCCACAGAGGGGTCAAAAGTGCAGACATGCTAGCCCCTGCTGAGGCCATGAAGCCTGCCAGCTTTCAAGGAGATAGATGCAGATGCTTCTGGGTTCTGGGGCCCTGCACATCTGGCTGCTGACAGGCAAAACTCATGACATGGGTGCTTGTGGGACTGTGTCTGGCTTGGGGCACAGGGGAGGTGAAAATTACAGGCCTACTAGGCTCTCCTGCAGCCACAAAGCCTGCCAGCTGTCAAGGAGATAGGTGCAGGGGGAGTCTGGGTTCTGGGGCCCTGCACCTCTAGCTGCTGACAGGCAACACTCATGACATGGGTGGGTGACACTGCGTGTGTGTGGTAAGGTGCACCCTCACGCAACTGACACCAAGGCAGAAAGCAGGGCAGTTCAAACAATGCTGCCTTTTATGCAGTTTCTCCTTCCCTCTCCCAGAGCATTGGGATTGGAAGGGACCTCAGGAAAGAATGACAGTCACTGGCCAGCTGCACAGTCAATAATAAGAGCAGTTCTCCCCACCCCCCACCCTTCCCTCTCCACCTCCTTACTTTAGTTCCTGTTTCCCTGCAGGCAAGCCCAGCTTGAACTTCAAAACTCAAAACATCTAGAAAATTTTTAAACGTTTCGACTTGCCTCGTTTCACTTCAAGGCTGTTTCAAAGCTCTCTGTTTCAATTTGATTTTGCTGTTTCAAGCTCAAAATGAGTCGAAAACAGCATCAGAATTAAACTGCCAGTGAAATTTCACACAGCCCTAGGATTTATGTCTAGGCAGATGCATTTTAAAAAGGTCTATTATGTCCAACACTGTGTATGACTCTGATTGATTATATTTGCTCAAAGTGTATTCTGATTTCCTTGTTCTACCCCCAACCTCTCCCCTGATGAATATCAAGTTACAGTGTGCCCGGCTATTTCACTGTAGGGGAGAGAGGCAAGCCTTTTGCTCCTAGCCTGGCTGCAGAGCTTGTCTGTTTATGTTCCCTCAGTCATACCCGAGGTTATCCGGGGATGCTTCAGGCAGAAAGAGGCTCCCAGAAATATTACCAGTGGGCAAAGCACCCCCAAGGTTTGCAAGGTCTGTGTGCCCCAGGCTGCACAGAGCCCTAACAGAGACCAGTGCCCAGGTGGTAGCAGCATTACACCAGGCTTGTGGGGGGTTCTCCGGGAAGCAGGACAGCCAGTGGTAGGTACCCTGTGGGAGACTCCCAAGCTGAGGTTTTTGGGCCTGGCACAGTGAAGAAGGTGGCTCTGCATAGTAATACCCCTTACTGTGCCACCACACATTGTGTTGTAGTGGGATCCTTCAGACTGCCGTCTGGAAGGCATAATCTGGGAGGATGAAGCATAGTCACTGAAAACCTTTGAAAAAATGAGTCTTTGATTTGGCATCGGGTCAATTGGATAGGGTTTAGCTAGAATGACCGATAATTACACCAAGTTGACCATGGAGGAACTGGGAAAGGTACTGGCTGAGAGGGGTCTCCAAGCCCACCTGGGGTTAAAGAAAGAGGACCCAATTAAAGACCTTCAGGACAACAGTCAAACCAAGGGATCTTCTGCCCCAGTTCTGAGTGGGAGTGGAGTTGAAAGAGCCCTTTCCACTGGGCTTCACGGCAGGAGCCCTGCAGAGCTAGAACTGCTCCAGGAGTGGACTCGCCTCTGGGGTTGGAAGCCAAGCGGTGCAAGCTTAAGGACAAGGATGAGCAAAAGGAGATGCAGTGCCCCCATGAAGTCGAAATACTCTGGTTGAAGTGAGGAGTAGATGACAAGGAGGCTCAGAACCAGGCAACACCAGCTGCACTCCCCAGGGTGAACCCCAAGGACTTAACCCCGTACAAAGATGCAGAGGATTGAGAAGTGTTCCTGAGTAATTTTGAAAAACAAGTGAGCCAATGGAAATTGGAAAAGGAGGAGTTCCTGAGATATGTTGCTGGACTGGTAGCAGGTGACATGGTTGTTATCCTGGACAGCCTGCCTGCTGGGCCTGAGACTAACTCTGACACCTTTAAAGAGGCTGTGCTTAAGAAGTATAGGATGGGGCCAGATCACTTCAGGAAGAAGTTGCACAATGCTGCCCCAAAGAAGGGAAAGTCTATGGCTGAGTTTATGGCCCAGTTGTGGGAGTCATTTCATAAATGGGTGGAGGGAGCTAAAGCTGAAACCAAAGAAAAGGTGCTAGACCATATGGTGCTAGATAAACTCTATTTCAGGTGTCCTTGGGAGATTAAACAACTAGTCAAGGATAAAGAACCCAAATCAGCCAGTGAGGCTGCTGACATTGCCAATCAGCTGTTGCTAAATTGGGAGGGGCTGGACAGAAGGCCTTCCCATTTTGGGAAGGACCAGAAAGGGTTCCAAAAAGTGGGGAAGGGAGGGCCAGTCCCAAAACAGGAGTTTGCACCCCCCGCAGAACACAGAGTGGCTCTGGATTCAGTCAGCCCACCCGGATTGGATAGGAAGGGTTGCTTCACCTGTGGGGAGTCTGGTCACTTCGAGGCCAACTGCTCAAACCCAGTAAGCCTGTCAACCAAGCAAAAGCTGTGTGCAAAGAGAAGGGAACCTCAAGCTACTCTGAGGGGTATACCTGTATATTCAGGATTACAAAAGCAGAGGAGGTGATGGCCTCTCACAGGGAAAAGGTAATAATACATGGGAGAACCATCATCAGAGAAGTGGACTCAGGGGCCAGTGTGTCAATGATTAATGCCAACCTTGTTGTGCCCTCAGATATACTCCCTGGAAAGACCCTGACCATCAAAGGGGTGGGGCGCCAGCCATTCGAGGTACAGGTATCATCTCTTCCCATTGAGTGGAGGGACTGAGGAATGCACATGGAGATAGGAGTGATATTACAGAACTTGAGCATATGGGAGCAGCGTGGGAGAACATGGTATAACCCGTCCACATAAATGCAATGGCTCACTGTTAGAGCAAAAAGGTGGAGGTGGTAAGTGGGGAAGCCTCCCAGAGCTAGGTAACTCAGTTGGCTATAGAGGTGAGGGGGACGAGAAAAAAATCTCCCTGAATTGTGGCAGCCAGCTGGCCACTGAGGGAACTGACGATCCCGGGGGCAAGCTAGGAGACAGCCCCAGGGAGGGGCCCGATCAGTTAGTGGCAGAGGAAGCTGAGGCTCACAGGGAGGAGTTAGAAGAAACCCCTGTGGAAGAATGGGCACCCCTTACGGGAGCACCAGAGCTGATTGCATAACTGAGCAGGAGGAGTTTAAGCAGGAGGTTCTAGCAGACCCCAGCTTGGAGGAACTCCGACGAATGGCCCAGGAGCAAGAAACAGAGTTCACCCTGGATAAGAGAGAACAGATAGTCTGGGATAAAGGACTCCTTTATTAGCTAGGAACCATGTGCCTAGGAACCATGCCATGTCTTGGGAGCCCTGTCACCAGCTTGTGATGCCATGTAAATTCAGGCAGCAGCTGCTCACCATAGTTCATGACTTACCCTGTGCCAGTAACCTCGGCATGGACTGGACTCTCCAGTGGCTGCTGGCAAACTTTTATTGGCCCAAGATAGCCCAGAACGTGATGGATTATTGCAGATCATGTGAGATGTGCCAACAGATGGGCAAGAGTGGGGGTAAGAGAAAAGCTCCCCTTCAGCCCCTACCTATCATTGACCAGGCCTTCCAAAGAGTGGGGATAGATATTGTGGGCCCTGTGAGGCACAAGACTAGGATAGGAAAGAACTTTATCGTAACTCTTGTGGATTTCACAGCACAGTACCTGGAAGTTATTGCCCTAGCCTCCATAGAGGCCTCTGTGGTCACTGATGCCCTGATAAAAATCTTTTTCCGGTTGGGTTCCCATTCTTGACCGACAGGGGTGGGAACTTCCTGGCTGATGTGATGGAGTGCCTGTGGAAGCAGAGATGATCCTAGCAGGGTGCAGGGCCCAGGGCAAAGCAGCCTGTGAAGGACCCCCATCCCCGTCTCATGGCACACGTATGCCGGAGAGTGAAAGCCCTGGCACACAGGACATGGCAGGACAGGTAGAGGTTAGAAATTCCAGCCGGAACAGGCAAAGAGCCATCCAACCTGCCGGGTAGGTGGGTGGGTTAAACTACAGCCATAACCTCTCCACCCAGCTCTGTGGGACCCCCCCAAAGCATGGGGCCTGGGGTAGTTACCTCAATTCACTTCTGCTCCCCCAGGGATGGCCTTGTATGGAAGTGCTGTGGGGTTAAACACCTCAAAACTACAGCCTATCACCCACAGACTAATGGGCTAGTAGAGAGGTTCAATGGAACCCTGAAGGGCGTGCTGAAGCCTTATGTAGACTCTTACCCCAATGACTGGGATGAGAAGCTTCCTCATTTGCTCTTTGTTTACAGAGAGGTATCCCAGGAGCCTACCAGGTTCCTGCCCTTCAAGTTGATGTTCTAGTGGTGAGTTAGGGTTCCTCTTGGTCTTGTGAAAGAGGAGTAGGAAGGGAGAATCTCCTCCTCTAATATATTGGTAATAGAGTATGTGCTAGGCTTTTGCCAGAAACTGGTTGACATGATGAAGGTGGTGCAAGATGCCCTGGCCCAGGCCCAGGAGAAGCAGAGTGTAATGACAAGGTGGCTTGGTCGCACACCTTTGACGAAGTGTAGGTTCAAAGTTATGGTTTCAAGATAATAAAATTATAGTTTTCTTGCCTTTAAAATCGTACAAGCTTCAGGCAGCTTGAGAAGGTCCCCATATCATCCTGGACAAGCTGGATGACGTGACTTACATGGTTGCCACGAATAAGTCAGGTAAAAAACCTAAAGTGGTACATGTAAACATGCTCAAATGTTACTATGACAGGCATGATGTCATACTTCATACTTTGGATTTCCTCAGCCCAGGAATCACCTGAGGAACAAGAGGAGCTTGTCCTGTGTGCAGATTGGGACAGAGAGGCAGAAGTAGAGGAGCTTCACCTGCCTGATCATCTTCCCTCTCAGGACAAAGAGAATCTGCATACAGCTCTCTGGGACTTTGAAACAGTGTTCTCAAACAAACCAGGTAGGACAGATCTGGCAGTACACACTATAGACATGGGCAGCCATTGCCCCATCCATTCAATGCCCTACCCAATCAACAGGAAGGTGCTGGAGGAGATAAAACATGATATCACCAACATGCTAGAACTAGGGGTAATACAGCCTTCAACAAGTCCCTGGGCAAGCCCTGTGGTACTCATCTGAAAGCAGGATGGATCCATCAGGTTCTGTGTGGACTACAGGAAGCTGAATGCAATCACCACCCCTGATGCTTACCCTATGCCCAGGATGGACTCCCTGCTTGACATCCTGAGCCAAGCCAAGTTTATCCCTACTCTCAATCTGTCCAAAGGTTCTGGCAGATGGCCCTGAATCCAGATGCTACAGCCAAGTGTCTTTACCACACCTTTGGGAGTTCACAGTCAACGCCTGTATGAGTTCACAGTCCTTCCTTTCAGTATGTATAATTCTCTTGCCTTCTTTCAAAGACTGATTAATAACTTGCTAAAAGGATTCAAGAAGTTTGCAGTGGCCTACATTGACGACATCGCTCTCATCAGCCAGGACTTGGACTCGCACCTGATTCATCTAACCACTGTGCCAGAAAGGATCAAACAGGCTAGATTAACAGTGACAGCAAAGAAATGTCAGTCGGCATTGCCTGAAATAGTGTATCCGGGACACGGTGTGGGCGGGAGCATGATTACTTTGACGTGGGATAATATCGAGGACATTAGAGACTGGCCAAACCCACAAACTAAAAAGCAGGTCAGAGCTTTCCTTGGCCTGGCTGGTTACTACAGAAGGTTTGTCCCCTCCTTCAGGACAACAGCCACTCCCCTGCATGAGCTGACAAGAAAAACAAACCCTGATTGAGTAAGCTGGAAGCAGGAATGTCAACAGGTGTTTGACAACTTAAAGGCTGCCCTGATCAGACAGTCAATTTTAAGGTCACCAGACTATGATAAGCGCTTCTGCATGGCCATTGATGCCTCAGACATTGGACTTGGAGCTCTCCTCCTGCAGGAGCATGAAGGGACATGACACCCAGTAGCTTACTTAAGCAGGAAGTTGATTCCCCCTGAATGGAACCTATCTTTGATGCAGGAGTGCTTGGCAATCGTATGAGTGCTGAAGAAGCCCTATTTGTGGGGAGAGCAGTTCACTGTCCTAACAGCCATTTCAATGGCTGCAGACAATGGAGAACAGCAATGCCAAGCTTACAAGGTGGGCATGGTAGCTTCAGGAGTTCAGCAAGAAAATGGAACACATTGTCACAGAGCACTTAGGTGCCGTGCTCCTTTATAGAGGGGAAACTGCTAGGGAAAGAGCCCTAGCAGTGAGTGAGGAGCCCCAGCTGCTGGTTACCAGGGCAACCAGAGTGAGCCAGTGGCCCACACCTGCCAGCGGTCAGATGACCGGAAGGGGCGGGGCCTGGCTCACATATAAACCCCAGGGCTGAGGCCAGGCCAGCAGTCTCTGCCAGCAGCCAAGGGGAGAGGCCTGACTGCAGGTACATCCCCAAGACTGGTGAGAGAGGGAGCACCCCTGGTGTGGCTTGAATAATGTTATAGCTAGGTGGATAGAATTTATGTTATAGCCCAGGGGCTTGTGTTTGTTTACTGTTTAACACTGGTGGTTTGGGTGAGGCTATTAGGGGATGGAGAAGGCCTCATAGGGGACCCACAGCAGTGTGGGGACCCCAGCGCCAGAGAGAGTGCAGCATTTGGGGTGCACCAGCCTGAGTGCCAGGAGGGCACAGAGTGAGACTGGGCTGTAGAGGGCCCAGGGAGGACAAGGGGACCAAATTATAACAAGGCCCAGACCAAACAACATCAGTTCCATTTGTGAGTCTTGGGGCATGGTAAAGGGGTGGTTGGAGCCACACATAGCCCATAAGGCTAGTGTGCCCTGAAACACCCATTGCAAAATGGGACCCACAAGGGGTCCAGGAACCCACAGGGTCAGAGACTACAACAAGACTGTGTCCAAGATGATATAAAGGCAGCCTCCCTATTATATATTTTACCATCAAAGATGTGGTGGGCGAGAATCAAGGGTGCCCTTTTGGGCCAACTTGGCACGGGAAGGGAGCCTTGGGGAGATCACAGCCCTCCTGCAGAACCCCGTACCGTGACAACATAAAGGGATGCCAGAATGTGGTGATGGACTCGCTGTCAAGAAAAGACTCTGGGTAACAGGCAGGAAAACATAGGACCACCCCAGAATGCTCTCACACATGAAAACCTCAAAGTTTCCTTGTGTTCTCTGTGCATTGTCATTGTAGTTTGTTCTAGGGTTTGTGTGGCTTTCTTTATGTAATGAAAAGCCCCCTTGAGCATACAGGTGCCAGTGCCCACAGCCCTGTGCAGCAGTGGGCACAGGCTTTTGAAAATAAGGGGGGAGGGGCGAAGAAATCCCCCTCTCTCTGCCCCACCCTTGTCATCCCAGGAGTACCTCTCTTTGACTTGATTACTAGTTGGTTCAGGCTGGTCAACCAGGTGACCTAGCCAAATAAATTTCTGGGGGAGGGGGGAGCTCACTCTTTTTCCTCTGGCAAGCATTTTGAAAAGCCACAAGCAAAATGCTTCCAGGCTGCTACCTAGATGAATTCCTGTAAGTAAAAAATTTGGAAATTAGCCAGGAATTAGGATTTATGTCTAAGCATTTTTAAAAGGGCTGTTATGTCCAGCACTATGTAAGACTCTGATTATATTTGTTCAAAGTGCTGCCCCAAGGCTTGCAGGGTCTGTGTGCCCCGGGCTGCACAGAGCCTTAACAGAGACCGGTGCCTGGGTGGTGGCAGTGTTAACCCAGGCTTGCAGGGGTTCTCCAGGAAGTAGGATAGCCAGCAGTAGGCATCCCATAGGAGACTCCCAAAGTGAGGTTTTTGGGTCTGGCACAGTGAGGTGGGTGTTTCTGCATAGTAGTGTCCCCTACTGTGCAGCCACAACCATCATAATCCAAACTAATGTGGCTGCATACTACAGAAGCTGCAGAATAGTGCAATATATGTAAATATAATACTTACTGTTGTTTTTTCTTTCTGGTGTTCGCATCCCCGTGGGAGCCTGAAATGGAAATACATTTCCTTGCTTAAATACTTTTCATCCATCCTGTGCACAATTACTACTTATTGTATAACATTTCCCTGGTTTGAGGTGGATGGAACTAATTCATCTTTTGAACAAAACAAAAAAAAATTGCATTGCTTTAATTTAAACAATATACAAACTTGTTTACAGCAATAAAAAATGCTTAGGTTTGATGATAATATTCCTGGGACACAAGGGACTGAGCCTTCTTGATTGCCTTCTATAGAACTGAGCATACTCCCACTGTTTAAATTACTAATAAATAAGTACAAAAACTTTCAAAAAAATATCAGATGTTAAAAAGCAAATGAGAAAAATCAAAATCATATTGAGGGCGTTTGATCCAGGCTGCACTGAAATCCATTGAAACTCCCATATTTTTTTCATTGGCTTCAGTCAGATATGGATAATGAACCTAGTTCTACAACTCTAATTCAAATAAGTGATCCTTACTCAAGCAAGCAACCTAATTTAGTTCAGCATACAGTGTCCCTCCCCATTTCCACCTAAACCCCAGGACCCATGCATTGGAACACTTCCAGGAAGGGCTTGAAGGAATTCCCCCCC
>NW_017729004.1:59246581-59256808 GCF_001723915.1 Gavialis gangeticus | reverse complement strand
TTTAGGGATCCCCCCCCCCCCCCCCCGACCCCTATGACTGTAGGGGAAGGGGCTTCAGCCAGGAACTTGGCACTGGCTCCTAAATTCTTCCAAGAAATGTGTGATTGTCTTCACTTTCAATTCTATTATGAGTTTTAAGATGCAGCTTTTCTTGTACTGGGGTATCTTTGAATGGAAGTTGTCTATGTAGAGCCCTTCAGAAAAGGGTTTGGAAAACTGATGGTTTCATTAGACTATTCCAGTAACTAAAAATGTGGATTTTTACCTTCCAGAAGTTCAGAAAACCTCAGATACTCCACATTACCCAATCCAATTTTTGTTTCCGTGGCCATTCTCCTTCCTTCATCAAGTATAGAATTTTGAAATTTTTATCTAAATTTTTTCCTACAAAAATTTCTGTAATTTCAACCAACGTTACTTGAAGTCGATTGAAATCGTGAAAGAAACATCAGCTGAATACAAATGTGTGTGTATGTGTATATATGACTTTGCAGAAGTGCAAACATTGACAGTAAATTTCCTTTCTTGTAAATGTAAAGTTTGATTGCATGAATAACTATTGCATTAATTTGCTTTGTCAAGAACCAGATTTGCTGTTACTGATAGGTGTCCTCTGGATAATTAAATTGGCATTTTGTTTTCTGTCTTGAGGAGTAGTGAAAATTATAAAAAGTACAATTAATTAACCTATAATTAACCTGATTAAATCTTCCTTTCTGCTCAACCTTTTCTTTATTTCTTGCTAAATAAGCTGTTCCAAGACGGATGTTGTCCATGTATCTGTTCAAGAAATTGTCTCCTATCTTCTGGCTAATCCTATAGGAACACTACGGCCTGAATTGAAAATTTCCCTCTGGCATCAGAATTAACAGTCATGCATGTGACTTCCACTCGAGAATTGTAAGAGTAAGCTGCAGTTCAACAAAACTATAGTCACCACCAGAAGTCAGATTGAATCCTAACCCGCTGATATTCTTTGTAAGACTGATTCAGTACCAGTAAATACTGCCTAACTCCAAAAGTATCCCGTTCTCTTTTAATGCTCTATTTACATAGTAAGCTATTGCCCAGTGAGGGGGGGAATGGTACAATCAGTCCCAAAATAAAGTATTCTAGCAGAGGATGTGAAAGACCTAAAACATCACAACAGAACATTTCTTTATTTTCATGACAATAATGCCTATTGATCCTGATCCACCATAATACATGTTTTTAAATTGGTATCACAACCATTATGCTGAAAATTTTATTCAAATCAATTGATTTTTTTTTTCTTTTAGTGTATAATTTGTGGTTCTTTTGTGCTTTTTATTTACAGTCACGTTTACCCCCATCACTCTCAGCAATATTGAGTTAGGAAAAATACCCTTACATGAAATATGATTTTTCGTTTAGAACAAATATTGCTAAGGGATATTTGCAAAATGTGTCCTTCACTGCTCTTAGCACGTCTGTCATATGAATGGAAAGACAACCTCTTATACAATTCCATGCTCACATTCCTATGTGATTGATATTTTTTTTTATCTTCTGAAGTCAGACGCATGGTATAACTAAAAGATATTTGATTTAGAAACTTTGGCTCCTTCTTGCCAAAATAAATACTCTTATCAGTTCTAATTTTCTTTCACTATATAAAGACCTTTGTCACTGTTTCAGGCAATGTGGCTTTTATTTAGTTTCATTGTCAAAGGGGGTTATGTTACGGTTGTCCATTCTGTATAGTCTTCTATTTCTTTTAGAAAACTGTATATACAAATCCTTTAAATGCTGGCCAAAATAATCCAGTCACTTTTCCCTGTTCTACAGAACCTGCCTACTTACACAAAGCAAACTGAGTTTCTTTTAATTTTTGACAGACTTTAACCATTTGGGCTGGAATTTTCCATGTTCTTTTTGTTTGTTTGCTTTGAAAGTTTCAGCAAAAAAAAAAAATAGTTCAGTCACTTCTAAGAATGATATTCAGGGAAAATATTGTCTATGAAACATTAGGGCTGGAAGGGACCTCGGAAGATCATCGAGTCCAGCCCCCTGCCCAAAGGGCAGGAAGTCGGCAGGGATCAGAGGATCCCAGCAAGATAAACATCCAAATGTCTCTTAAAGGCATTCAAAGTAGGTGCTTGAACCACCTCTGGCGGCAGTCTATTCCAGACCTTGGGGGCTCAGACAGTAAAGAAGTTCTTTCTTATGTCCAGCCTGAAATGGTCACAGAGGAGTTTGTGACCATTCAACCTTTTCATCCCTTGCTCCTCTGCACCCTCTGAAGTTTCTCCACATCCTTTTTGAATTGTGGAGCCCAAAACTGGATGCAGTACTCCAGCTGCGGCCTCACCAAGACCGAGTACAACGGGAGAATGTCCTGGGATTTGCTTGAGAAGCACCTGTGGATGCAAGCCAGCATTTTGCTTGCTTTACTAGCTGCAGCAGCATCACATTGAAGGCTCATGTTCATCCTGTGGTCAATCATGACCCCAAAGTCCCTTTTGTCTGTAGCACTAACCAGTGTAGCACTGCCGAGCCTATAAGCATGCTGCAGGTTTTTCCTCCCAAAAAGGTTCTGTCCATTCAAAAAAACCCCAAACAATTCTTAAAACACTATCATTAAGAAACTGATGTACCTTCCGAGTAGGAACTTTAAACTTTGTCAAGAAGGTGTTGATTGTTTCTTTTGCTGTTCCTAAAGGGAAAATGACTTATTTTGCTCAAATTATGAGTTTTTGACAAATCACAGTTCACGTATAGAAAGTAGAGACTTGTTATCGTTCAGCAGCTAAATTCTACTCGCATTCTATCTGCATGGAGCATGCTCTAACCCAGGGATATGTAGGGTCAGCAGGACTTTAACTTGAGATTTCTGGTCTCAGTTGCTGTGTACTAATGTAACCATGGACACTAAAACTGAATGCAGGAAGACTGTTTCTTCTATGCTCTCAGTATTGCACTTGTTGGCACTCAGGAAGCTAGGAGGAGAAAACAGCCTGCCTGGAAAATAGAAAATTCAAGAGTCAGGCCTGGTATGTGGGGTAGTAGTAATAGCAGTAGATTGAAACAAGGACTCTGAGGGGAATAGAAAATGGAAGAGGAACCAGAGGAAGTGAGAATCTAGGAGCTTTTAGATGATGGGAGACTATACTGGCTGATAAAAGAAGCCAACAGGACAGTAAAATGGGGGGTGGAAAACTGATTAAGAGTAGCAAGCATTGACAGACTTAATTTCATAGACATTAGGCCTGGAAGGGACCTCGGAAGATCATCAAGTCCAGCCCCCAACCCGAAAGGCAGGAAGTCACCTGGGGTCATAGGACCCCAGCAAGGTAAGCATCCAATCTACTCTTGAAGGTGTTCAATGCAGGTGCTTGAACCACCTCCAATGGCAGGCTGTTCCAGACCTTGGGGTCTGGAAGTAAAGAAATTCTTCCTTATGTCCAGCCTGAAATGATCTTGCAGTAGTTTATGACCGTTTGACCTCGTCATCCCTTGGGGCACTCTGGTGAACAATCGTTCCCCCAGAAACTGGTGGTCACCCCGATAAACTTGTAGGTGGCCATCAGGTCACCCCTGAGTCTGCACTTTTCCAGGCTAAAGAGCCCCATGGCTCTCAGCCTGTCATCGTAAGGTCTGTTTTCTTGACCTCTGATCATGCACGTGGCTCTTCTCTGGACTCTCTCAAGCTTCTCCACATCCTTTTTGAATTGTGGAGCCCAAAACTGGATGCAGTACTCCAGCTGCGGCCTCACCAAGGCCAAGTACAAGGGGAGAATGACGTCCCGGGATTTGCTTGAGAAGCATCTATGGATGCAAGCCAGTGTTTTGGTCACTTTACTAGCTACAGCATCGCACTGCAGGCTCATGTTCTTCTTGTGGTCAATGATGACCCCCCAAGTCTCTTTCTTCCATAGGGCTAGCCAGCATAGCACTGCTGAGCCTATAAGGATGCTGCAGATTTTTCCTCCCAAGGTGGAGAACCTTGAATTTTTCGGTGTTAAACACCATCAGGTTCTTGTCTGCCCATTTGCTGAGCCTGTCGAGGTCAGTCTGGATCACCCGCCTGTCTTCTGGTGTGGATGCTTTGCCCCAAAGTTTGGTGTTATTGGCGAACTTGGCCAGTCCACTTCTGACTCCAGCTGTGATGGAGAAGGAGAATGCTAAGAGAGAAAGGAAGTCAAGAGGCAGAAACTCTGACCATGGATGTGGAGGCTGAGATGAAAAGCTAGGGGAAAGAGAGTAGGGCTGGCTGAGCAAAGAATTTTTGACTCCTCATGTGAGGAGCCTGGGATGGGAAACCCATAAAGGGAAGAGACGGGGGTAGAAGGGTTCAGGGTTGTGTAGGACAGAAGAAAAATATCTGAATACTAAAATCAAGTATTTTTCAGACCCTGGAACAGAACTTGGAATTCCTAAGTCTCACTATTTCTCTGAAACCTACTGTTATGGTGCATGTTTATCCTGGCCCACATTAATATTAGCATCCTAATACAGATGCAGGTTGCTTTATTAATGCAAATGGAAGAAGTCTGTGCCATGGATCCAAAGGCTCCAATCCTGCTGATAAATCACATGAGCGTGAAAATGAGGCCATGGTGGTATTTTGCTTTTTTTTCTAGAAAAAGCAAAGAACAATTACTCATAAAGGAAACTACATTAAAGGAATGGTAATACTGCAGTCATGCCACTGACAAAACCTTAATTCAGTCCTCTCTGTATGCACATCCACTATGATATGGTCCTTAATTGCATAATGATATGCTATTTTTCCTTTCTCTCATTCAGTGCACAGGATGGATCATCCCTGGGGATGAATTATACGTGTGTTGGGAGAGAGGATGTGGTCTGTAGGACTCCTTCCCATTTCTACAAGAAATGAAGCAGGTAAATGAGCCAAAGGATTATAGAAAGGTTGTCTCACTGTTAACACAGTGAATGCTGCCCTGAATAATTGAATTTTCTCCCCGCCTGTCCTACCAAGTTCCTAGATGATGGGCAAATCATTCAAACCAAACTTTTCACAAATGCTCAGTAATTGTGTGTTCTTCATTTTCTGAGTGTCCACCACTCAGTTGCCAATGTAATCTGGGATATGTGAACTGAACAAAAAGTGCTATATCGATTCTAGAGAGGGTTGAAACATGCACAATAATAAAAAAAAAAAAAAACAGACTCTGTTTCTATATTGGGCACCTGAAATTTAGGGACAGTTTTGACCTTAATCTTCTTCTGTTTTGTTCCTCCCATGTGTAAAATGCATATTATAATCCCATGTCATTTTATCAGGGTGTTATTTAAAATAAGTGTATAAGCACTTGTGAAGCTATGATATGAAACATTTTGGCCATTGTGATAAACAGCAGGCACAGTTAATACAAAAATTCCTCTGACTTGCCTGAAGGCTTTCAACAAGTCTGAGACCTTGTGGTCTGTTTCAAAAACCACAAGAAAAGGTGTTTCCTCCTTTGAAAATCTTCCCCAGTACCTTTCTAGTAGCTTGTTCCTCCTACTGTTTATATTTCACCACTGTAAATTGTTTTCTTTGGATATATCTTCTTGTCTTAAGGTCTAAGACAATCCTGAAAGTCAACAGACTCAAATTATTAGACCAGTGAGGATAGTGAAATCAAAACTCATGTACAATAGGCTCTTTCAAATCCATCAACATTTCAATCACTTAGATTGATCTCAACTGCTAGAAACATAAAGATAGCTAAAAAAAATTAAGAGCTTAAATCATAGAGGGCTTTATGTAGCAGCAGCATCACCTTAAATTACTGGAAATGCACTTGAAAACTATAGGACATAAATATAGTGGAAGGCATAGAATAGCTGTACTCTGTTAAGCAGTATATTCTATTCAATAGGTTCAGTACCACATCTTTTTGTGGCTATCAGATACAAGATAAAGTTTGAATTGTTTCTGATTAAAACGAATGAAACTTATCCAAACTTAACTAGTAGTGATGGATCTATAAAAATATAGTGCTAGATCCTAGTTCATGTCAATTGTTGTAGCTCCACTGATTTAGACAGAGCTATGCTGCCCTATGTCAGGGCACCCTACTACTTAGAAACTGAAAGCTTATTCTCTTCTCCCTTGTATCTGTTAATCAAGAGTAATTCCACTGAAACCAGTGGAGTTAAGTGTAAATGAGAAGAGACTCGGACTTAGTCTTTTCCCAGTGCTTTCTTCCAGTGACACTGCTATGAAATGATCAAAGCACTAGATTGACTAAAGAATTTAAACACCTAATAGGTCTTAAGCAGCTGACCTTTGAAGTGGAATACAAAACACTTTGTTAGGAATCTGCATACCATATACAGTGCAGGGGGAGCTGGACACCTCAGAATGGTACCTGAAACAGCCAGCACCCTAATGGAAGGAGCTTCCTTAAGCTAGCATGCAACTACTTAGAGTTACTCAATACGAAACAATGAGGACAGGAGTGTATCTTAAATCCTGCCCTTTCTGAGGAAGGTTCCTCACTCAAGGCAGCATGGTGACTGATGTCTGTGTCCACTGACTCAGGAGAAACTCATTTTCTACTACAAAGTGGGCATGTCTACAGATGCATTTGATCCGGAATCAGTTTACTTGTGAGTAAACCAGATCAGTTTACTCATGAGTTAACTACTCGTGAATAAATGCTCCTGGGATGGTGTCTAGACATCTGGTCCTTCTTCCTGGGGCCCTGGAATAGGCCCCTGTTATCACCAAGGGAAGCTCTAGGCACCCCCTGGATAATAGCCCAGGGTCTGGCAGACTAGCTGTCTCTTGGCAGGGGCAGCAACATTATACCCTGCCCCCGCAGGCTGCCTGCTGCCAGGGCAGGGGCAATGTCTCCCTGCTCTGGCAACAGGGAGCTCCTGGCCCTGGCTCCCCAATCAGGGGCAGGAGACTTGGAAAGAGCTGCAGGGGAGTGGCAGATTGGGCCAGGGGCTAGGACCTATCCCACCTCTGAAGCTCTTTCCAAGCCCTTTGCTTTGATCATTTGATTGGGGCACGGGGCTGGGACCTGCCCCTGACCAGGACAGTTTCGAGCCCCCAACCTGCATGTGGGGCAGAGGCTGGGGACCCTGTTCACCACTCAGCTCCATGAGCACAGAGCTGGGTGGGGAAGAGGCTGGGGAGCCTGTTCCCCACTCAGCTCTGTACTCATGGAGCTGGGCAGGGAACAGGCTTTCCAGACCCCACCAGCAGGGAGCTCCCAGCACCAGCTCTGCACTGCGGGGCCAGCACTGGGAGATCCTTATCTCCTAGCACCAGCTCTGCAGTCATGGGGCTAATAAGGATCTCTCGGCCCTCTGCTCTCCGATCACAATGGCAGAGTCGGGGCTGGGAGATAAGGGTCTCCCAGTTCCCTCTCCCTGATCTTAATCTCAAAGCAGGGGGCTTGGAACTCCCGGCTGCATAAGCAGGGGTACATAGTACCTGTCTGGGCTTCAGTGGTGGAGCCTGCACTGGCAGCAGGTATCTCCTGGCCCCTGGTGGACGGCTGACTGGGAGCTGAATTCCTCCCAGTCAGTCATCCACATGAGCACTACTGCACCATTACTAATCAAAAATAAATTTGCTACTTGCATTTGCAGGTAGCAAATTTACTCGTGATTAGCAAGGTTAACTGCGTAGTAAGCATATGCAAGTGTAAATGCACATGGTTACTACACAGTAAACTACACTACTGTGCAGTTAAGCGTCTGATGTAGACGCACCCAGTAAGTGGCACCTAATGTTTGCCAATGTACACTTTGGATCTGACCCAAAGAGTTTTCAAGATGACTCTTGAGTGACATTGGAAAGGTTACCATATATTCCTGACTGTGCAAACCAGATATTTAAAATCTAACAAAGTTTAAATATGGTTTAATTTTGCAAGGACAGCCAGCTACATTGAATTCTGTAATGCAGGGGTTCTCAAACTGTGGGTCGCAACCCCCCAGGGGGTCATGAGCAACTTAAAAGGGGGTCACAAACTTCTTTTCTCTCCCCAACTCGCCCACATTGGAAGTGTCTCTCTTGTTTTCTAATCCCGGCTTGTATAGGTTAGTGAAGCTCAATATTTATCTGTCAACAGTTCAATTGACTGAGTGCAAGTTTTTTTTCAGCAGAATTTTTTCCCCCAGCAGTTGCCACTATAAAGAGCAAATACCAATCAAAAATAAATGTGGAGCACAAAATGAGACTGGCAGTCCCAAAAATAAAGCCCAGGCTTGAAAAACCAAAGCAGTACCAAGCTAACAGCCTTCTCAATGAAGACTATTGACAGTTTTAAATTTGATAGTTTTTATTTCAGTGAAACAGTTTTTAATTTGATAAACTTTATAAAGTGATTGTTGACAAATATGTTAAATTAAATATACAAAGGTAAATGTGCTTTATTTATCTCCTACCTAATCCTAATGAAATCTATAGCTTTAATCATAGGGGGGTCATGTAAATTTTATATATTATTTTACGGGGTTGCAGTATCACCAAGTTTACAAACCCCTGCTGCAATGATAATGAACTTGCATGACAATGGACTAATACAAAAAGGTGTTTCTGAGTAGCGAGTGTCAAATAGATAACTACTAATGATCATAGGTGGCAGAAGATCAGTTGCCAAAAAAGAGACTCCATTTAGACCTCTGTCCCTGGAATTCGCCATCCAGTGCAGGGTGTTGAGGGCTTATACCAAGACTAAAGCCCCTGACTTCAGAAGGGCCAACTTCAACAAATTTAGGAGATTAGTAGGGGGGCACTGCCAGCCCAAAAGGTAGAGGATATGGGAGTCCATGAGGGATGGTTATACCTTAAGGGGATGATCCTCCAGGCTGACAGTGTGACAGTCCCCGAGAGAAAGAAGTGGGGTAAGAGTGCTCTGAAACCCTCATGGCTCAGCAAAGGCATTCAAGAATGCCTAAATGTGTACACCCAGTGGAAAGGAAGGGCTATCACCAAGGAGGAATACTCCTCCTTGGCCCATGAGTGTAGGAGGTCCATTAGGAAGGCCAAGGTGGGGGTGGAGCTCAGGCTAGCGACCAGGATTAAGGACAACAAAAGGTCCTTCTTCAAATACATTGGGAGTAAGAAGAGGGCACCGGGTAATGTAGGGCCCCTGCTAGACTCAAATGGTAATCTTGCAGCTACGCCAGACAAGAAAGCTGAAATTTTTAACAAGTTCTTTGCATCTGTTTTCTTGGACAGGGACCAGGACAGCTCTCTCACTACAGGTAGGGGCAATCTTGGGGATAGCACTGCCAGGCTTCGGGTTTGTGCAGATGTAGTTGGGGATCTTCTGGAAGGGCTGGATGTTTTTAAATCTGCGGGCCCTGATGCCCTCCACCCACGGGTGTTGAGAGAGCTAATGGGGGTCATTGCTGTGCCCCTGGCCCAGCTGTACAAGCGATTGTGGTCCACGGGCCAGGTGCCCGGACACTGGAAACTAGCTAATGTGGTCCCCATTTATCAGAAAGGAGGACCCAGGAAACTATAGGCCCATAAGCCTCACATGGGTCTTGGGGAAAATCCTTGAAAAAGTTATCAAGGAGCACATCTATGAGAGGCCAGCAGGGGAAATCATGACCAGGGGAAATCAACATGGGTTCATCAAAGGCAGATCCTGCCAGACCAACCTGATGGCCTTTTATGACCAGGTAACTAAATCCTTGGAGGATGGTGTCGCCATGGATGTAGTCTTTCTGGACTTTAAGAAGGCCTTTGACACTCTCTCACCCCATTCTCATCAATAAATTAGGCAACTGTGGCATTGATGCCTACACAGTTGGATTGGTAAAAAGTTGGCTGATGGGGCACACCCAGAGAGTGGTGGTGGACGGGTTGTACTCGACCTGGCGAGATATGAATAGTGGGGTCCTGGCCTCAGTCCTGGGGCCTACACTGTTCAACATCTTCATCAGTGACTTAGACAAGGGGGTGGAAAACACGTTGTCCAAGTTTGCTGATGACACCAAGGTGTGGGGAGAGGTAGGCACGCTCAAAGGGAGAGAGAGAGGCTGCAATTAGATTTAGACAGACTACAGAAGTGGGGGGTTGGTAACAGGATGGGGTTCAATGTAGATAAATGCAGGATGCTGCACCTGGGGAGAAGGAATCCACAGCATACCTACAAACTGGAGAGCTCCCCCGTTGTGGGCACAGAGGCAGAAAGGGATCTTGAAGACATTGACTCCAGGATGAACATGAGCCACTAATGCCAGACCGCAGCCAGCAAAGCCAACCGCACCTTGTCATGCCTC
>NW_017729004.1:59240762-59241581 GCF_001723915.1 Gavialis gangeticus | reverse complement strand
CTGCAGTCACTCCAAAATTCACTGAACTCTTCCCAACCCACCCTCCCAGCACCACCACCGCCCATCCTGAGCACAGTGTGGCCCAACCTGCCTGCTGGGAGGAGCCCAGTACTGGCCCTGGCCCTGGCCCTGGCCCCAGCCTGAAGTGACAGCCTACCCTGCCCCACGTGCAAATTCAGAGCACACACACCCCGTGCCCTGCTGGGATGCATGCAGCAGCAGGAACTGCCCCCCATCCCTGCACCTGGTGCCCTGGACAAGCTGCCCATGGCTCCATCCCGTGCCCCCACCCTGGCTGTGCAGCTCCTGCCCCAGCCCCACTCCCTCCCTCACTGCCAAGGCCCCAGTGGTGAAGGAGGAAGCGGGGCACAGGCAAGCAGGAACAGGAGCAGGGGCTGGGATGAGTGGGGCCCTGGCCAGGCTGGGTGGTGGGACAAGCAGAGGCCCCTCAATCTATGCATGGGTGGAAGCGGCTGCCACTGTGCCCTGGGCTTTGAGCCCCACTGCCCTGAGAGTTGTGCAATGCCATATGTGTCCCATTGCAGGGTGGGCAGGGGGCACAGTGCAGCCCAGCTGTGGCAGGTACGTGGAGTCAGCCAATCCCAAGACGGCTGCATCGGGGAGCAAAGCGCAGTGGCAGTTACCTCCGCCCCACACACAGATTGGGGGGGACACATGACCCTGGGCCTCTGCTTGTCCCACCACACAGTCTGGCTAGGGCCCCGCTCCCTCCCTTACCACAGGGGCCTCGATCTACCCCCCCATGGCCCTTTCCTCTCCCCCCCTATCCTTTCCCCACAGACTTACATGCGGGGGGGG
>NW_017729004.1:59238628-59240704 GCF_001723915.1 Gavialis gangeticus | reverse complement strand
ACTCTCTCACCCCATTCTCATCAATAAATTAGGCAACTGTGGCATTGATGCCTACACAGTTGGATTGGTAAAAAGTTGGCTGATGGGGCACACCCAGAGAGTGGTGGTGGACGGGTTGTACTCGACCTGGCGAGATATGAATAGTGGGGTCCTGGCCTCAGTCCTGGGGCCTACACTGTTCAACATCTTCATCAGTGACTTAGACAAGGGGGTGGAAAACACGTTGTCCAAGTTTGCTGATGACACCAAGGTGTGGGGAGAGGTAGGCACGCTCAAAGGGAGAGAGAGAGGCTGCAATTAGATTTAGACAGACTACAGAAGTGGGGGGTTGGTAACAGGATGGGGTTCAATGTAGATAAATGCAGGATGCTGCACCTGGGGAGAAGGAATCCACAGCATACCTACAAACTGGAGAGCTCCCCCGTTGTGGGCACAGAGGCAGAAAGGGATCTTGAAGACATTGACTCCAGGATGAACATGAGCCACTAATGCCAGACCGCAGCCAGCAAAGCCAACCGCACCTTGTCATGCCTCCAAAGATGCATCTCAAGCCAGTCCAGAGAGGTGATACTCCCCCTCTACGCGACATTGGTCAGGCCACAATTGGAGTACTGCGTCCAGTTCTGGGCACCGGACTTTAAGAAGGATGTGGCCTGCCTTGAGTGTTCAGAGGAGGGCCACCTGCTTGGTTGGAGGGCAACAGGGCAGGCCCTATGAGGTGAGGCTGAGGGACCTGAACCTGTTCAGCCTCAGCAAATGGAGGCTGAGAGGGGATTTGGTGGCTGCCTACAAACTCGTTAGGGGAGATCAGCAGCAAATAGGAAGGGCCCTATTCCCCCCAGCAGCACCTGGGGTGACAAGGAACAATGGCCAGAAGCTGCTGGAGAATAGGTTCAGGTTAGAGATTAGGAGACACTATTTCACTGTTAGGGTGGCTAGGATCTGGAACCAACTTCCTAGTGGTCCTCACTCCTACCTTGGGTAAATTTAAAAAGAGGCCGTACGAACACCTGTCTGGGGTCATGTGATCCCAGCATGTGCTCCTACCAGTGGCAGGGGGTCAGATTAGATGATCTGTTCAGGTCCCTTCTGACCCCAAACTACTACAAAACTATATGAAAGGCGGGGTTAATGGGGCTCAGCACCCCCAAACACAGGGCAGTGTGGAAGGCTGCAACGCAGCCCAGGAGGGGAGGGGTGTACATGCAGCAGTGAGGGAGGGAGTGGGGCTGGGGTAAGTGCTGCACAGTGGGGGTGGGGCACTGGACGGAGCCATGAATGGCTCATCTGGGGGGTGCAGCTTCTGCTGCTACTTGCACCTTGGGAAGGCATGGGGACATGTGCCCTTGGATCTGTGCGTGGGGTGAGGGCGGGCTGCTACTATGGGCTGGGGTGGCACTGGGCTCTTCCTGATGGGAGCCTGGGCTGGGCTATGCTCAGGGCAGGTGGTGGCAGCCCTGGGAGGGGAGCCATGGGGCTGGGCTGCAGTCACTCCAAAATTCACTGAACTCTTCCCAACCCACCCTCCCAGCACCACCACCGCCCATCCTGAGCACAGTGTGGCCCAACCTGCCTGCTGGGAGGAGCCCAGTACTGGCCCTGGCCCTGGCCCTGGCCCCAGCCTGAAGTGACAGCCTACCCTGCCCCACGTGCAAATTCAGAGCACACACACCCCGTGCCCTGCTGGGATGCATGCAGCAGCAGGAACTGCCCCCCATCCCTGCACCTGGTGCCCTGGACAAGCTGCCCATGGCTCCATCCCGTGCCCCCACCCTGGCTGTGCAGCTCCTGCCCCAGCCCCACTCCCTCCCTCACTGCCAAGGCCCCAGTGGTGAAGGAGGAAGCGGGGCACAGGCAAGCAGGAACAGGAGCAGGGGCTGGGATGAGTGGGGCCCTGGCCAGGCTGGGTGGTGGGACAAGCAGAGGCCCCTCAATCTATGCATGGGTGGAAGCGGCTGCCACTGTGCCCTGGGCTTTGAGCCCCACTGCCCTGAGAGTTGTGCAATGCCATATGTGTCCCATTGCAGGGTGGGCAGGGGGCACAGTGCAGCCCAGCTGTGGCAGGTACGTGGAGTC
>NW_017729004.1:59232162-59233628 GCF_001723915.1 Gavialis gangeticus | reverse complement strand
TGGCCCTTTCCCCCCCCCCCCTATCCTTTCCCCACAGACTTACATGGGGGGGGGGGGGGGCACGTATGCATGCTAATTTTTTCTCCATCTGCCTATGGTAATGATTAACAGATTCCAAATATCAACTTTCAGCAATACAGCTGTGTTGAAAGTAGATGTCTCATGTTAATGATTTACAGAGAACACTTCCAAAGCTGGTAGCAGTGAAGGGGGTGTCTACTACCTCAGGAATAAAAAAATAGCTTATCAGTGTGGTAGCCTTAATGCTTAGCTACTGAGATAGATGACCTGCATGGGGGTTCAAAATTTTCCAAATAAACCAATCACTAGTAGATGATGTACCAAGGGTCACATTCTGTTTCAACAACAATCCCTCAGATCATGCCTCTTACTTCTTGAAGTGATATTCTATTTAATATTTGCTAGTTTCACACTAAAATGTGATTATTTCAGTTTATAAAGACCACCTGTCTAGATGCATGTACAATCTCAGCTTTGAAAACATAGACTCCATGTTGATCCATTGATAGTATGAGATATTCCCACAAAAACTGATCACAACCTGTTTCCACTCACAAGCCCATACCCTGAGCTCTTGTTGGACAAAAAAGAGACAAGTAGGCTTGGTAACATGTCTTGAAGGTCAAAAATACAGATTTTTTTCAATTCAAGAGGGGAAGCTTTTTCTAGAGTTTCAAGCCTTCCTCTGAGTGTCCAACTCCTAGCATTCACAAATCTCCCTTGTGTCAACTAAAGAATCCCAGTTAATTTAATCTTCTAGCATAAGATATGAAGAGAAAGAAGGTGTATAGATTTACAAAACAATCACAGTGGCAGCAACATGTTCTGGCTCTGAGTATGCTCCAACTCACACCCACCTGAGACTGAAGGCATACTCCAATCCAGAAATGTGTTAGTGAACTACTTTCAAATTTCTCTCTGTGTGCATTGTTGAGTTTTTGGTCTTATGTGAGCCTCAGAATAAGTGCTGTAGATGAGCCTGGAGCAGCATCACGTATGTATTTCTGGGTCTGGAGAGTGCCTGGAAACTAGGCATGACTGGGCCTGCCCTGCACCATCATTACTGGGAACCACCATAGCAGCAATATGGACAAGCTCTGAACCTCCAAAAAAGAGACTCCATTTAGACCTCTGTAACAAAGCTGAATATATTCTGTCAATCAACATATCTTGCATACTTGCCTTATCTTGACTGGGTTTCAACCAACAAGCTCTTGCCCAGACCCTCATCTTAAATAGTGAATGGAAAAGCTGTTCAAACCTGAACCTGTTCAGCCTCCACAAGAGAAGGCTGAGGGAGGATCTTGTGGCCTGTTATAAACTAGTCGGGGGGATCAGCAGGCATTGGGGGAGTCACTGTTCCCCTGAGCACCGCCAGGAGTGACCAGGAATAACGGTCACAAGCTGGCAGAGGGTAGATTTAGGTTAGATATCAGGAGGCGCTA
>NW_017729004.1:59222606-59231981 GCF_001723915.1 Gavialis gangeticus | reverse complement strand
GTTTGACCCCAGTACTCTTTCTTGCCATGGCAGGGGGTTGGACTAGATGATCTGCTCAGGTCCCTTCCGAGCCTAGAAACTATGAAACTATGAATTGTGTTATTCAGGTCTGCTAAATAGAGATTAACAGTTTAGTATCTTCTGGATACTAAGGCAATGTTATCCAGATCAACATATATTCAGCCTTACATGCTAACAAAGAGGATGACAGCCCTTTACTGAACATAACTGTGTGTGTGTATGTGTATGTATATATGTGTATGTGTATGATATATACATATATAAATGGGAACAGGCTCCCCAGCCCCTGCTCCGTAATCACAGAGCAGCAGTTGGGAACAATCTCCCAGCTTGTTCCCAGCCCCTATTCCATGGTCGTAGAATGGGGGGCTAGGGGCTGGAGGCCTGCAGGAGGAGAGTCCAGCCTGAAGCTGGCTGGGACCTGTCCCTGACTGCTGTAACTGTCCCCAGCCAGCTCTGAGCTGCAAGTGCAGGCCTCCCTGCACAGCCTGAGGCTAGCCAGGAACTGTCCCAGTCAGGGGCAAGTCCCACCCCCTTCTCCCAATCTGCCAGTGGTGCAGCTAGCAGTGAGCCCCCGGCTGGGCGGGGAATCGCTGCATAGCCAGGGGCTCACTGCTAGTTGCCCCACCAGTGGATCGAGGCAAGGAGCTGGAACCTGTCGCACCCCTGAAGCTCTTTCCAAGCCTGGGGAAGGGTAGGTGTGGGAGCTGGGGCCAAGAGCCCCTGTGGATTGGGAAGCTGGGGCCAAGAGATCCCATATGCTGGGGCAGAGGGACATTGTTCCCACCTGGGCTCCGGTGACAGAGCCTGCCCCAGCAGCACACAGCTTCATAGTTTCTAGGGGCAGAGAAAAATCTTCCAGCCCCCACCAGAAGACTGTTGCCTTCTGGCCTTGTGCTCCCTGCCAGCCCCAGGGCTAGCACCCAGAGGGACCCTAGAGCTCCCCCTGACTGCTGCAGTAGGTCAGTGAAGGGCCAGAGGGTGTGGGATCAGACTGCTGCTAGGAGCAGCAAATCTGCTCCTGAATCCCTGCACAAATCTGCTCTTGAAACCCATCCCTGCCAGAGTAATTTAAAGTAAACACACCCCACAGCTCTTACATGTGTAGATATGCACACTGGGTGTGTCTACACATGCATTTAATCCAGAGCAGTTTACTCATGAGTAAACTACTTGAGAATAAATGCTCCCAGGCAGGTGTCTACATGTGCAGGGAAGAAGGAGCAGATATGCTGCTCCTAGCAGGAAACTGCTCCTGCTTCCTGCCACCCTGCAATAGGCCTCTGCCACCATGAGGGGGAGCTGGAGGCTCCAGCTGCTGTTGCCTGGGGCTGGCAGCTATCTTCAAAAGACAGCCCCACTGGCCAGCCACTTTACTGGTTGGGACCAGTATGTAGAGCCCAGTGGAAGCATACAGTGGCTCTCTCACAGTAGCCTTTGCCTCTTCATGCCACAGCTGCTCCCCTGCCCCTGGCACTGACAGCCCATTCTCCAGGCTCCTGCTAGCCACCATACTGGCTCTGCTGGCCTCAGCACCCCCACCTCTGCAAAATCCCAGGTCAGCCACACACCCTGGGACAAGGCACTGGGTGCAAGAGACACTGGCCAACCACTTCCTCCTGTTCTCCCGCTGTAGCCCACCTGGACACCTGCCCATGGACCCTCACTCCACTGCCTACCCCCAGCACCATGCTCACAGCAGACAGTTCTCTGAAAAACATTTTATTGCCCTGACAGAAAAAGACCCCCATCCCCTCTCTCCCCAACAACAGGTTTATAGATGTAGTGGAAACAGGGATCATGCGAGTGGACACAGGGGTTGATACTGGAGCAGCTTTACTGAAATATTTCTGGGTTGGGTTATGTGTGTTGGGACTATGCTTCAGAATGTCCTTCCCTGAGAGTGGTGCAGATACCCAGAGAAACACAATGGGAAACACTTCTAGTTTATACTGCCCATCTTGTTCAGAAGAGCAGCTTTGTTTTATATTATTTTGCTTGCTTGTATTTTGAGTTAATAAATAATGCATAAAGGTAAAGGCTTAAAAGACTTGGGCATGGCATCAAGTTTTTACTGGGATTTTACTGATCAGTTTAGATAGCCTTACAGGCTGGAGCAGAAATACATATATACTGGTATAAATGACTGGAAACTGGTTCAACCATATAACGCAACAGAAGTTCAGTGCACATAAACTGTTTTCAAAATGGCCAAAACTGGTTTAAGATAAACCTTGATGGATGCAGTATCAGATTTAACTGATTTAGGTTAAATCAGTTTACTGAATTTCTGCCCCAAATGCCCTCCAATTTCAAGTTAACTCTCAGTCCCCAAGCATTAACGGTATGCAAAGTGGGACCCTATTCGATTTGGTTTCAGATTCAGCCAGAATCAGGGACAGTGATTCAATTTGTTGATTCAGATCACTGTCCCTGATTCAATTTGGCTGAATCTGAATCTGCAGATTTGATGCTGATTCAGAGAATCAGTGCTTTGGACACAGACACAGCTTTAAATTTTTTTCTACATGCCTTGAGGAATCAGCGCAGCTTGTGAACACGGTGATGCTGGGGCAGATGGAGCATCCCACAAGAGTGCGGGGTGGGGAACCCCTCCACATGCTCGGTGGCAAACCCAGAAGTGGACCAGAAGCACACAGGGGCCCCCACTTCACCCTCTTGGCTCAGCAATCAGCTGCAGGGGGACCCTGGGTACCCCCCCAGACCCAGGAGGCACCAGTTGCCAAGACAGGGGGGCACAGGCGGGGTGCAGGGGTGCCCAAGGTGCGCTCTCCAGCAGACCCAAAAGTGGACCAGAAGTGCTTCCCCCTGCGCTTCTGTGGGACACTCCATGTGCCCCACCATCGCAGCATTCACGAGTCGCCTGCTACCTAGAGGTATGTAGAAAAAACATTTAAATCTGTGTCTGAACCACCAAATCTTTCCAAAGTGATTCTGAGGGTTCCGATTTAATTTGGAGACATTGAAGTGTCCTCTGACTCGGTCTGGATTCAGCCACCGAATTGAGCCAGATCTCCGCCGAATCAAACCAGGGACCAAAGCTTTGCACAGCCCTACCCAGCATTGCAGGTGCCAGACTTACCTGCATGGCTGTGGGGGTTGTGGGTGGGAGTGAGGGGCACCAGCAGGTCTGGGGGGCTATGGTTGGGAGGGAGGGACCTAGATCTGCATCCTGGTGAGCTAAGGGGACAGGGGGAGCTCTGATTTTCTGTGATAAAAAACCCCAAATCAAATACCAAAATGTATAGGTACTTAGAATTTATTTTACTATAGTAATCGATGCACTGATAGGCTTCCAAATTGCTTTAAAATTGTAAATATATCAATAAAAAATTGTGTTCAATTGATACCAATATATATAGTGGTGTTTCATTTTAATCATGGATTTTGGAGTTTTTACCAGAGAATTTGCAATTTTTTATCAGGGAGAACCCAGATCCCTGTTGATATTGCTGTTGCAGCTGGTGCTGCTGCTGCTGTTGATTCTGTAACAGGAACAACTGCTATTGCAGCTGCTGCTATCTCACTAGCCACATCAGTAGTATTTTGGAATGCATTTCCCTCTTCAGGCTATGGCAACTACATGCCTTCTCTGCCACATGGAAACTGGTTGGCTTCTTTGCCAGCCCATGAAAAACTTAGCATCACACCCAAAACTACTTATCGCCAACCCTTGTGGCACAGTGTATTAAGAAGAGCACAAAACAATGACAGAAACACACAACAAAGCTGTTCCCAGGGCTACTGCAAGTCCCAAAGGACCATCCATAAACCTTTTCCTCACTGTTCCAGCTTGTCATGGGATATGACTCTGACCCTATGGTTTTCCTATGTCTGACTGCTGTTAGTACTGGAGGACCAATTCAGGAGAAGAAAATGCACCTGGCTCCTTTTTGCCTCAGACATCCACTCACTCACAGAATTGTTTAATATGAACTAAATCATATTCCTGTTGATGGTATTGGGAATGCAACAGTAGTAGGAACGGATCTTTTCTATTTATTGCTGACTCCATATTACTGGTACTGATCTTGTGCTAAAAAAAACCCCAAAACAAAACACATTTTGATTTTTAGAATGCAGAATAAGTTTATAGAGCTGGCAGTCAGAAGAAAACAGCTTCTGACTTGTAAACTATGAAAATTTGATCTGAAAGTCATTGAGAGACAACAAGCATAGAGCGGCATGATGGCATTTTCAGTCATTTTCCATAGTGTAACTCTTCTTCAAACATCATGCTTGCTCTTGAAGCATGAAACCATAGAACCACAATCAGCTTCTCAGTTTCTTCTTGTCTCTAAGCCGTATTGCATGGATAGCCAAGCTAAAAAACTAATAATAAAACAATAAAAAAAACTTTTAAAACTTAAGCCACCTGTTTTAGACAGTGGGATAGACAGAGCTTCTCAAGCTGAAGTTTAGTTAGAAAGTAAACCTCCTGAGGCAGGTGCTATATGATTTCTATTATTATTTATACCAGAATCGAGCTTTCTGCTTATATATAGCATAACAGAAATAAAAACAATAAAATGTTACTTGTGGGTACTCAATTATTTTTGGAATGATTTATCATGATGGTACCACTAATTTATTCTTAGATTATCCTAATTACCTGTTAATTTGGTTTGTGTGGTGTAGATATTAAATGCTTGCGGGCAGGAAGTAAATGGACGGATCCTTTTTAATCTGCTATAGACTTAATCTGTTTTTCTCAGGCTCTCCAGCTCTCTTTTCTTTTTCTCAAGTTCTGTTTTCCTTTGTAGAGTCATGCTTCAAAAGAGAAGTGAGGAGTCATTGGCACTTACCTGGAATGTAAGAATCCTTTAATATGGGTTCAGGTTAGGCTGACCATAGGGAAATTCAGAAAAGCCCTGGTATCTGCCCACCTGCAAAGTGCTCCACACTGCTCTGACTCCCAGCCAGACTGCACCCTGTGTCCCTGTTTCTGGGATGCCCATCACAGGTGACTGGTGCCTCGTGATACTGGGGGGGCACCAGCAGCTGATCGCGGACCGGGAGGAAGGGGGGTCCCCCAGTGGCCAATCGCTGCCACCAGCAGAAAGTGCCAGCAGCAAAACCGGAAGTGCCGGCAGCGCTTCTCTCAGCACCCCCACTATCTCAGGGAGGGACCCTGACCATTGCCCCCACTCCCTGGCTGGCAAGAACCAATCTCAGGAGGGATGTGTGCCCCCCACCCCGTACTATGATGCCCATTATAATTCCCAGCAGCCAGCCAGGGCCAGCCTCTGAAATCATGCACTATCCCAGCTAAACCAGGACATATGGTCACCCTGTTTCAATTAATATTTAATTATTTATACAGAGTAGAACAGATTCAACAGGGGACACTGTGTGTAACTGAACAGGGTAAATTGGCAAGGTAAATTAGTCCTGAGCTCCATGATGCTGTGGCTGCCAGCACCCAACCTAGCTGTTCTAAACAGTATCCCTCAGGTAAATCTATACCCCAGTGTGGCAGGAAGGTTGTGGCTTGAAAGAAGGTATCCAAGGATTCCAAAAAATTGAGTTAAACTTTGTCCTGAGTTAAACTTTGTGTATGGTTCAAGGGAGCACCATAATGAGCCTGGCTGCATCCATTCCAAAGTGCCACCTCCTGAACCAGAGGGAGCATAGCCAGTTTTGAGTGACATTGAGTACTTTACACATGCCCCAGGGTGCAGGGCAGCACTTTATTAGATCAGCTCTTGGGAGTTGCTTTAATTAAAGTGCCTGAAGCATCTTATGTATTCAGCACCCCACACTTCAGATAGCAGTGGCAGTGCTTTAACTGAAGCTTGTTAAATGAACTTTAGTTAAAGTGCCCCCATCACCATTCTGAAGTGCATGGACACTGAATACATGTGAGGCAAAGGCTGTTGGAGCATGCTAATAAGCACACTCCAGCAGACTCGATTAATTGAGTCTGCTCCGATGTGTGCTAATTAGCATGGGTCAGAGCAGGTGTCCAACGTGTGTTTAGGTGCCCATTGTGCACATGCCAGTAAACTCTACTGAGAGGCCGAGTCTACTGGTGTATGTGCAGTGCTTGCAGTAAGCCAGCTACCCTAACCCAGCAGTACTACTACAAGTCTAGCTAGACTCCTGCACCAAAAGTAGTGTAACCATCTAAGTTTGGTGCAGCACAAACACAATATGCTAAGGATGTTTTGGCTCAGTTCATGCTATCATAGCTTTACTGCCAAGGTCTGCCTATCTTGCGTTCACTGTATACTACTCCTTATGCAGAAAGATAATAGTGCTTACATGCCCTAAAGGTCTTTTGAAAGAGCAAATAAAAAAGGAATATGTTTGCATTGCCAGAACATAAATGTTTGTAAAAGTACGTAGAATATGCAAAAGTGCACTTGCACAAATATAGGCTGGGGATATGACTCTCCTCAAAATATCAACCTGCAGTAAAATGTAAATCAAAGCTATGAGGGGCTTGTTAATCAATAAGGTTGATCTGCTCATTTAGAATAGAATAAATAGTCATCCAAAAAGTAAAAATTCCTCATCGGTATTTTATTTTTAAGGTTTTAAGGTGCATTGGCTCCAGCAACAGAAACAGAAATTATTTTATATAATTAGAAAACAAAGATATTCCCAACCGAGGTAGCAACCTAGCTCAAGTTACACGGATGTGGAATTCTTCCTTCTCAAAGACCCATCCCTCTTTGAATTATAACATGTTTCTTTTGTAGACTTTCCTATACCAACTCCAACCCCTGAAATGCTAGAAAGCAAGAAAAAGGGTTTCTGGACTTCATGGTAGGATAAAAGTATTTAAAATAAGCAATGCTTACAAGCAATGAAAAACCACAGTAATAGCAAGCGCACACATTCTCTTTTGTCAATAAACCTCTTTAATGGAAAATGTCAACAGAATGTCAGCACAGGATAGTAACATTACACTATGATCACAATTGGAATGTCATTTAGCAGGGAGACACTGCTCTTGTGATATGATATTGTTTCTGTTATAGCAAATGACTAATGTAGATTTGGGGAAGTATTTAATTGTCTCATTTTGTTTGTACTGTTATGTTGTTTGAGAACTAAACCATCTAAGTCACTGGGAAAATAATAGAAACCAATGAGATTTAAGAAAGCAAAGAAATAAAAGTTAAATTAAAAAGCAAAATTTAAATGGTCTTCCAATAATTATGAGCAGCTCTAGCAATTTCACTGAGCTTCACTGTCTCCAGTGGGTTTAGCAGCATAACACACACATTGTTTGGAGAATAAGAACCCATTCCTAGAGTAGTCATCTACTTAGATCCCCTACTAACGGTTGTGGAAGTCTGTAAAACTATGCTCATTTTAGCTTGAGTTATGGTAATAGAGATAAAACAACTTTCGAAATTTGGACAAATCTATTATTCTTTTGGTGTCATGCAGTAGGTCTGCTGCTGCTTTTGCTCTCCATCCTTGCCATTGCCTGTGCTCTTCTTGTCCTCTGAGGTGAGTTCTGAAAAGGAGAGAAAACACACAGGGCTCATTGATACTGCAAAGGTTTCCAGGCAAAATGTTGATTGTTTCTATACTCAGAAGTCTTCCATGGTGCTTTCCTTTCTGGCAGCAGAGTTCCTTCACCTCTGCCTTCCTCTGAACACCTGAGATGCGGGCAAGAGCTAAAGTGGATAGTTTGACTGGGGTCCACTGTTGCTCCTCTCAATACTAAGAGATGCTTGGCTAGAGGGTCTTGCTCCTCCCCTCAAGGTCATACCAAATGCCAAACTGGGGTTGGGAAATCATTTTTCCCCTACATCAGATTAGCATAGACTGCAGGGTTTTCAGTTTTATTCCCCTTCCTTTATAGTAGGAATGCTTTGTTGTTTGTTTGTTTTTCCTCTAGGATCTTCTGAGTATGTATTAAGCAACTTCTTTCCTGTCATTGCCGTCCGTGCCTGGGCATTAGCAATGACTGTGTCTCTCCTGCTTTTATCTTTGGCATGGTAGAAGGTATTTTCTGTGTTTCAGCTGTTGTGCCTTGTGGTTGTGTGAGACTTAAAATAGCAGGTTTGGTGATTCCTTAGGTGGATGACTGTCTGCAAGTGCAGGGGACTCTACTCGGTCGCCAAGGAGGCCCCTTCTAGTCTTATGTTCTTAAGTTTTGTGCCAACAGAAGGCATGTGGTGCCTTTCCAGGGATCACTCTGCATTCTGGTAGCACAGCTGAGGATGAACATGCTCTGGAGGCTTGGGAGTGCTATCCGTAGTAACTCCTTGCACCAGCACTTCTCTGTTCTTGAATCTGCAATTCACACATTTCTCCCAGAGCTGGAATTGTGTATTCCTTCCTCTCTCTGTGCTGCTCCCACTACCAAATCTTTCACTGCTAGCTTGTACCTGTGATGTTAGAAGTGATGTTGCAGGTGGGGAATTTATGCAGCAAAGTCATTCATGGAAGACCAGACCAGAAAGCTATGGCTGAATTAATACAAGAGGTCAGCCTAGATGGCATATAGACCCCACTCATTTTTTCAGTAAATTCTTTGAGGCAAGGACTTTATTTAAGTGATATGTCTGTACAGTATCTAGCACAATGGGGGTGAAGCCTCTCAGTCTTTTCTTAACAGAAATAATAAAAATTAAATCTATTAAGTATAATTCTTTTTTTTAATTATTCCAAGCATGGTAACCTGTTTGGAGAGCTATATTTGAAGGCTATTTTTTGCATTCCCCACTTCATTGTTATATACCCCCTAATAGGAGATAGATATCAGGGTAGACTAGCTAAAATCAGGACCAGGAATGGCTCAGCAACACCAAAAGGGACCATGGATGCTTTTTCTTACTTTCCTTCTTGCTGCACAATTTTAGCATGGCAAAGAATGTCCCTTACTAGACAGTTATAAGCATGCTTCACAGACCTTGAACTCCAGATTTGATTTTTTTTTTCTGAACTGGATTTAGTTTCTTCTAAAATTACTGTTATTAAATAATAAAAAAGGAATGGGACCAGGGAGAAGAATGAATACTTTTCTGGAAACTTTGTTGCAAAAGCTTCTGACTTGGGACAAAAGTTGGAAACATGCATCAGTCATTTGAAAAACAAAGAGTGAAGTAGTGGATCATTTTGAAATGTGTCCCTTATTAGGATATTTGGTCAGAATGAGATCTTAGAAGGATTTGAAGTTTCCTGTAGAATTCTCTTTTTTTACAGACAGAATTTATGGAATTCTTTTACTAAGGTAAAACCTCAGTGCTCTGTATAGCCACTATAAATTCTTCAAATTGTAGAGATTTTATAATCCATTAAAACCTTTCTAAACCCCATCTTTATCCATCTTGTCTTTATCTACCAGAACAATTATCACCCCACCCAGCC
>NW_017729004.1:59211292-59217606 GCF_001723915.1 Gavialis gangeticus | reverse complement strand
CCACCCCCCCAGCCTGTCTCTCACCCATTGACTCCTCAGTCTACATTTTCACTGACTGCCTGTCTTGTATGCATATCAGCCCAGCCTCTGGCTTCTTTACTTTTCATTCCATCCAGGAAGAGCACACACCAACTGCTAAAACTTCCTTAGCCTGATGAAAGGTTTTTGAACCCGAAAGCTTGCTTAAAAATTGTTCTCCTGCTATTTAGTTGGTCTAATAAAAGATATCAGATTCACCCAAAGAACCTTGTCTACCTATGCCCTTAGACCAACATGGCTACAACCTACACCCCTGTAACGTGGAAGAGAACAATTATCAGGTGCTTGATAGGGAACTAATGAAAAGCTATAGAAACCTAGGCAGATAGTATTCTTTGGGTCTAGCTGAGCCATTACTGAACTTAATAGAAAAATTCCAAAAGGCTTCAATGGATTTTGTATTAGATATTAATTATGATTTCCTTGAAGCATGGACTATTCCTCAAGAGCATTTAGAAAAATACAAGCTTATAGAGGAAATATATGTTAATAATTAATAATTTAATATCATCATGGAAAAGGGAACAGGTTAATTGTCTGTTAAATGAAGCAAAACAGTTGAGATATGTGTGACATTACTTACACTGAGGAAAAAATTGTAAATCCTTTGTGGAGAACTTTTCCCATTAGGTAACTGAGCTCTTATTATTCTTTACAAAGCTTTGGCTGATTAAAGTCTGAATTTTCCCTCACACCCAAAGATACCAAAACCATGTGTGGTATGTTTGTATGCATATATAATGCATATAAACACATGCTTTTAATAATGATGATAAATCCTTTCTATAAGTGAAGTCTGCTTTAAAAAGGGACGTGACTTAGCAATGGGAATAGTTTTTATGAAGAAATTTGTTTATTGATTCCAACCTGCCTGGCTATGAATGAATACATCTATATTTTAATTTTATTTCCTATCAAGGAATAATTTTAGAAATTGCAAATTTGCAGGCTATTTTGAAAAAAATAAGTTTTTCTTTTCTCTTCTTTATCATGATTAATAGACTTGGTTTATTACAAGCTTTTCCCTTGCATAAATGCTTTGGAATGGAGATAATTTAATCTGTCATTTGTATTTGATTTCAGTTTATGTATGGCAATTTTCTTAAGTGAAAAATGAAATTGGAGGGAAAAAAGAAGCTGATTTTCCTTTAGCTGGACTTCCATCTTGTTAACTTGCATGTGTACATAATGGTCAATGAGGAAGCAATCTAGCTGGCACAGATTCCATTTGATATAAGCTAAAATAATTCTGATGGTATTGTTAGGAGCTGGCATTTGCACTTATGCAAATCTTTTACTAGTTCAGAATAACAATGATATAACAGAGCTGCACAATTTAGCACTTGGAAGAGATTTGACATACAAATGCACGATTGTACCTTCATTTTATTTTGATGTATTAAAAAAACTCTACTAAAGAAACTTGAAAAAATATAGTTATTTTCTGTACCTGGAAAGTAATTTATATCTATGTCTAGCTTGAAAAGAATTGTAATTGTAGTAGTGCATAGTGTGATAAATATTCTAAGCATATACAACTTGTGTTAGTTGATAAAATATTCTGAGCATGTACTAAAATGATTCTCTCATCAGAGCTGGCTTGTTACCTCCACCATCAGCAGATACTGATAATTAATCAACTGAAATGAATCTTTACAGAATAAACAAATCTGTTATACATGAAGGATGATTATGTTTCTTTTGGTTGTGAAGATTTTTCATAACTTATTCATGCCAATGGTTGCTCTGAGTTATGGAGTATTTTTTCCTTAGGAAAGAAATATAGCATCCTTTGTTTGTGAAATGCTCCTTATAGCCTACAGGTCAGATACTCAGCTGGTATAAATCAGCATACCACCATTACATATTCTAACTTATACTCTATTTACAATCAATATTGATGGATACATTTACTGGTTTATGTACAATTGCATTTTAAAACATAGCCCTATTAGACCATCTTCAACTCTGCCATTTTAGCAACAATGTCTTTGGAAATGCCACCATCGGTTAAATCGTTCAGTCTTACATCAGAACCATGTCTCTCCTTCCAACTTTATCTATGTGAATCCCAGTGCCCCTTTGTAGATGCAGTGCATTAATGTATTGTGTTCGGGAAAGATGGTCATAATTTGAGCTGGGCAAATGATGTGAAAGAACCTCAAAGAACATTTGTTTAAATTAATTAACGTTGGCTTTGTTTCTGCTATTCACTTTCCCTTGATAGCATCAGATTTGTTTTTTGCTGACAAACATGTTGATAGACAATGGATTTTGAACATGCATATAGAAATATTTACATCTGAGGATCCAGTGTTCTGATTCAATCAGGGACTATAACCCATGTTTGACCAGTACCATTTGATTAACTGAACAAGGTTGTTTTATGAACGATACAATAAACATTTGGGGTTGATAATAGAGAAAGTAAGTCACGTGATTTAATAACAAATACATTTGAGGAAATTACAATCTGCTGTGGATATTGCTGTGCAAGTAGAAAAGGAGGAATTATTCCTTGTGAATGATTAATTTAATTTAAGTCATGTGGGATTTTATTAGAGATATTTTCAATGTGAGGCCAACTGGGAACAAGAAATCTTTAAGATTCAGGAAAGAGAAAACTACTTAGACCAGTCAGTCATCCCCTGTGAAAGAACTATGCAGCTCAGGAGAATGCTGCTGTTGCTTGTCCTCCACTGAGGTTGATATTTAGTTGGAATGGTATAGTTCAAATGTATACTCCACACTGTATAAAAACTTTTCAGGCAGAACCTGTTTCTGGAAAGCACTAAATCAGTTCTAAATGTGCCAGAATATCCCAGACTATTCCAGGCATGTGCTTGGTTCCTCATTGTCTCCCATTAAGCACAAGGGTTTTGGCCATTTTTTACTACAAACTTTCTCTCAATGGACAGCCTAATACTTTGACCCTCTACCAGAGCTTAATTGAAATAAATTTTGTGGTGAATCTGGGCCTTGGATCAAAAGAAGACTACTGACTTGTATGCTAATGAGCCCAAAGAAGATAATGGCTGCTGTACTGCAGAAGGAGAAAATATGTATGAAGTAAATCAGACAGAGAGCAAATCCAGGGGGGTACAGCAGCCTGGTTGCACCCCCCTGCCTCTGTGCCAGCAGCTCCTTTTCCCTGGGGCCCTAGCTACCTGGGTCCCCTGTGGGGTGTGAGGCACAGCTAGACTGGGGCAGCCATGGGGACCAGATGAGGAATAGGAAGGAAGGACTGCTCCAGCTAGGGGTTTAGTCTGGGGCTTTATTAAGCAACTGTGTGGGCTGTCAGGTGTTGGCAGGGACAGCAGTAGTGGCATGCAGGTCCCCCCTTCCAGCACCTGGTCCCAGACCACGGGACACCTGGCAGCTAAGCAGGGAGCAGGAACACTTGAAAACCCACTGATGCTGCTGTCTCCAGCTGACCCAAGGGTAGGGGAAGCCCCAGGACGTCTCTACCTAGTTCCAGCTGAGGGCTGTGGGGACTGGCTACACAGGGTGCTAGGACCCTCTTCTCTCTGCTTCAATGCATTTCCCTGCATTGACCTGAGGGCCCCAGGTCAAAAAACTGGGAAACAGTTGCACAGAGTGCCAGGCAGGGCAGGAAACAGTGGCATCAGTGGGTGATCCCTCTCTACCAGTTGCTCTTGCTCCCTGCTGGCCCTGTGGTACCCTACTCACCAAGCTACAGGCTGCACTAGGATAGAGGGAAGTCCATCTTTCCTGTTGGAGCTATGCCACCTTGTTGAAAAGAATTCCAGATTCACAGGGTAGAAAAGATCGTAAGTATAAGCATATCTCTGTAGCCTTGTGGTTAGGGCATTCATTAGATTCTGGTTCCTGCTTTAAGGACCGTTTATGCAGTTTATCCTATGATGGTTACAAATAGACTATATAACCTAACTTTCAAACAGGAAAGAGAAGCTCTCCAGTCTAGTGGTTACCTACCAGGGGTACTTATTCTAGACGGTTAATTTGTTTTGCTCACTGAGCAATTGTAACTCATGACTTTTTTCTTGCTGCTGAAGGAACCACTAAACCAGAGTTATAGTCCTTCCCCTTAAAGGAGTGGAAAAATCTCTCTCATGCTAAAACAGCTGATAGTGGGTTGTTGAGAGTGCTCTGTGGAGATAAGAAACACAAAGGGAACAGATTCTTAGTCTCTTACATCCCAGGCAAATGTTCTAACCATGAGGCCAAATACAATGGGAGCAGCACCACCGCCATTTGTATATTAAAAGGAGGTGGAACAGCTCCTGCATTTGGCGAGAAGCTTTGTTTTTATATCTGTGCTGTAGGCTTGAGAATATCTGCTGAATTGAGATCCTCAGAGGACATGGACTGAGTCTAGCTCTTGATCTCTGTATACGTAGCTTAGCTTATCAAAGAGACATTTCGGGGTATTCCCACAAGCAGAACTTAAGACACCTGGGGAACTTTACGATACAAACCTGAGGCATTTATGGAGTTAGGTGCCTGCAGGGTTAGGTGGTAGCTGAAGAAAATTTTTCACAATTACAGTTTTAAACTAAATTTCTCCTATGCATCTACATTTTTTTTGCTTCGGAAAGCAGAATACTATGGTGTTAAGTACCGTAGGTAGATAGACTAGTGAGCTACTTAAAATTGTTAGCAGACTGAATATGGAAAGAATCCCATTGCTGTTTGTTTTTTCCAATGCCAACCATTTAAAATGGACTTTCTGCCTTAGCTCTCAGTGCCCTTGCTTTTGTGCTTTTCTGTCAAAACACAATTATTACTAATTTTGTTTTTCTCCATAAGTATCCTTCTCGTAGCAGTAGTATTAAAAATGATCTGAAAATATTTGTGCTGTTTTATAAATGGATTGATGCTAGTCACTCAACTTAAAAATGTAATCATCTCAGATTTGCTAATTGGACCACTGCAAATGATTCCACCTGTGCCTACCTTTCTGCCTGTGAGTAATCCTGTTGATTTTAGTGGGACTTTTTGTGCATAAAGCAAAGCACATGCAAGTCTGCAGAACTAGGACCAAAAATAATAGAAAAATGAATTTTATTAAAGAGCTTTTTATTCCCAGAATATCTCAAAATAAAACATTGTGATAAGATACTTGTGGAAGTATCTGCTATTTGGGCCTCTGAAAAATGACCAGTCTAGTATCTTACTTCAGAGGCAGTAAAGACAGCCAGCTTGGACACAAGGACATAATTTTCTAAGAAATGCTCGTATGTTTGGGACAGGCCTTGTAAGTTCCTGTTACGTTCCACTAGCTCCAGTATCTCACTTGCTTTCTTCACGGCATCTTTAAACAAGGCTGAAGCTTTTAGCTCTTCAGATCAGGCAGCACAAATCATTTTTTGACAGACTCCATGGTTTCCCCTTTCCTACAGTGTTTCTGTATTTCCCTAGTCTGTGCAACACGATGCTTTCCCCGTTGGACGAAATTTGGGGCAGCTTCTGCTTTAGTTGACATCACAGGAAACCATGGGCACTTCAGTTAGATTTAAAATCCAACTGGAGTTTCCTCCCTTGTGGTAGAACAGTGCAGATTCTGCATCCGGGTGGGATGGGGTGGGTGTTAATTGGAAAATAAATGCAGAGCGAGGATGATTTTGAGCATTGGTGTAGCAGGTGCGGTTTCTAGCTGAGGGCAGGAGAGGAAGGGGGGAAGCAGGAAGGAGGTTGAGGGGGAAAGGTCTCTGTGGGGTGGCTGGGGCCTGCTCAATGCTGCTGCTGGCCAGGAAGGATCAGGGGCTACTTCCAGAGGACTGGCTGACAGCCAGCGCAGGACGGTCCCTGAATTTTTCCAGCTATTTGAGTTGGTTTAATAAAAGATATGATTTACCCAAAGGACCTTGTCTACTTTTGTCCTTAGACCAACACAGTTACAACCTACACCAACCAAAGGTCACACTGTCTTTGGGTAGATGTGCTATCTTTTAATCAGACCAACTAAAAAACTGGGGGGAAAAAATGCTCTTTGCAAGCTTTCGGGCACAAACACAGAGAAGGTCCCTGAGACAGTCAGGATGCAGAGAAGATGGCAACCATAACAAAAGCCCTCAGCCAACAACTGGGCCCCACAGTGGGGCTGAGGCTTTGGGGACAGGCTACGCGGGAGCAGGGGCCCTCCCTTCAGGGCCTAAGCCACTGCTCTTTGCTCTAGAGTCTAGACGAGCCTCGTGCGGGCTGGCAGAGCGGTCCGCGTGGGGCAGCCGGTGCTGGACAGCGCAGCGCGGGCGGAGGCCACCAGCTGAGCAGGCGCCGCGGCCGGGCCGGGC
>NW_017729004.1:59210618-59210917 GCF_001723915.1 Gavialis gangeticus | reverse complement strand
CAGGGACGGCACCTCGCTGCACCCCTTACGGTTGCTTCTTAGGTGGCCTCGTGCTCCTGCTAGAAAGAGGCTGGGCCAGGACACCGCTCTGGGCAGTCAGCACCTTGTTGAGGGGCGCTGGTAGGATTGGACCCACGCCTGATCTTCCCAGCACCCTGTTTGGTTGTCTTTGCTTGTGTGGGGACCCTCTGTTAATCGGGTTCCCTGGGTATAATTCCCCTGAGATTTCAGTTCTGTATTCTCTCTTACTAGTCTAAGGCCAGACCCACAAAGGTTACAGCAAGTTGGCTGGTTACATT
>NW_017729004.1:59196825-59205618 GCF_001723915.1 Gavialis gangeticus | reverse complement strand
CCCCCCCCCCCCCCCCAACCCTTTTTTTTTTTTTAAACTTTTTTTTTTCCTATTAAAACAAACCACCTGACCTTCTGTCCCTAGCCTTCATACTCAGGTACCACCAGTAAAGGCAAATTAGTTTGGCGCGTGTCTCTGTTTCAGAAGGCTTTTGTCTTTTCTGTAAGCTGTGTATGCTCATTTTGATTGTGTTGCAAGAAGGAATAATTGCGCAGATATTATCTGGCTAATCCAACCACTTTAAAACACTAATATAGATTTCCTAAAGATCTTGGATCTGCTCCTACTGAATAAAACTTTTTCTTATGAAAGGACACAACAAAATAAACAAATGTTTGTTTTAGCATTTGCACTTTAAGAAAATGCAAACAGCACTAAACCCGCAATACTTTCTGGCCTACAGAGGTCTGCTCTAAAGAAGCTTATTTTAATAAAGTGAATCACTGTCCAGGATGTCAGCATATGGCAGCTTTCTTGTTAAAGTAGCTGACTTGTCTGAAGCTCCTACTATTTGAGAGCAACAGTAGCATGCCACATGTTTGCTACTATGAATGAAATTATCTTCCTCAGGTGTCTTTTGCATTATTCATGTTGGTTTTCTTTCAGGTTTTTACCTCTCCCATCCTCTGTCATCCACAGTGAGAGCAGTTTATCAAGCTCCACTTTTATCAAAGTCTCTGAGATTTAGGACTTTTCAGTTTTCACTTCACTGGAGTCAACCCAGTTGTATTTCCCTTCCAGTTTTTCCAGTTATACTATACTTATAATTTTTATAATCTAGAATATTTCTGGTTACACAGTATTCTTTCTAGGACATTTTAAATAGCTTTTAATTTGTCTAAAAATACTTGCATTGTGTACCTCCACCCATTCTGTATTGTTCAGTCATATTTTTTTTCTTTAACTTTAATTTCACAGGGCTTTCAGTGACCAGAATCCTTTAAGAAAATATTTCAGAAGTCCATTCTGAAGGTTCAGTACGCTTAAACATAGTGAACTGGTGAGCTAGGTTCCAAGTCCCTTCAAGTTTGGCTGGATGATACCTGGTATTATTCTTGATGTTATCTAAATAGTTCCCCAAGTTTTCCTGGTGTAGTGGAGACAGACACACTGAAGGGTTTTATAGTCTTCAGGTCAGCTGGAAAGGCTAGCATCTGAAACATGGAGTGGGTTCTGAGATGCTTGCAAATTCATAATAAATAAAAACTGAGAGGAGCTGTTATATCATGAGAGGACTTATATCATGAGACTTTGGAGGGTCACATTTGTAAGTTGAAATGACCACACTTAAACCAATGGGAAGGTCTTGTTGAATTCTGAGTAGTGCTTTGTCCTATAAGCGTGCTGTCTGAGGTCAAATCCTGTGTGAACCCGTGAATAATTTTCCCACATAAATAGTCAGATGGGTCTACAGTTATTCATGTGTTTGCAGGATTGGGCCTTGATTTGTGGCTTAATTCCACATTGCATCTTGGTAATGTTTGCCTTTTTCACCTCAGCCAAACAATGGACTGGTGAGTTAAAGAATGATTTCCTAGCCCCCTCCCCCAAATTCCTTCAGTACTCTTCCTTTGCCAGTACTCTGCATGACTGCTTCTTTTAACTTTTTTTTTTATTGCACCCCTTCAGACTTATGAATCACTTGGAATCTGACATAATTGTTCCTCATTTGCTAGATTTCAAATGCTGACATTTTGAGCAGACTTTAGAACTCGGTCAACCAAAAACTCTGCCAGTTAATACCAAAAAAAATCAAAACAGTCCCCCCTCCCATGTTTGGGATACTGTTAATGCTACATAGTTAAGTATTCAGACATTAAGCAATTGGAAAACATGAGGCTCTTCATGCAAGCTTAAATAGTACATTACGATGTAGAATAGTGTTTTTTCTTATCACCTACTAGTATTGCATAATCTTTCTACATAATTTCTGGCTTCTTGCATTGTGTATTGCTGTTTGAGTCATTTAAAGTACGTTTTTTGTAAATTACATAGCAAAATGTTTTTTGCAACACAACAGATCCTTACTGCCTACTGTAACAACAAAGAAATGTGTCATATATATTCCAGCAAATGTTTGCTAACTTTCTACCTAAATTAGCATTGTAGTTACTTGCCTGAAGCTTTGGATTGCACATCAGGGAGGTTGCACTATATGCATAAAGACTTTGTTATAATACCATATGTAGAGCCAAGTTCAGGTCTCATGTACAGTCTTTTGCTTAATTTCTTTAAATTTTCATTGCTTAACTGTGTAACCTTAATATATATCAGTTTGGTTCCTTGGTGGAATTGCTTACAGAAGGGCTGTGTCCAACTTCTGAGTGGCTGGGGGCTGCATCCCACATGGGCCCCCAGGCTGTGGGCTTTTACCTGCCATGTAGGGTGTGGGTTTCCCAGACTGCTGCAAACTATGTTGCCTGGTCCCCAAGGGTGAGGGCAGGATGTGGAGATGGAAAAGGGAAGGGGAGCTCAAAGACCACAGCAGGGGCATTGGGAAGAATGGTGGATGGGCAATAACCCCTAGGCTGGATGCTAACTTCTCACGGGCTGCCAGTTGGATAGCCATGGCCTAGAGGAAAAGTGTCCATAATATGGAGCAAGTCAACAATCAGATGTCCTATCTCCAACTTTTTTTTTGTAATGCGGCTAAATTACCCACGCATGTCAGTGAGTCCAGTCTACCTTTGCTCTAGATATCACTACAAAGCATTTGTCAGACCAGTTTTATTTTGCATGTGCAAAGTTGAACTGCTTTTTCTTGCAACTGTCATGCAGCTCAGAAAAATACAAAAAAATATTTGCATTGGAAAGCTCTATGGTACTTCTTAATGAGGGTTGTTACCATGCCAGATCCTGCCTTTCTAGCACTTGCACCCCTCCACGTAAGGTTACACCCTAGTATCTATAATGAAGGAAAGGTGTCTTTTGCTAACACTGACAAGAGAAATGAACTGTGTCTAGTCTTTAAAAAAAATCACATTTGAATAGTCTAAACCTCAGTATTTTGATACTTCCACCTCTGTGTCATGTGTCTAAAATGGGAGGTTTAGCGTGAAAATGCTTCTGCACCTGTGGGCTCTAGTCCTGTAACTGACAGCATGTGTACAGATTGTTGCATCTGCATGGGCCTGTTTAGGGTTGTTGCAGGAAAAGTGTGCTATATCCTGATGAGATTAAGGCTACGATTTTGTCACGACCTTTTTAGAAATGGTGAATTCAAAGAAACAACATAATTGTCATGAGGGTCTGATGATCAGAAGCTAAAATGTGTAGAATTGTGGGAGGTATGTTTCAATTTGAGATGTTGGCCTGTAGGAGAGAATGAGACATCAGCTGTCTACCCACAAACTCCCGTAAAACAGTGCTCATAGAAAGGAAGTATATCCAGAAACAAATTGTTCAGCTGTTTCTACGAATCTTGGTTTATTTTTTTTATTGCTCTGTGCCCCCAACTAGTAACTAGTTTCATAGTGTCATATTTGTAGGGTCGGAAGGGACCTAAGTAGATCAAGTCTGACCCCCTGCCTGGGGCAGGAGTGAATACTGGGCTCATATGACCCCAGCTAGGTAATTAAATTAAAAAATACTGTGACAGAATCATAGCCTTAGTTGTAATATGTTCAGTTCTTGCATGTGAGAGTTATACCTGCTGCATATTTTAAGATTATAATTTAGAACATGATAAACTGATGGAGTACCGACAGCTGATTCACTTACTAGACTAAATTTTTTATGTTACTAACCAAGGAAATTCAGGCTATGAATCTTGTATGGGATTTAGTGAAACTGTTCTCATGCTTAACTTGAAGTCTTTGCAGAATGGGGGGCCTGACTGGTAAAACAGATTGCTAGCAAGGTCACATAAACAGATTGTGTCATTAACTGATAAGAGTTTAAAAGTAAAGCTTACACTGTTTGAGGTTCTGTCCAAGTTAGGGAAAAAATTTCTAGCAAATAAGAGAAATAAAAATCTGGTGAACATGCAATGTACGTTTCTAGTTATTTTTAGTAGCATTCTAATGCATTTAATATTTTTCTCATTTTCTGTTTAAGTTGCTATCATCATATTTGCCATTAAACAAGTGTTTTTAAAAAATTTTAAAAATTAATTTAATTTCTTTTAATTTATACATGTTGGTGGTGACCCTGTAAAACCACACTAAAACAGCCTCCCTTCTTGTAGGGAAGGAGCTTTTAATAAATCTGTTCAGGTCTATTTTGGTTGTCTGTCATATCCAACTTTTTCATTGTGATAATGCTGTTGGTAGGTATCTAACTTCTATTACATCAGGAAACAAATTCCTTTTGCTCAGCAGCTTCCTACCTTGGAAATTAGAAGAGCTCTGCTAATATAATGTGGATGATACAATATGGCAGTGTTTCCCAAACTTTGAGGTTATGCTGCACTGCAGTAAAAGGAGGCATTTTTGTGCTCCCCTTCCCTTTCACTGACATGCATACACTTTAGCCAGCCTTACCAATTCATCTTGCTGCCAGCACTTGGAGGGCTGATGTAGTGGGGTGCTGCCAGTTGCTGCTGTGATGTCTACATGCACCTCACAGTTTGGGAAATGCTGCAATACAGGATTAGGGACAGAAAGCCAGGCAAGCTCAGAATGCATTTCGTGGCAAGTTACTGTATTTAGTCAAATTTAAGATAACCCTGAATAATTAGATGTATAGAATCTAGTTATTGGAGGGTCTCTTGAATTCATGCCCAGGAGGGCAGGCAGTGAGGGCAGCAGGTATTGTGAGGAGGTCAAGCAGTTACCCTATACTTGTGCCTGGCCCCCTGCAACCTCTGCCCCCTGCCTGTACCCCTGGAACCTTGGGTTCTCCTTTCTCCTCTGCTCTCCCTCCTGTCACTCTCTGTAGCTTCTGCTTCCCTGCACCCAGCTTCTGCTTTCTCTTCCCCCACCTTACCCCTGCTCTCTACAGCAGGCCTCATCTCTGTTCTAGCCTAGGGCACTGAGCATGGCTCCAGCCCTTGTAGCAGCCATACAGTCTGTGCACTGCTACTGGCTGGGCTGGGGCCAGGCTCAGTGTCCCAGGCTGCAGCATGGATGGAGCATGTCAGCAAGGAACAAAGGTAAGGCAGGAAGGAAAGGGGCAGGTGGGGAGCAGATAGGGAGGAAGAGGCTGCTGGGTGAGATGGTGGTATGCAGGGGAAGTGTGGTGTGGGGAAGGAGAAGGGCAGGCAACAGCTGCCACTATGGCTATTCCCTGGGTAGGGGCTGGATCCTGAACTGCAGCAGCTACTTATCCACCCTTGTACTCAGTTCTAAGATGGGGGGAGTTTTCCTTCCATGTTAAGTGGGGGGAAAGCCTCATCTTAGAATCAAGTGATTGTGGTATGTTCAGGCACATATCTATTTTATATGTCTGCGGTGATCCGGGTAGTATTTGACGTATTTACTGAATGGCGGCAAACATTTGCTCCTTTACCTTATGTTAAATTTTGTTTTTGATCTGTGATTTTGCTGCTTCTGTAGCTATAGAAAGATCTTGATGAATTGAGCACCAGAGTCTTAGTGTTTTTGTTTGTATAGCTCCAAACCCTGAACTTGATTAGGTCCTCTGGACACTCCTGTATTACTTATTATCTAATAATGCCGTGTCTGAGTTACTGTATAGTCTTGAGAGCCAGTGACAGAGAAGGTGATATTTTTATGATGATCAATATTTGCAGTCATTTTTTTAAGAAGTGGCATTTTTTTTTTATATTTGCTTTTCTTCTAGAAAATATGTGGGGAGATGAAGCTTCCCTTCTGAGTATTCTATCTCAGATTGCTTCTGGAATAAAACAATTTAAATAGAGGCTTTATTAAAATGTTTAAGAACACTGCCAATGCATTTTTCATAACATTTTAAAGTAATTTCAGGCTATTTTCAATACCTTAGAAGTGTAATATTCTTTGCCAAAAATGTTACTGTGGTCTGCAGAAAACCATGGGGTTTTCTAGGTTAAAATTGCTAATGTGGAGTGAGCTGCTGGCATTTTCTTCCCATTTCTCCTTTAAAAAACAAAAGAAAAAAAAGGCATGTGTGAGTGCTGGAGGATGGATGCATGTGTGCACACTTGCACATATGCTTTACTTAGAAAATAAATGGAAGCTGTCACTGACCTGATCAAACTCCTTCTGTTGGACCTTTGCCACTGTCCTCACACACTGGACCCATGTACTTCTGAGTTCCCTTAAGTCTAGGCAGGCTACAGGTCCTGTCTCTGTCCATAGGCATTAGCTCAGTCATGGAGTACAAACTTCTTGTTTTGGAACCCCTTCTTGGATCCAGCTGCCCAGATATTTTAAAGCCTAAGTTCGTGTGTTAGGTCATATTCCCCTCAAAATCTTTCCTAGTAGCTAACACTATGAAACATACTCTTCCAAAGCTCCATCTTGGTGGGTATTCTGGCTTATAGTTCAAGCCTTTTGGTACCGCTGACATTTAAAGCTAAGAACTTGGAGGGTGTGCAAAATAATTTTTTAAATGCACACATTTTGGTCAGAGAGAAACCAGAGATTTACAGATCTGTACCCAAAGGACAAAGCCTAAAACACTTCCTCAAAGGTCATTACTATCCCACAAGATTTTTTTTTGGCCCCTTCTCTAGTAATTGTTGATGTAAGTACCAGCAGGCATAGACTTGAACTTAGATTTGGAGGCAAGAATTTGGACTGAAGTTTCCACAGGACCTGAACAGAGAAAAAAACTGCCTTGACAAAGAGTTTGCTTGACATGCCAGTGATTGGTTTATTTATGTGTTGAAATGGGAACTGATAGAAGGAATAACTATTTCTTATTTTAGGAGAGTTTATGGTTAGGTTTACCTTGATTAGCCTACTAGTCTGCAACATACTCTTCTAACAGTGCTAATCAGTTTTAGCTCAACGTAGATCGAAATGCCACACAAAGATTGCTGCCTTAGACTATAACATGTCAGTCAGTTGCAGAAAATCTAATACCCAGCAGCCTTTTTTCCCTTTATTTTGATGGCTTTAGAAATGCAGGAGAGTAAAGAAGATAGAGGGTAGTGGTTAGATGGTACAATGTATGGTACAATATGGTAATTATCAGATTTTTTTAAATATAGATTTAGGTTGATGACTTGAACTGTTTATAATAAATTTGGCTTGATGGGGAGTAGGAGTTTTATACAGACACATGTTGCGTGAGCCACTTGAATCAATATTTTTGGTTTTGGCTTCTAAGCTTTTCAAGTTGATAGTAACTGGGATGGGGAAATTAATAAGTGTGAGCTTGGGTTACTGTTACCCTTAAATTTTAACCTGGGTGACTGTGTAACCTCTTCCCTGCAATCAGTTATTAATTTATCACTGCGTCTTATTACCCAATATATGATTGGGAATTGAGTGAGTCTTTCTTTTCAGTCTTTGGACATGGAAGACTTTAGGGAGGTATATAAGGACAAAACATTTGTGCCACAGCTGACACGGAGTTGTTTTCTTTGAGAATCCAGTTACACTGATGCTTCGGGGCTGGATTAGGACCCACAGTTGTTTGACTGACAATCTAGTCTTCTGACAGTCTTCTGACAGCCTGTGTCCACTGTTGTTCAGATGAAAATGTGGTGATTTTCTGCCTTATCGTTTACAGAACTCAGATGTTATATGTAGAGACATACTTGATCTGAGTTCTCATTGTAACAAGCTGCACAGTTACCATTTGTGACTGCTTTACTAATGAGGAAATCTAGTGCTAGTCTGAACATTGACATGTTCTTAGGCTCCCACATCTGCTGAGCAGGGGAAATGGCAGCTGTGAAAATGACTAGCTCCCATCATTTTCAAAGCTTCTAACAGCAATCCATTGACAGCTGCTTCCCCTTCACTGTTTCTGGAGCAGATAAATGGAGTACAGGTAGCTACAAAGTGGACAGTTACACTTAAGTTCTCTGAAGTTAACTAGAGTACAATTAAGTCATAAAGTAGACATGGAGGTGAAAGATTCATAAACTGATATGCCGATACCCAGTTTATTACAATATAAGCATTGGGCAATACATTGGAACTAGCATTGTGTTTTGCAGTTAAGGGTATTATGTACTTACCCACTATGCATAATGGAATACACTGTATCTGCCAAGGTTAGAGACAAAAGTAAGCTTTTGTTTATTTTACTTCTTTTTTTATCACGCCAAATATAACTGAGAAACTGCTATTCCTTCCAGAGCATCGTTGGCCAAGCTGACTAAATTCTGTTTGCTGCAGCTTTGGGCTAAGTGTAGACAGTCAAAAAGCCTGAAGCTGAATCAGTTCAGTCTTTGCGGGTCAGTTTAAACTGCACAGATTAAATTGAAACAGAAGTGATCAACAGGGATCCAGGTATTCCGTTTCCCATGGAAAAACAGAGAAAACCACTAATTTTCCCCTTTTTGTCAGAGAAAACACGGATTTCTCCTTTTAGCAGAGAAACCCATGGATTCCCTGCTTTTGCAAACAGCCCTGCAGGCTACTAGAGTTCCATCCTGCAAACGCTGTTTGCAAATGGCAGGAAACCCCAGCCCTGCCTGGAGGGGGAGGGCAGGGCCTGAGGCTCTCACTCAGCCATGGCTTCACTTGGCTCAGCTCAGTCTTACTCTTCTCTTGGAGCCTGTGAGGTAAGTGTGGCTTGCAGGAGTTTGGAGGCCCTTCTGGCAGGGCTTGGGGCACTGGCAGGGCTGGGGGGGAGCCGGGAGCCCTGGCCCTGCCCGAGCAGGTGGCAGTAGTGGGGGAGCTGGCTCTGTGCTGCTTCTGCTGCAGCTGCCTGCTGTTGGGGGCAGGGAGCTGC
>NW_017729004.1:59196108-59196541 GCF_001723915.1 Gavialis gangeticus | reverse complement strand
GGGGACTTTTAATAATGGATTTTAAGGTTTTCATGAGAGAATTTGTGATTTATTTTATCGGAGAAAACCAGGATCCCTGGTGATAAGAGATTTACCTATGATTCAGGAAGTGTAGCCACATGCCTGCAGTGGTTCAGGCCAGGGGGCACTACAACATGGCTGTCTGGCATGTAGCCAGCATGGCCTGTGTGTTAGCTTCCTCTTCCTGCTGCTTCTGAAGTCTCTGGGATTTGCAGTCCACAATTACAGCAGCAGGACTCTGCAGGGTTGCTTATCACTTTTTCTTCCTGTTTCCAGGTGCATCTGGGATTTGTGGTCCACAGTCACAGCCAGCAGTGAGTTTGAGCAGGGGAAGGGGTGTTTAACACCCCTCCCTGACCCCAGACTCCAGCTGGGGTTTGCTGGGGGGGGCCCTCCCCCGCAGACCAGGCTG
>NW_017729004.1:59188127-59191108 GCF_001723915.1 Gavialis gangeticus | reverse complement strand
TGCGCCCCCCCCCCCACTCTTTTGTCAGCCAGCCCTCACCGCTCCAGCTAGGGAGCGGAGGGGTGGGGCCAGAGCCCTGCTCTCTGAAGCAGACTGCCCAGCCCAGGCCTGGAAAGCAAGCTGGGATGCTGGGGGACTGTGATTTAACTTGAACCAGGAAGGGGCCTGAGGTAGAAGTTCCATAAACTGGTGTGACCTAAATCAGTTGAGTCTGATACTACATTCTACCAGGTTTGTCTGAAACCAGTTTCATCCCTTTTGAAATTGGTTTATGTCCACTGAGCTTCTGTTCTGTTACAGGCTTAAACCAGTTTCAGATCACTTAAACTGGTTTATGTGTAACTTCTGTCCCTGGCCTTGAAGGGACAGTTGTTGCATATGTCATTTGTAGCTTTATTTGGATTTAGTTAGCATGTAGTTTGCAGCTAGAAAGATATTTGTTTTTGCAAACTGAAATTACTGTCTCTGGAGGCTGTTGGCATCCACTAATCAAGGAATTCTCACAGTGACTGTTTCTGTAGCTACTTTTCTGTGGTTCCCAAAGATGGAGGGCAGGGGCGGGTCCTGTTTCATAGAGTGGAAGAAGGAGTGCCAATAAGAAGATGGAATCATGTAAGATGTTACACAGAGTAGCTTACGCAGATGGTCATGGTATTGTACCACATGCTCTCTGAGTTCCTTGGATTTGGTGCTCCCTTAATAGTGTCCATGGACTCTGCTCTGGATTGGTTTTCTTTCAGTGATGCTTGCTGGGCTTTCTGAGGAAGCTCTGATATCCTGCTGGGACCTGCTGAAGTATTTGGGGTTGGCCCCTTTTTGTCTGGAACTGGGAAAAAAAAGTTGAAGTTTTATCCCAAACAGAAACAGTCTTCATCAGTAGTGCTGAAATGTGTCACTCAAAGCATGCTGTGCAGATTTTGTGAGTCTCTTCTTGTAAGTGTTTTGCTGACATTTAGTGTATTGTCTTTGCCATTTGAGAGGGTCCCCGAGGTGAACAGGGCAGATAATGCCTCTTGGAACTGTTGTTCTGCAAATTACATTTGTTGTTGATTTGAGGATCTCAGCAACTTGAACACCCTTTTAAATAAAAACTTATCACAAACAAGAAGTTAGTATCAAAGACACGTTTGCACTATATTTTATTCCATGCAGACTGAATAAGAGGCCTGGCTTTTTCTTTATATGCTCAACTATAGAGAAGACTATATTTTGTAACATGCACAAGTGTCCTAGATCTTTAATAAAAGAAATATGCTAAATTTTAGACTTAACATTAACGCATGACCGTGAATTAGGGATGATGTGCAGAGGCCAAATGGTTAGTGATATATTATAAATGGAACACAAAATCTTTTAAAAACTGATTGTTAAGATAATTTTATGTCCAGGATGCTTTGTTTTCAAAACTTGCCTGAACATAGAATTAAACTGATTCACTAGATTTTGTTTAAACTTTGTTGAGCCAGTAGTTATAAATATATTTACCTTTGGAACTGCTGATGGGTCATGTTGAGATTAAAGCACATATCATACAGTTAAAACTTCCTTGCATGATTCAGTTCAGAGCACATGTTATCAAGAAAAGGAAAGTTATTTGAAGGGCATTAGCTTTTACTGTTTGACAAACCTCCAGTTTTGAGGATCTATTTTAAATCAACAACATTGGAAGAAGAATACATCCTTTGATCTTGCAAAGTTTTAGTTTTCAAGAACATTTTTGTTAATTTGGGTGGTATTTACGTTTTCAAGGAACACAGGCATGTAGAGGCTATTTTCTTTATCTTTTTGGGGGAACAAATGGTACTGCCAATACAGCAAAAATCATACCCCTACTGGAGCATGTGTTGTATGGGCTTGATAACCAGTTAAACTAACTGATGTAGGTACAGTACACACTAACATAGGTATACTGCTTCTTGTGCTGGGATTAGCAAGTACAGACCTATTTAGAGTATGCCTGCTTAGGGCAGTGTTCTGCAATATAGACACATTCTGTGAAAGATGGAATAGAACATCTGAATTAGAATTTGGGATATTGTGGATTATTACTTTGGGATTTCTTATATCAAATTATTAATAACAGTAACAACAATAATTGAAATGATCGGAGGCATTAGGAAAAGATTGGAGCAATTATTTCATCCATGATCTTCAGATAGTTCATATTTAGATTAATACACTGCTTGGATTTATACACTTATAAAATTTGTGTTCTTGATCTGTCAGTGCTCTCAGTTGTTTACAGTGGAAACCAGAGTCTTAAAAGTCACCAGTCCTTCAGTGGGCTCAGTCTTGAGTAACTGGTTCAGTCACTGACAGACTCCTTTACCTTAGTCACAGTATTGTACTCTGTTCCCACACATTTACTTTATTTCATTAGTAACTATCATCTGATATACATTGTCTCAGGAATTTTAAATGCCCTTTCTGAAGGTAGGCTTCATTTCATCCTGAAATGGTTGTTTCATGAAGGCTTACAGAACAGACGGAATCTTGAAAATTCAAAGCACATTTCTTGACATTGCAGTCAGAAGGCTTTCTGAGTTTGGTGCTGCCAGTAGCTGGAGAAAGCATAAAGACCAACAGTGTTCTTCCCTCTGACTTTACTTTTCTTTGTCACAACATTGGCATTAGAAAGGAAACATTTTGTTCTGCCATAGTGTATTTAAACACACACACCTCAAACAAACTCTTTCTGAGAGAGCTACAAAATACCTATTTACATGAGAAGAATGGTTAGATTCAGAGGTGACCTCAATTTTGGTGCAAGTTACATAGCAGTAAGTTAGCACTAACTAGCACAGGTGAATTGAAGTTTCTGTAACTGCAGTCTGATAGTGGAAGGTTGTCATAACTGGAGGGCAACCAATAGGATGGTGTGTGGAGGTCAGACAGAGGAGCTGAGACCATGCATCTCCTCTTTCTTTCTCTTTCTCTCAGACACTCTTTTATCACCTGCTCTTCCTGCTACAAGTCTGCAC
>NW_017729004.1:59173646-59183127 GCF_001723915.1 Gavialis gangeticus | reverse complement strand
GCACAGGTGAATTGAAGTTTCTGTAACTGCAGTCTGATAGTGGAAGGTTGTCATAACTGGAGGGCAACCAATAGGATGGTGTGTGGAGGTCAGACAGAGGAGCTGAGACCATGCATCTCCTCTTTCTTTCTCTTTCTCTCAGACACTCTTTTATCACCTGCTCTTCCTGCTACAAGTCTGCACTCACTTCATATGTTTTATGCAGGGTTAATGATATGTAATGCACATCATCTAATTTTATCACTTCTGAGTTTGTCTCTAAAAGAAGTGTCCCTAGGATGAACATCTTTAAATTTATGTGAACTCTAGTTTAGCATGTGTTAGAAATACACATGGATCATTCATTAATGGTGACCATGTGTATTAAATGCATTTTGTAAATTCTTTGTGGAGGTAGATCTTGAGATGCAGCTGAGATCACTGTAGGTGGAAGCAGAAGATCCTACCCACAGTTCTTGAATTGAAAGAATAGCTGACACATCCCTTTCAGGCCACATGCAGTTTAAAAGTGCCTTTTATTCTCACATGGGAGTTGATTCAAAGATTCCCATCGATTCTAAGCGGAGCTGTTCTATTTTCCCCCTACCTTTCCCTTAATTCTTCATTTTTTTCCTTCATTAAAAATATTGCATGGCATAACAAACTTCTAAATTACTTCTATGCCTGTATAACTCTTGACTTTTCCCAGTAATTGCTAGTAATATCTTATGCTGAGTAGGCAAAAGTGACATGAAGGCTTGTCTAGAATCAATATAGTGTAGCAGGTAAAGAGAATGATGTTAATCTCCCAGGAGATGAAGACTGTCCTTGAGTTCTGTAAGGAGCCTCTGTTGAATTTTTCATAGGTTGTCCAATACTTGTACCATCTCTTCATTTTTTGCTGTTCCAGCTTCTGAGAATATTTCCTGCTGGTTGTTTTCAAACCTCCTTCAACTGAGTTCAGTTAGTTATATATAGGTTCTGTTTGAAAGGTGATGCAGAGCCAAATGGTTAGCATCATGCATATGGGAGGAGGATCCTATGGCCTAGCTTCATGTCTTAGTTTTTGGACCTATCCCAGCTTCCTTGTGCTTTGCTAGCCAGAGTCCCCACAAGGGTTTCTTTCCTTTTTCTGAGGCATGCCTGTTCTTTAGTAGCCAATTTGAGATTTAGTCATGGTCTAACTAGCAGATATGCCCCTTTTGTGGACTTAACCTGAACCCTGAGTGCATATTTAACTTTTTAACATAATGAATATGAGTTTGGGATGGTACTTTTAATAATAATATATATAATCATGTTCATCTCATACTTCACACAGCTCTAAATTAGGTGGACTCTCAAAAACATGGTGACCCTATGTGTGAGTTCGTGCCGAATTATATAAGGACTGAATTAGGCTCAGACCTGGATGTTCAATTTAAAACTTTTATTGTTTCACAAAGTCATAAACTAAGGAGGTCTGTTGGTTCACGAGGTTCCCAAATCAGGCCCTTGCTTTCTAACCCAAAGGCTAGGTGCAGCTGCCCGATTCAGTAGTCTCAGAACTGGTCAACAGCTCAGGTAAAAGGAGTCCCTCATCTTTTTTAAGACAAAAGATACAAAACTGTCCGCACTGTGCTCTGAGTGAGGCTTTTAACATAACTTTTCTATTACTTATATATGATAACACATATACATATGCATTTCTAATTCTTACTTCTATTGGTTACTAGTTAACCCATCTATATTATAATATCAGGTGACACGCTCTTTATTGTAATTTTTACGCTTCTTATGTTAATTCTTAATGACCTAACTACAACATTTACCAGACTTTGCTTGCCTAATATGTGGCTATTTTTGTCATTGCAGTTTAGCCGTGCGGTTTCCTGTTTCAACAATATAAGCTGCTTGCTTGCAATTTTTATCATATTGTCAGCATTTCTATTCAGAGGTCAGATAGTGATCACCAGAATGTCAGTCGCTGTCTTCTCAACCTCCTTGAAGCATTCTGGGAGTTTTAGTGCGTTGTTAATTATGCTAGGCCTTGCTTAGCATGAGCACTATCTCACACCCTAAGGTTTCTTTATCAATATATTCATTAAAGTTAGGAGCTGTATGCATAAATATATGGTATGGGTGCACCAATAAAGATTTTCTTGGCCGATGCTGATAGCCAGTGTCTAACCACCCATATTGGCTGATGCCATTCCGATAACTGATATTTAGTAATAGTACAAGGCATTTTAAACTACTGACATAAAACTTTTTGTTTGTTTGTTTTGGATTTATAACATGTACACATGCCTCCTTCCTGCTCCAGCCCTTGATGAGGAAGGCGGTTACCATCTTAATCCTGCACATGTTGCCCCCTTAAGCACGGCTCCCACACAGCCCATGCTGCTGTCCTGGGAGGGACAGGGCATGTTTGGAAGCCCAGAGCACGCTGCTGCCTCAGTGTCAGCGTATTCTGCGCAGCTGAGTTCCTGCAGCCACTTTTGCAAAGGTGCCCAAGTCCAGCATAGTGGAATGTCCCTCTCACAGTACCTTATCCCACCTGTGTACAGCCCATCACTGCAGCAGTCCCGGTGCTCACGCCCCTGTGTGTGCACAGCATTGCCATTGTAGCAAGAGCCAGTAATGGTCCCTTTGTTGCTTTGCCACTGTCGGACTGCTCCCTCGTGCCCCTTCCTGCTGCTCATCGGCAGCTGTAGTCTGCCATGGGCTCAGGCTGGTGGTGGGGTGCAGGAACCAGAATGTGTTCACTAGGATGCTCTGGGCACACGGCTGTAATTATCGGCTACAACAACCAAAAAAAGCTGATAGCTAATAACATAATTTCTCCTTTTATCGGTGCTGATCTAATAGCCAGCCGATACCTTGGTGCACCCCTCGTCTATAGTCCAAAACTACAGTATGCTACCAGGCAAAACTGTGGTTAACTCATTACTGTCCTATCTTCTTATTTTGCTTAAGAAATATAGTTTGTTTCTATTCTGATCTAAATGCCTGGTTGCTGACACTTGGTCCCTGCTTATTATTATTTTAGTTTCATTCCATGCTTGGTTCTTGTTAGTAAATTCACATCTCTCTATTTTAATATATCTATTAAAGAGAAACCATTAAGTATGACATAGAGCATGAAAGAGCATTGGAAAAATGCTTTATGTCAGAATACCTTGTTTGGTGATTCTGGTTCACAGCCCATCACATTCTGAATCAGACTAGTTAAGTCTTCAGGTATTTAGGTGAACAAAATTTTGAATAATTCCACATTTCCATTAAAATAGTTTTTGTCACTGACATCAAGTCAGCCTTCCTCCTTCCTGTCACTTCACTTTTATAATGCAGTTTGCCATTGTATGTCAAGTCTGGATGGAAACGGCTTTATAGAGATCATGATTTAGTCCCATGTTGATGCTGTTCACGCACTATCTCAAAAGTGAAGAAAAAATCAAAAGATCTAACTTTTTCTGTTCATTTTTGCTGCTTGCATATCTCCATCAGTGTTAACAGAATAAATACTATTGAGCAGTGGTTCTTAGTGTTTTCTAGATTGTGACTCCTTGGTATAACAAAAGTCGTTTTGGGATTCACCGTCATAGGCATAAATATAATGAAGAGGGAATCATAACCACCTGAAATTTGTTTGCTCTCTACTTGGGACTGAAGTAGAGAATAATTTGGGAATCAGCAATGAAAGCATTTTGCCAGCAAAATCTAATGAAGTAGCCTCTATTGTTTTATTTGAGGTTGCTAAGCTAGGAAAATAGCTGGTTTAATATTCACATTAGTGTTATTGTCCCTTGTGAGGCAAAATAAGAATAGACTGAAATTATGAAAATGAAAAAAAAGGCTTGATTTGGTGCATGAGAAAAAATGCTGGAAAATGTGTATTTTTCTCTCTATTTTTTCTAGGAAATTTTATACAGCTTATATGCAGTTCTGAAAGTCAGGCGTGCAAAATACTATATATGATGTAGGGTGTAGTTAACGTGAGCTGTACTCCAGGGAAAATATAAATAGTCTAAAGTTATTGTCCTTTGCTGCCTTTTCTCTCCTAGATGACCTCATGAAATGCAACAGTTTATGAAAGTCCTGAGTCAGAATACTTGATATATTTATTAAATTAAATAAATGCTGTGTTTCAAAGATCTGGGCTAAATGATCAGAAGGCTTTGGAATTCTATTGCATTTTTTTAAAATTGGTGACAAGAAGCAGGCATGTTGATTGGTTAACAGTCAACTAATAAAGGATGGCAAATGCATAAATCAGAATTTCTTGGCTTCTTTGAGGATTTACTGTCTGAACATCTAGGGAAGAAAACAGGAGACCTCTTGTTTAATGAGATCTATTAAAAAAAAAAAGACTAGAACAGGGGTAGGCAACTCCTGGCACAGGTGCCAGAGCATGTCATGCAAAGGCATTTTGCTTGGCATGCACACCTCGGGGTGGATGGCAGAGAAGGTGTTCTTGGCACTCTGCCCAAAAACATTTCTGACTCCTGAACTAGAACTTCTGAAGGATCTAGTATCTGATTTTTAAAGCTGTATTTTTACCATTTTAAGTTCAGCTGCAGTGCCCCCACCAGAAATAAAAATCAAAGAACTACTCTTGGAACAAAAAATAACTAAATTCAATACTACTTTCTGTCCTACTGAAGGTACCAGCATGGGAGCAAGTTTTAAAGGATTTTTCTTTTCTTCTTTAAATAAAACTGATTGGTTTGACACCATAATAAGTAGAGGAAAAACTGATAACCATATTAAAGCTATAAACAGAATTATTTCTAAACAGAATATCTTCCACCCTGTCTCCCTGAATTTTCCTGATTTAAATGAGATTTAAATACTGTTTCCAAGTATCTTAGATTTTCTGCAAAGTTTGGAAACTTTTTGAAGTTATAAATTAATTCCTTCACAGCCATGATTGTCAATGGTCCTACATCCAGCCAGCCCAGATTTGACTCTTACTTAGTCTTTAATACATCAATAACTCCTTTTAGTGGAGCCAGGTTACTTTATGTTGCTTTTAGAAATCGTGAGTTATTTCCAAGAATTCTCCCTGACAGCTCAAAATCTTTCCTCTCTTTTGTGAATAAAAGTCACATAATATCAGTTGCTGTACATCAATCTTTTATTTAAGCAACATGTATGTGCTTAATCTTAGCACGTGATGCATGAATTTTAAAACTTCTTTTAATTTTTGTAGTTGTCCTGTTTCTTGAGAGGTGAAGAAGTTCATGTTTGGACCAAAATGATACCCACAGTCTTTGTGCAAAACAGAGTACATCTGTACACCTGTGTCTCGGCATGTAGTTATTTGATTGAATGGAAACATGTGATTGAATGAAATGAAAAAAAATTCAAACGCTTAAGGCTTACACTTTCAGTGGACGTAAGTTAATTTGCATTAGCTGTTGAAAAAAGTGAATTGTTAAAGCAGTTAGTACTGTCATCATATGAATTTCTGTTGTGCTTATGTATTCTGTGAACTGGATTGCCATTGTGCTAGGTGCTGTACAAATATAAACAAAACTACTGTTGGCTGGAATTTAAAAAAAATATTAATCTTTGTATATTTCTCTAGGCTTGAAGTAAAATAAGACTGGCCTTACCTCTGTAAGTTCTACAAAAAGATTTTTGACTCCAGGACTCTCTTCTTTTACTCCTACTATTTTATAGTATACAATACGTTTGTTACTTGTGTGGTGTTGTCTGCCTCCATTATGCAGCTGTCTTTTGTTCTTTTTGAGATTGTAGAATTGGATTCGTGCATACATATGGATTCAAGCCCACTCACACACCCTCCCCAGTTCTGAACTACTGAGGTGTAGCATTTTGAAAAGACTTGAATAGACAGATTTGATTATAAATAGGATCTTTAAAAGTGAACTTTTGTGCTCAATCAAAGAAGAAAACATAACACTTGGAAAAAAATACATTTACCTGTCAGTTATTCCTACATAATTCCTGTCATGCAATTATTAAAGGCATTAATGTATAGGAATTTTGTCTCCTGCCCCTTTTTCATTACTTACTTATGCACGACTTTAATGTCACAAATAGAGAATCACGATACTTACTTAAAACAGTTTGAGACGGACCTTTTCATCTTCTTTATAGGTATTTATTGCATGCCCATCATTGTGGTACTTCTTAATTTTATGATAATCAAAGAATGACTGTTTACAAGAGGCAAACATAATTTCTACTTGTACCTTATTTTTATCTAGCCCAGGTCATCATTCAGTGGGCTGTTCTTATAATGAAATGCCTCAAGATTTTCTTGGTGTTTTACTGAACCATAGTATTATGGTTTAGTTTCCCTTTACCTTGAAATTTTCAGAAGTACAAGAGAAAGTCATGTCATAAACATTTTTAAACAGCTGTTCACTCTTGGTGCTGCAACATTTGTTTGTCTCATCTCTGTTGCAGCTGTCTTGGTTATGTGAATTACTATGGTGCAGATACCCCTGATAGCACTTCTAGGTAGCTAGTGTCAAATTTTATGCTGCTGCGAAGTATGGTATTCAGAATAGCGTCCATATTGACATGCATTGGACTTTGCACTTGGTATTGTGCAGAACAAGCCAAACTGATCAAAGTTGCTGTTGTAGTGCAGATGCACAGGGGACAGTGCTTTGGTGGCTTGTCAGTGCTTTCTGTTTGGACTAGAATCCATTCTGCTTGATAGTGAAACGACATAAGGACTGCTGACCTGGACTACTGATCATGATGAATGCTGTAATGATTCTTTCCAACTTCCAAATGAGAAAGCAGTCACAAAAATATATGAAGTTTTACCCAACAGAACCATCCATTAGAATAAAAGCTGCATCCTCTGTGGTCAAGAGGCTTTCTGTTGCTCTGGGGTAAGAGATGACCTCTTGCACATAGTGCAGAGACTGAGTTGGAAGTGTGTCATGTAGTAGTTTTGGTGTCTTTGCCATTGACAGTATTCCCTGTGGTAATGGAGAATTTGAATACAAGTAATGCTTTCCTGCCTATGAAGGACTGATTGGCATACATGTTTCCTTTTATGTATTCACAGGATAATGTTGGACTTTAGGTGCCTGCTTTTCACTGTGCACATCAGCTGTCCAGGCAAAATTCATGTTATAATCTTCAAAAACTTCTTGTTATATATGTTGAGACACAATTTCACACTTGTCTCCTTCTAACTGCAATTTCTGATTCTCACTGATGCACCCAGAATCCTGCCTATCTTTTGTATCCTTGGATGGCAAAACTGAAGCTTCATTTTTCTATTACAGAGGAGCAGTGCTTTAACTGTAACTTCAGTAAGTTCACTGGGTTGTGCTTCTGGAAGCTGAGATAGGGAGATGAAACTTGTCTTTGATACCACTAATATTATCATATATCATGTGCTCAAAAGTGTTGCTGAATGTTGCACAGTGCTTGGTGGAAGCAAAAAGGAGTGTTACAGACTTGAGTGTTAGAACTCATCAAATGTAATTCAACTGCTTTCATTTATGATGTGAGAGTAGATCATCTTTATGCAAGCACTTTGGAAAGCAAAGGTAATGGATGGTGGATGTTTGTGGATGCTTTATTTCTACCATGGTAAGTAGTAGGTGGGGGAAGATGTTACTTAAATATCTGTGGACAGAAAATTTGCCAGTTTTGACCATCCTGACTGGCAGCTTACATTTGGTTTGTTAATTTAAGTACAGATGTTTTTACTGAGGGCTGTATCACATACAACATGTAATTATCTCTTCGTTCTCAGTTGGTAGTTAAGGAGTTGTGATTTTATAAGATTCCTAGGGATACCTGGCTTCAGAAAACTAGTTTTTATGAAAAAGCAGTAAGTTTGCAAACAGAATAGGAAACTTCAGACCTCTGTGTAGCAGAGGATCTGTGTCAGGATAAAATATGGTTTCAGGTTTGGTTTGGAAGTTACAGGCGTAATAGGCCTGGATGGTGTATTGAAGGAAACAGCTGGAGAGATGAGTGTTTTGATAATAAGGCAAGAGGAGAAATGAATGTTCCACTTCACAGAGAAAAAGACTGGGCTTTCCATTGTTTTCCTGTTCCTGCTTCAGAGGCTTCAGTATGTGAGCATGCTCTTTTGTGTCATTACCTGGAGACTAATGGTGGTAATCTAAATCAGGACTGTCCAACCTCTGAGAGTCTGGGGGCTGCATGCTTCGCAGGCTATGTGCCACGCTGTGTGGCTTCCCCCTGTTGCAAGTTGTCCCCCTTGTCCATCTGTGCACTACATGCTGCTGCACCCCATGGCAGACAGACCTACGCCATGTAGGGTCCCTTGTTCTTGGCTCCTTTAGCTCTGGGGGCTGTGCTGTGCTTCCTTCAGGGGAGGGAGTAGGCAGTAGAAACAGGAGAAGAGGGAGACTCCAGTGGTAACAGCAGAAAAGCAATGGGAGGAGCAGCACCCAGATTGAGAGCCTGGGAGTAATGTTAACTCCTACAGGGCTGGATGTAGCCATGGGCCACCTGTTGGACAACCCTGATCTAGATTATTGCTCCTTGCAACTAACTACTCATGGTCCTTTGCTTGTTGAGTGGATGGTATTGATCTCTGGGTTTTTGGTTGTAGCCATGTCGGTCTAAGGATCTAGGCAGACATGTTTCTTTGACTAAATGTGATTTCTTTTATTACATCAGCTGAGTATTTGGAAACATTTCTTAGCAAGCTTTTGGGCGCAGCCACCCTTCTTTAGGCATAGAGACTTCCTATGCCTGAAGAAGGGTGATTGCGTCTGAAAGCTTGCTAAGAACTTTTTTCCAACTACTCAGTTGTTGTAATAAATGATATCGCATCTGCTCAGAGAGCCTTGCCTGCTATTGATCTCAGCATGAATCTTTTTTTTCTCACAGCAGATAGTGTTGCTGAGTGAGGAGCCAATGGTTTTCTTTTTCCAGGGCTATTGTTCACCCTCTCCTTGTTTTTTTTTGTCTTTTGACTAAAGGAGGGAATAGGAAAACTAAACTTGGAATTTTATAGCTAGTTCTTTACACTGTTGAATAGAAATACCTAGCTCCATTGTTCCCTGTATTATTTTCTGTAGGTTCAGGTATTTATAGCTTTGACAGTTTGAGGATGGGTGAAAGTATTGTACCTCAGATGTGCCTTGAATGAGTCCTTGTCCTGCTTAACAGCAAAGCAAAAGGCTAATTTCATGAATGTTTATACTGTAGTCCTGCTTAGTGAATCCGCTTATAGAACCAAAGGAGAATTAGTTGGATAGCATTATTAAACCTTCCTATTATTTTTAATCTTGACAGGGTTTTCCAGTCTGTTTTATATGCTTCCAACCTATGGAAATACAAGAATCCTTGCAGAGTTTGGTAGGTTTATATTCTTATAGTGGTCCTGATGCGTAGAGATAAACGTTGAGGTTAAAAGATTATTAGGGGTGCTCTGATAGAGGGTTTGGGGGCCAATACCAACAGCCAATATTTAAGGAGGCATATTGGTTGATACCAATCTGATTTATGGTACAGCTGCATCCAGCTGGTAAGTCTGGGGTGG
>NW_017729004.1:59145713-59173632 GCF_001723915.1 Gavialis gangeticus | reverse complement strand
TGTGGTGAGGGAGGGGGCAGGGGCGGGCAGGAGCTGCCCAGGTCGGGGGAGGGCAGAGCAGTAGCTTGTGGGGGGAGGGGGCAGTTCCTACCACTGCTTGTACCCCAGGAGGCCAGGGGTGGGGCATGTGCCCCCCAGATCTGCACAGGGCAGGGCAGGCTGCAGGCGGGGCTGCGTGGGTCTCTTCTTGGTTGGGGCTAGGCTTGGTGTGGGCACTGGTGGCACTGGGAGAATGCTGCATCCACCCCCAAATTTCGCCACTGCCAGCCACCTGGCGCAGCCCTGGCTTTTCCTGGTGTGTGGGTGGAGGCAGGGCTGCACTGGGTGGCTAGTGGCAGTGGTGCTGGGAGTGAAGCGGTGGTGAAATTTGTGGTGGATGCAGCATCCTCCCGGTGCCGGCAGCACCCAATCTGTGCCCAGCCCTGACAGAGAAGAGCCCCGTGCAGCCCTGGCTGCAGCCCGCCCCACCTCGTGCAGGTCTGGGGAGCATGCCCCCCTGTGCCCTTCCGGAGTGCAAGCAGTGGTGGGAGTTGCCCACCCTGCCTGGGCAGCACCTGCCCCTGCCCCCTCCCTCACCGTGGGTGGCATTGATATGTCCCCGTGTGCCCCTTCCCTCCCCTCTTCCCTTCTACCACAACAGACTTACCAGCTGGGGGCAGCTCTCCATGCTGCCTGAGTGCTGTGCTGCAGCTGCGCACAGCACAGGTATTTATCGGCCAAATTATTGGCCCCATCGGGCCAATATCTGATGCAGCAAATTTTCTTTATATTGGTACCGATCCACTATTGGACTGATGTACTGGTGCACCTCTGAAGATTATTGTTTCTAAAATTTAGTCTGTGGCTGTAGAACTGGAGGGATTTATTGCCACAGGGCTAGTGATTGTTAGGGAGTTCCACTTTAGTTACTGGAAGACCATGCAGCCCCATGCAGTAGATGCTCAAATTCAGCTCTCCTCCAACTGTCTTCTGACTCTTGGCTTTCAGTCACTTCCTACCTGGACCAACAGTTACTAGCCTCTGTTGCACTGTGTATTTGCTTCTTGCCCTTGTTATGTGTGAAGAAATGCTCTTGGTATTAATACCATGCTAGGAAAAGCATCCGGTGTACCACTAAGAAAGACGGGCGATGCTTCCCGGAGTGGCTATTTTTATTCTGGACTTTATACCATATCTGTAATGCCTTTTCTTCTCCCAGTTGTTCCATGTACTTTTAAGTGAGGCAGTCCACATTCTGCTTGTAAACTTGCCAGTAAGACTTTTTTTTCCCTGCTGAGTTGTGCCTATTTAAATTCATCATTCTTGATCACAATCTAACTTCTTTCCATGTGGTGAGGGTCTGCATTAAGAATACAAATGCCATGTCTGAGCTCCGTTTATGGGCAGCTAGTTCCATTCTGAGGTGAACTGTAATGGACCTTTGGGACAGGTGAAATGGGAAGCAGAGTACATTGGCGAAGCGGTGATATGGAACACACTTTGCACCTCAGAATGAACGTATGGAATTTGCTTTCTGTGGAAGAGCTGCCATTTAGGAAAACAGTTTGATTTCTTGCAGCTAAATTACTTTCAAATACCTAGGAAAGGTGAATTCTCATCTATGCAAGTCACTTGTTTGTGGTTGGCTGTTCTATAATAATCTGTCCCAAACCTGGTTAGAGCATCATGATCTTCAGATACTTTGAAGAAATCTGTGGTATAGATGGAAATTCTGCCTGACAATTTAATGTTCCAGCCTCTAATTAAAAAGGCAATGTATTTAATAGGGGTGTACCGAGATATTGGTTGACTATTGGATTGGCACCGATAAATGGAGAAATGACATTATCGGCCTTTTTTGGTCATTGTAGCTGCTAATTACAGTCACGTACCTGGAGCACCCTGGCAAGCGTAGTCCAGTCTCTGCGCGTTGCTGCCAGCCTGAGCCTGCAGCATTTACAGGTCCTGGTGAGCAGCGAGAAGGGGTGGGGGTACCGGGAAGCAGTCACAGGGACTGTGCTCAGCAGCAAAGGGACTGTTACTGGCTTCTGCTGCTGCTGCCGCCATGCCAATGCCATGTGTGCATCCGGGGCTTGAGTGCCAGGGCTGCCACAGACATTGGGTTGTGTGCAGGTGGGGTAAGATGCCACTGTGCAAGGGACATTCTGCTCTGCCAGGCACTGGGTGACTTTGCAGTGGCTTCTCCTTGGTGGCTGCGGGAACTTGGCTGTGCGGAGCCCACTGGTGCTGAAGCAGCAGCGTACTCTGGAGCTTCAATAATGCCTGGTGCTCCTGTTTACACAAGGGTCTGCCCCGCCCGCCTGAGACAGTAGCACAGGTTGTGCTGGGAGCGGGGCTGCAGGTGGGAGCCATGAGTGAGGGAGAGACATGCATGGGAATAAGGCAGTCACCACCTTCTTCATTGAGGGCTACAGCAGGCAGGAGGTGCAAGTCTGTCTATAAATGCAAAACAAAAAAAAGTTTATTTATGTCAGTAGTTTAAAATGCCTTGCTAAAATGCCTATTACTAAATAGTGGTTGTTAGATGGGCATTGGCAGATATGGTGGTTAGCCATTGGCTCTCGGTATTGGCCAAGAAAATCTTTACCGGTGCACCCCTAGTTTTTAATAATAAAGATGAAGTTCTGGGGCCAAGCAGAAAGGCCATCTTGCTTTTTCTTGGGATTATAAAAAGTCCCTTCTGGCTTTAAATATGTATAATCATCTGACTTCTTGAATAACGAGCTACGTATTTCGTTGCAACATAACTTGTGACTAGACCAGAAAATACCTCTTAGAAGCTATTGGCTGCTATCTTGATCTAAAGGCTTCAAGGGATGGAGAATCCACTGCACTCTTTGGTAGCCCTGTTTTAATGATTTCTGACTTTTAGTAGGGTGGGAAGTTTGTTGTTTCTGTGATGATCCAGGAAATGTGAGAGAAGCAAGGTTTTTCAGTGCGTTTTTTTGTTTTTTTGTTTTTGATCAGGTGTATAGTTGAAAGAAACGTTAGATAGTCTTACAGCCACAAAATGTTCTTGTTCAGGTCTGGGGCACATCATCTCCAAAATCCTTGCTTTTACTGTTAGTCACTTTATTTTTCCATTTTGAATGTTTCTAACTTCATTTTCCAGTTGCCAGATCTTCTCACACCTTTTGCTAGATTAAAGAGGATTTTAGAGTCGTCTCTCCTCTCTATGGAATTTGGTATAGTGTAGATTATGACCAATTTGTCTCTTAAATCTTCTCATTATGCTCAATGGATTGAGTTTCTTCAGTCATTATGAAAAAGGCTTTCCAGACCTCAGATAATTTTTGTAGCTCTCCTGAATACTCTCCAGACTTTCAATCTTTTTTTAAATGAGTGAATATGAGAAATAGCCTCTGAGAATATAAAAAAAGACCCTTTTTATATAAAGTAGGACGAAGGGATGGTTTTGATTTCTCCAGCCTGTTTTCCTTCCTAGTCCATGTGGTTCCCAGGTCCTGTAGTGTCTTCCTCTGTAATTTAACAAAAGCTCCTCACTTTCTCTCTGGGAGGGACTAAAATACATGTTGATGTTGTGAACAGCCTGTCTTGGGGCATCCTGATACTTGTATCACCTCTGTACTCCAGATGTGCCCACTGATATTAACTAATTCACTCGCCACTGACCATGTTGTCAAATGGTGTCTTTTCCCCATCCTGTCAAAGTCAGACTGCTTACATTTGCCATCTAACCCCTCTACCATTGGACATTAATTCTCACCCTATTTCTTGCTACCATTTCTGTCTCTTTCTTTCATCTGCCCTTCCTGTATGCCTTTGTAGGGATAGAATGTTGTATTCTGATTTCCTCAACCTCTCCACCCTTCTTTCAAATACCTCCTATGTTACTTTCAATAAACAGATCAACTGGAGATGGTTGTTTTAAGAATCCTCCAGTATATTTTCCCTTTGTGCATCCTATCTCCTGTATCATTTTCACAAAAAGCTTCTCAAAGGAGGGCCTGTCATCTTTCTGTGTGTTGTCCAGGACAGAGCATGTTGTCAATCTTGAAAAAAACTCAAAAGTGTGTTCAAGTCAGTAAGGCAAGGTTCTTTGAGTAGATGTGATATCTTTTATTAGACCAACTGAGTAATAAAGTTAGTAGTAAAGCCAGTTTGGCAGGAAAGAATCTGCATAAGTATGAATTCAAAACAAGGGAAGCTAGAGGAAATTGAGTAACAATCAGAAAACTCCAAGCCTGAGGATCAACTCAGCCCTCCAAGCTCCGTTTTGAGAGGCAGCCCTATTTCTAGGCCAACTCCTGGTTTTCCAGCAGTCCATTTTTATATTCCTTTTCCTTAACCACCTTTGCTAGAACAGGGGGAGTAAGGGTTTCGAATGCTGGGGATGAGGCAACATTCTCTACTTCACTGGGGAGCAGCCTTTTTGACAGGTGTGCCATACATTAACCCTACATTATCTCTGAGTGCCACTCAGATCCCTTTCCTTGTGCATCAGCTGCTCTGTTTTACATTTCCTGCCCTATCTGCCACTATGTTGCCTGTCTCCTCCCCGATCTGCCACATGCTATACAGAAGTTGTCTATGCTACTTGTGGCATACTTGCCAACATAGGTTGGCCACCCCTGCTCCACTTCATACAGTTAACTACAACTTAATATAATTTAATGCACATATTTTGGATAAAACTTTCAAAGAGTCTGTATTGTTTGGGAGTAAAATCCATTTTGACTTCGTAGGTTTTACTCTAGTCTCCATTTTTTGGTGCGACATTGCCCTTTGTTAATATTCTGTATGGTTTAGCTTGTTCTCAGATCCTGTTTACGGTCTTTTTACTTAAAAAACAAACAAACAAACAAAAAACAAACAAACAAACAAAAAAACAAACCCAAAAACTTTCCATAATCCAGCAGTTCTCTACCAAATGTGTGCTAATGAAAGCCAGCTACATTTTTTAAGAGGTAGCACCATTCACAAAGCCACTCTTTGTGCAGAGTAATAACAAACATTATCTCACTTGGATATGCTTTTTCAAATCTCTCTTCACGTGATGAGACAGATGCCATGCCTGTAAATTCATGGCAGAGGTTTTTGCTGTTTTTGTCCTTCCATGGGACCAAAATAGAATTGAAACCATTGCCTATCAACAAAAATTGACATTCATTAAGTACTAATTTAACATCCTATTTTTAAGACAATTTTTCTGAAACAACAGCACAAGCACTGTCTGGTCAGTGTATTCTGAGCAAACCAGCTGTTAGCTTACACAGCTTGTCAGTCCCCAGGTTCCTCACACTCTCCTCATTTGGCTTTGAAAACTGTTTAACTTCTAACAGAATGATTTTTCAATATGGTGAATGAAAAATGTGAGAGAGACCTTCTTTCAGATAGTGAACCTGTTGGTTACAATGCATCCTCAGTAGCAGATCACTTTCCTAGTGTGAATAAGGCTTGTGTGTGTGTGCGCCTTGTCTGTATTTACAATTTAATTGTAACTGTTAATATTTTTTACTTAATTGTTTAGCTGCACTGACATCAGTGGAAGCTGTAGCTGACTTACTGATTCCCACAGTCTTTCAGTCTTGTTTCCATGTAGCTGGCTCTGGGGAAATCTAACCAATAGGGGACTTAAAATGGCTGCTGGAGTTTGGGGAACCTAGGGTATATGCCTCTCTAAGTTGTTTAATGCCACTGTAATTAGACCAATATGAGCCATCCTATATAAATATCAAAAACACAGTTTCCCATGTCTCCCTTTCCTTTCAGTTATTTCTACAGTTAACATTTTGCAGCAATTAAAACATTGTGAGGGATAAGGTAAAAGTAAATTTATCGACAGGGAGATCCCATACAGATAATTGTTCATTTTGGAGTCAATAAATCCCTTCTGTCAATTTGCTGGTTGTACTGTGGAATTGAGCACAGAAGTGCTGCAGAGATCGAGGGACCTTTCTACAGAATTTAGGTCCAGCTTGCGGTAGAATGCCAAAGACCTCACAAATGGGCTCTCGAGTAAATAACCAGCTTAGTACAAGCTTATGACACTTAGAACAGCATGTACACTCAGATAACACACATTTTTGAGAGTCTCAACCCCACAATTGCACTTTGATTCTGCAGCTGCTTCTATGTGGGCAGATCCTTGGGCAAATGTAGGATCAGGGCCCCACCTGTGGAGTCCGTCTGTTTGGGTCCATAATAAAAATAGCATTGGTAGTTCCACTAGATAGTCCTTATTATTTTTCACTAGGACACAATACAGTCCCTACAGCTACTCTAGTTATCATCATTTTTAAATTATAATGCATAGTTCTTAACTAAAACTCACTGTGCATTTTGGGGGTTGAGTTTTGTCACCTTTTTTGATCATTTATAGCATCCCCATCTAGTTTCAGAAATAATTTTTCATTGTCCATTTTCTACGGCAGTTTATAGCATAAGTTACTATACTCCTTATTTTTTTGGTATAGCATTGCCTGTTTACATTTACTCAAATGATCAGTGGGTCCTGGTTATGACTGTAAACTCCATCTGACTGGAGGACCTGGTAGCAGTGTGATGGGGCTACTTGTGGTGCGGTAGCTCCTATAAAATACCCCAATGTTGCAACCTCCAAAGTAAGGTGAGTATAGGGCACCTCAAAACCCTAGCCCCTACTGCCTTGTTGAGTACTCCTTGGTTGGAGAAAGGTTGATGACCCTTAGCCTAACAGAAACGTGACTTCGCTGAGCAGTTAAGAAGTCACCAGTGTTTCTTATGTGTTGCTGTCTCTATTTTGGGTTTTCTTAGGCAAGGTTTTTAATGCTTTGCTTCCATCAGGTATACATTGGGGTAGAATTTGTTTTGTAAATCAGAAAAGGGACACACTTTACTGCAAATTAGTTTAGGATGTGAGCGGACAGCACATCAGCTATGATTGCCTGTTTGTGCTCTTGCCCTTCAGTAAATGGAAGGTAACACTCGATTCTGAGGGATGAACTTCCAGCTTGTTACTGCAGAATTGCCTCATGGTAACTTTTTGTGCACTCATACCCTTGGGGGAAAGATGCTAGAAGTGTAAAAGTCTGTGTGGCAAGCACAGTATTTTGCCTAAATGCAGCCAATGGGCAGTTTGGTACTTAGACAGTTATGCTCACTGTTGTTTGGTGCTTGTTTAAGAATTGTGGAATTGCTTTAGAGAAACATTTGTAGCAAAAAGGTTGAGTAACCAAGTATAAATGTTAAGTGCATAAAGTAAACATGACCAACTAAATCAGTATCTAATTTATGTAAGGCTAACACTTATTTTCATCATTCATTCTTTTGTTTGAATGCTTTCTTTTTAAATGACACTTTGACATCTTTTGTATAAAATATGCATATTAATGTAATTGTATTTACTTGTAGGTGGCTCAAACCAAGAGAGCTGATCCAGCTGAGTTGAAAACAATATTTTTGAAGGTATGTAGAGAGTAAATATTTTATCCTTTCAGCCTAAATTTTCCATATCTTTTGCTCCTTTATTGCAGTATTCAACTCCTGATAGTTTTTCAACCATTAATCACTCACTGTATTATTACCATGTTAGACTTAAATACCACTATCAAAATTGAACAATGCTCACTAAGAAGTCAAATATATTCTTGAGTGATTATTGTACTGGCTCAGAAAAATATTACTATCTTGGAGGGGAAAAAAAAGCATTGTTCAGAAAATGGGATAGGAGTTTCAACATGCTTCCTACACATGGTACAAATATTAGTGTAGACAGGTTGCTGTTAGACTACAGGGTAAATTGTCTTCTCCCATTTGGGTTGTGCCAATGCTTTTGCTTTTTTAGAGGTGTAGGCGGGATCAGTATGTAAGAAGTTGGTTGTCTTTTGTCAGCTTCTTGTTTCTGTTTCCTCCCGGATGCTATGGAAGAACAATAGAATGTACATTTACTTAGATGCTTAAATTTAAGCATGTGTGTGCTGGATTTGACCTTAGCCTACAATAACGATGATAAATTAAGGGGGGGGGAAACAGGATGCTTCAGAGCATAGTGGGTATGGCCGTCTGTGGATAGTATATCCTTATCTGGACAAGTGTCACTAAATATTTCTACAGGGAAGATATAATAGCATCATAGAACAATAGGGTTGGAAGGAACCTTAAGAGGTCATCTCTCCAGTCTCCTGCTTAACACTGGATTTATCCTTGTCTAAACCATCCCAGACAAGTGTTTTTCTACTAGTGCTTAAAGTTCTAGTGCCAGGGATTCCATAACCTCTCTGTTGCAGTGCTTATCCACTCTCGCCCACACATGGATGGATGGATGTATAATTCCCCTTCAGGTCAGCTCAGTGCAGATTCTAATAGCGGTGACTTCCTGAACCTAAACTTCTTTTGCTGCGGTCAACATCTTTGCAAGAGTCTTAATACTATACTGAATTCTCTCCCATTTTCTTATCTTTGTGAACTCTTTACTGTATCTTTCATATGTTTTGCTGAATTGTTGCTGTTGGTTGTGAAATGCATCCTCTGAATATATTCATGTTCCTAAAGTTAGACACACAGTTATGAAAAGCTCTAAAAGGTGTGAAGTTTTGAAATCTGAGAGAAAAATCTCTGCCAGAAAAAAATGGCCTTTTGGCCATTCTTGTTAACACTTGAAGAGCTAGAAGGATCAGGCAGAGGAAGCAGGCCAGAAAGACCCTAGTGATTTCTTGTTTCAATGATGAGGAGGAAGGTGTGGTCTAGAGTGAAGACTCCCTGTCCCTGTTGGAAAATAGATTATTCTGTTTTCTCAAAACCGCAGCATTCTCGTGGTACATGCGTAGCATTCCCTTTGAGTGTACCTCTTAGTACACCCTGCTTGCCAGTAGAGGTTTTCTTCAGCTGCTTGAGGCTGTGAATCTGATAGGTCCATATGGAAACATGTGAAGTATACTAGTAAAAAGACTTGCATTCTCTGCCCCTTTTTCTGCTCTTCTAATCTCCACTTCCCATTAGACTGAAAGGGAAATGACTCAGTGGTCACAGAGGAATTAAATGTGATCTCAGTATTTTATTTAAAATAGTACAGAAGATGTATCACCATTCCAATGCTGGCATATAGCCTACAAGCTAGTTGTGGTCCCAAGCATGAATTAAACTGCTCCTGTCTGTGTCTCCATAGTTGGCAAGACCAATCCAATTATCTTTCTATATTGAAGGTCTCTTTTTAAGAAGGACCTGCTTTTATGAGTACAATTTAACAGCATTTTTTTACTTATTTATTTTTAGTAAAGGATATTGTAGTGTGCTGTTTTGGCAAAGGCATTTTTAAACCCAAATAAAATAAGGAAAAAATGCTCTTAAATTGTATTTATAAATAAACAATACACTACATTATTCTTTATTGTGCAGAAATAAACATGGCTAGCAAATTATTCCTTTTCTAATTGAATCACATTATATAAAGTTGGCTTAATGCTTAGTCATTTAAAAACAACTTTGGATTTTTTTTTATAAAGAAAAAGACCTCTCAATGAAATGCTAACATTTTTTACTTAAAATGGGACAGAACTGGTTAATATTATACCATCTTAAATGTATGGAAGCAAGTTACCAAGAAGCCATTAAGTTACTATGGTATAATATCAAATTCTCTGTGGGTATAATTGCCAAAATGGAAAAAATACAATTGTAAAGAACTATATTTTTAATGTCTACTCCAAAACCAATACAGCCGATTTCTTTTTCTCTTCTTTGTTATGATAATTTACAAGAAGTAACTCTACTTTTTTAAGTCTTCTACCATAACGCCTAGGAGATTAGACTTTAGTCAAAATGAGCAAGCTGACATTTTTCAAGGTCATTTTCTATATGTAGTATAGAGTACGTGATTGGATTTTAGATGCACATAAGTAAATCACAATGACAAGAAACAGGGGGACACTGAAACCTTGTGCTGTTTTCTGTTATTGAGTGTCCTAGCAGGGGGTTAGTCAGGAAGGGAAAAATGAAATATAGAAGCCTAGACCAGCTGACTTATTTAATTTGTTTCTTGATAACAGTTGTGTTAAAAGTTTTTGAGCCTGGGATTCTAAAAGATTCTTTTTCCTGCAAGCAGCTGAATTGAAATTAGTTGATCTGCTAGATGTATTATAAAAGTACACTATTGACAGTTCTTCTAGCATATCAACTGGTAAGCTTGCTCTTAAGAACACTATTGAAATATAAACTCCTAAATGATACCTGGCATGTACCTATATATCGGGTGACCATAAGGAAATCTGGGACATCTGGAACACTGCCCCCCCAAGTTAGTGGTGTTGCTGCAGGCAGCCTGCAGAGACTGGTGGACAGAGGTTTATGCACAATCTGGTGGGGAGGCAGAGCTGCTAACCAGCCGGGGCTGGGCTTCAAATTCTGGGACTGTCTGGGCAAACCAGGATATATGATCATCCTACTTATGTGTCAATAATAGTTTAGTCTTTCCCCACCCCGTACTTTGTTTGGTTTTGCCTCTGAAATGTAAAGAAATTACAGTTTCTGTAAGACCTGCATTTACATAGCAATGAAAAATCTACATATTCTAATTCTCAAAGGGATGTCTAGTGTGTGAGCCTACAGTAGAAGTAATAGTACCATGAGACACCCATGTGGCTTTACAAAATGAAAACTGGCAGCTCCCTTCCCCTGTCAGAGGTATAGCAGTATAAAGCAAAACACATGTCTTTGAACTACACCACAGCATAACGAGATGCACCTAATGTGTTAATTACTGCCCTGTGGAGAGTAGTAGGAGTGTTTTATCATGCCACCTTCAAAAACAAAATACCAAAACAGTTAAGTTGCTTTCCAGTTCATGTTTGTTGTCCTGATTTTTTTTTTTTTTTTTTTTTTTGAAGTAAATGTATGGTAACATAAGCAGAACAAAAATTGTTCCTTACCATTGTGTTTTCATTTTTAAAGTTTTTGCAGTTAATTTGAAGGCAAATCCCATGTTTAGCTTTAGATATACAGGTTTCCCTTGATTTATGTGGGTTCTTTATATGCAAATTTGCTCTTATGCAATACGCATATTTAGACCCAGGATTTGTTATATGCAAGATAAACTTGCTCTTATGTGATCAGGATAGATGCCCCCTCCCGCCTAAGCAGGCAAGTCTGTGTGGGGAGGGGAAAGGGCCATGGCCCCACTCACCCCAGCCCTAGCTGCATCAGCCCCGGGAGCGGCCAGTATCAGCTGCCTGCCACCGATGGACTGCACCATGCTTCACCTGTCCCACCCACGCCTGGGCTCCGCTTGTCTGCACTCACCTCCGCTCCTAGGCTACCCTGTGCTGTGGTGCAGGCAGCTGGTGTCAGCTGCTTCCAGGGCCACTCCAGCACAATCTGGAGTGAGTGCGGCAAGCGGATCCATGGGCAGCTCAAGGCACAACACTCACCCCGGCCCCAGGAGTGGCTGCAACTAGCTGCCTGTAGCAGATGGGCTGCACCATGCCACGAACACCCTGGGGCTCTGCCAGTCCCCACTCACCCCAGCTCCTGCTGAAGCAGCCCCGGGAGCAGCTGATACCAGCTGCCTGTAGCCTCTGGGCTGCACTGTGCCATGGTGCAGGCAGTTGGAGTCGGCCATTCCCAGGGCCGAGGTGAGTGCCGCGCCCTGCGCTGCCCGGGGCTCTGCTTGTCTGCACTCACCCTAGTCCATGCTGGAGTGGACCCGGGAGCAGCTGACACCAGCTGCCTGCACCAGGCCATGGTGTAGCCCGGCCGCTACAGGCTGCTGGCATCGTCTGCTCCTGGGGCTGCTGCAGCAGGAGCTAGGGTGACTGGGGACTGGCAGAGCCCCAGGGGGTTCGGGGCATGGTGTAGCCCAGCTGCTACAGGCAGCTGGTGTCGGCCACTCCCAGGGCCGGGGTGAATGCCATGCCCCATGCCACCTGGGGCTCCACTTGTCCATACTCACCCCAGCCTGTGCTGGAGCAGCCAACACCAGTTGCCTGCACAAGGGCGTGGTGCAGCGTAGGAGCAGAGGAGTGCAGACAGTGGAGCCCAGGCACAGTGTAGCACAGCAGCTGCAGGTACCTGGCACTGCCTGCTCCCGGGGCTGGGGTGAGTGCTGCTCTGTTTCCTCTACTTTGCTGCCTTGTGCAGCCCTAGGAGTGGCACCCCTTCTCCCACACCTTTCCTAGTCCCAGCCTTATTCCCTCCCTGTCTCACCGCCATGGGATCCTGTCCCTATTTGTTACATTGTAAAGTGGGTTCACTTTATGCGAATTTGATTTATGCGTCCGTCTCTGGGAACGCATGTACTGCATAAATTGAGGGAAACCTGTATTATATTTTGACACATAATTAGGGATCTTAAAATTTGGGGAAAGCTGCTAAGAGTAGGCAGGTTGAGAGGTGGCAGCAGGAAGATTATTACTGCTGAAATATTAAAATATTTTGTTGTTGTTAAAGAACTTGGATTGTGTTGGTTGGGTTCTCTTCAAGGCTCATAGGGTTGGCTGTGCCTACAGGTGTCATGGGAGTAGTGGGCAACTTCTAACACAAATATAAATAGGATCTTGTACTCTTGATCTTGTTTCTCTGTTACTGTCTGTGGTTTCTGGATCTCTCTCAGTTTTTAAATGTCTGATGTTGCCATTCTCTTGTTCCTGTTTTCTTCATTTTTCTTCCTCTTTTTTTTTTTCTCCTTGGATATCTATCGTCTGGGGAGACAGCACTGTATGGGGATATAAAATTAACTAAGGCCAAACGTTTTCTTTCTTTTTTCTGATATAGCCGTTTTATAATTAGCTATTGCACAGCAGTGTTCCCAAAACAGCTGCTCTATGTGAATAGTATTCTGGGATAACTACTCCAGTCACAGAAGAAAGTAATTATTCTGGAATAAAATCACTCTTATTCTGGCACATTTGTGTTCACACTGCTATTTTTCAATAGCTTAATCTGTGGGATAGCTGTTCCAGTATAGTTAAAATGGCTCTGAAATACTTCACTATTGGTTTAAGAAGGCAGAGAGGATGGATAAGCACCTGATGAAGTCCCATTGTAGTCATTAACAGGGATCCAGGTTTTCTGTTTCCCATGGGAAAATGGAGAAAAACGTAGGTTTCCCCCTTTACCCAAGGAAAATGTGGATTTTTTATTTTAACAGAAAAACCCATAGATTTTGCACTTTTGCAGAGAGGTCTCTGCAGGCTGGTGGGGTTCCAGCATGTAAGAGCTGGGGGGAGTGGGAGGAGGGCAGTCAGGTAGGTGGTGCCATGTGCATGTATATGCAAATGGCCACCAGGCAGTCTGGAGAGCAGTTCCCACAGGTAAGTTGGGTGGGGAGAATTGAAGCTGCCATAGGGTGGGTGGGAGTGAATTGGGCAGGGCTGGGGCTGCTGCTCAGCCAGGCAGTGCATGGGGCTTGGGGCCTGGGGCTGCTCCCCACTGCTGTGCCCACTCCCAAGGGAGCAGAGGAGACCCGTGCTCCCCATATCAGTGTGTGCAGGGTGGGTGCAGGCTGCCTGCTGCCCCAGGCTTGTGTTCCCTTCTGCCCTCCCCTGGGGCCTCCGCAAACCAGTGGGTATGACCGGGAGCTGCAGGGCAGAGCAGGGCCATGTGGGGATCTCCTTGCTGCTGCAAGCTCTACACTGCCCTGATGAGGCCCCCCCTGCCTGTGCGGAGTAGCAAGAGGCATAACCCTGTGCCACTCCCCCTCTGCGGGCAGAGGACGCATTGCCAGGGCAGCATAGAGCTTGCAGGAGCAAGGAGATCCTTACAGGGTCCTGCTCTGCTCTTCAGTGCTGGGTCACACCTGCTGGGCTGCTGAGGCCCGAGGGAGAGCATCAGGGTGGGGAGTGCAAGCCCTCAGAGGGAACCCCTTGCCTTTAGCACTGATCTGGAGGGCATGGGTCCCTCCTTCCCCCTTGGGAGTGTATGCAGCGGTGGGGAGCTGGCCCCACTCCCCACCTGAGCCTTCAGCAGAGGGAGGGGAGCCAGGCTATGCTCTGCTGCAGCTTGCTGCCTCCTGCGGCAGCGTCTTAGGCTCAGGCACTGTTGTGGGGGAGCAGTGGGCTGTGGACCCAGGTCCCTGGCCCCATAGCCCTGGCATCTGGGGGCTCCCTCTGACAGGACTGGGGGGAGTTCAGGGCTGTGGGTGGGGGGCGAGGGGCTGTGGAGGGGAGTGAGGGTCCTGGACCTGCATTCTGTGAGTACAGGTGAATGGGGAGCTCTGACTTTTCCAGGATAAACCCCACCCCAAATCTAATACCAAAATTTATAGGTATTTAGAATTTATTTTATTATAATGATTGAAGCACTGACAGGCTTCCAAATTGCTTTAAAATTGTAGATATATCAAGAAAATAGTGTGTGTGTGTGTATATATACACACACACACACACACATATATGTGTGTGTGTGTGTGTGTGTGTGTGTGTGTGTGTATATATATATATATATATATATATATATATACACACAATATTAGTGGCCTTTTGTTTTAATGACAGATTTGGGTATTTTAATCAGAGAACTTGCAATTTTTTTTTTATTAGGGAAAACAAGGATCCCGATCATTATAAATTAAGCATGTGCTGAAGGTCCTGACTCTGGAAAACACTATATGCAGAATTATGTACTGTTGCCCAACTAAATTAGAGGGAGTACTGATTTTAATATTTGTTTGGTTGTATATCGTAAAATAGTTTTTTTGGCTACAAAGCTGATTTTGGCAAACTTTGAAGTAAGTAGTGGTCTATGGTCTTTGATATATCTGTTACCTTTCTTTTCTCCCCCCAACACCTTTAATTACTTCTCTCACCTGTTGCATTTTGTTTTAAGATGCATTGTAAATGCTTGGATGTTTTTTGCACCCCAGCGCAATCCTGTGCCCTGGTGGCAGTGTCACATGGGGCAGCAGCTGCAGCCAGGCTAGCGGTTGCTGTTTTTGTGCCTCTCCTACATGTTGTTGCCTGGGACTGGTGCCCTGGTGCCCCCTCCCTTAGTTATGATACTGACCTGATGGGCCAAATCTTGATTGGCACTTTTGAGTGCTGCTGGAATGCCAATAAAGAACTCATTTGAGATGCTTAACATCTTTTTCCTTTTACAGTATGCAAGTGTTGAAAAAAATGGAGAATACTTTATGTCTCCTCATGACTTTGTCACCCGGTACCTGAAGATAATGGAAGATGGGGTCCCCGATCCAAACTCTGTAAAGCTTCTAGCGGGTGTGGTGGATCAGACCAAAGATGGGTATGTGTTCTGTTTTTCATTTTAATTGTAACCAGATCAGAAAAATTATATGAACTCTCCTTCTAAGAGAATCTGATCTCTCCACTGTTCAAGTGTCTGCATTCTACAGCACTTGGAGAAATTGCTAACATACCTGACCTAAAGCTCCCATTTCATAGAGGAAACAAGCCTTCAGTAACCTTCAGAGTGAAATGTGTCAAAGGCATGTTTCAAACAGGGTTTGGAAAATTACCAGTCCAAGAAATAAATCTACAGTAGGAATGAAAGATACTAAAACTGTGCACATTGCTGCAATTTAAAGGCATGAAACGGTTACACCCTGTTTTGTACTGTATCAAACAGTATTGTACTGTCAGTCAATTTTATGTTTACTGACTTGGTATTTTGTCTTTCAGACTCTCTCTTACTTTTGTCATATTTTTATCTTTCTTTGGTTTCCTTCCATTATTGTTTTCTCTTTCTTTGGGATAATGATCATTAAAAAGGTGGAGATAAATCAGGAAGAGAGGGAAGGTTTGACAGAAGCAAGTCTATGGAGCTTTGGCCTGGCATGATTCTCCGTAACACCAGTGAACACTTACAAGGCTGTAGTCAGTTTTTACTGCTGCTGCTTCTCAAAGTTATGACCAGTAACCAAAGCATTTGAGGAGTCTCTTTGTAGACATTGGAAGACAGTGCTGTTGCTGTCTACACATGGTACACATTTGTAAGGTTGACTTCACCAACAATTGAGGTTAACATCTCTCTTTTTTTTCTTTTTTCTTTCTTATTTAATGTGGTCCACACATTTGTTGTTGGTACGTTAGGCAGGTTGCCACTTCAGCCCAGATTTAATGTTTTTTTCAAACACTGGCTTAAAGGGTGTTTAGAAAAAACTTAAAATGTGAAGTTCATAGTTTGGGTTTTTAAAAAGCAGAACATTTTAAAAAATGATTCATAGTGCAAGGCTGAGTGATGATTGTTGTTTGGAGTAGAATGTGATTCAGATAAGAAGCAAGAATAGAAAATGCATGCTTTCTACAGATTGGACGTAGATATAACCAAGTACTTTAGTGTTCATTCTTATGCCCTCTCTCTTGCTCACCTGACCCTCACAAACCTCCTGTGGTTAGGAACTGTAGACCTTGCAGACAAGTTAACATAATGATTGCTATCCCTGGTAAAGGAATTCTTTAAAAGGTTACATAGCTGTAATGCAGTGAGAAAGTGATGGCTTCAAATGGAGTATAACTGGAAGTGATAAACCCTTCTCAGCTTTCTACCACTCTTCCCTTCCTCTGGTCTGTAAAGGTTGCTTTTTCTGCATTATGCAGCTCCAAAGCTATTATGTAATGGGAAGATTGGAAGTATGACACGTACCTTCTGCATAAGGTAGCTTGCTCTAGAAGAGATGGCAAAATCTTAAAATATGTATGTAGCTTATGTTAACTCATTGACAAATTAAGGTCATAAACTTACCTTGTTGCAAAATCCTTGTTAGCTACAAGAGTTTGCATTTGCAGTGGAGATATTTGCTTGGTTCTAATGGCCACTAATCTAAAGTACATTTATTGCAATCAACTAGCAGCAGTTAGTCAATGAATATTTGTTATCTTTTGAAAGTCTCTTGTAGTTTCCAAGTTGTCCTCTATCAGATGGGCTGGACCATTCTGAACAAATGGCAAAGGTTCAGAAAGCCAAAGAATTTGATAGCATCCTGTTGTCTAGTGTCACATGATTATCTTACCACATGCCCTGATTCCATTCAATGGTGGTTAAAGACTCCAGTGAATGATTATCTTCTACTTTGGTTTGCTCTTGGTTTTTTGGTTCTGATAACAAAAGGTTGCCTTCTCTAAAACAGGCTGCAACCTGGTAGTCTGATAGCTTGTGCAAAGTGCAAGCCTGCTTTTGTAGCCTTGCCTTTTAACTAGCTACAGAATGTTCAGAGATTCATAGATGTTAAAGCCAGAAGGAAGTGTAATATAGTTCAGCCTGATCACTTTTGTAACACAGGCAATCTGCAGGGAAAGTATCTTTCAAGAGAAACAATGAGTTAATTCTGGTGTATTTTTAATGGTTTGAAATGCACAAGTGCAAAGTGCTTGTATAAATGCTTCTAGTATAAATGTCTTGGCTCTTTACGTCTGTCCAAGTAGTCACTTCAATCAGAAGATAAATCTGTCCCTCATGGTGGACAGGTACAATTACTGTTGTCCAGAGAAGCCAAGATGCTCCAGTGCTAGATTCTATAGAAATCTCTTAAGGCAGTCAAATAAAAATTGGACCATGAAGCAGCAGTTGACTGGTTAGCCAAAACTTCATAGGAATTGAGGATGTTTAACTGTTCATCCCAAAGTTATCTGTATAAGGTTCATATTGCAATCTTGAGAAGTACTGAAGGAACCATCTCTGTGCCAGTTGTCCCCTCTTGTGAAGAAAATCTGGCTCCGAAGTAGCACCACTTATGGCTCCCTTGCCCCTGGGTTCTGGCAGGTGCTATGAAGTTTTGTGCTTGTGAGGGTGGAGACTGAATGGATTTGACAGAAGAAATGTGTAGATCTTGAGGGGAGGAGGGGGAAGTCTGCATTATTTCCTCCTAATTCCACTTCTCCAGACAGCTCAATTGGAAGTGATAGTACAGACTAGGTTTGGATTATGTTTTACAAGGAGCCCTACAGAGATGGTCATGGTAGCAGTTGTACTACAATTCCAATAGAGCAGCACTGCCAGGATTTCATGTTTTTTGAGGGTTGGTCACAGGTGCTAGATGGTGTGACAAAGATGCAAGATCTCCATAAAGTTAGGCTGAGACTCTTGTGAGCCCTGTTGTAGGAGGAGTAAGTCCTGTCCCATGTCAAGGAAATGGGGAACAGTTGCCTGTAAGGGCACCCTACTTAAGATTGTGTTCTGCCAAGCTCTCTTCTTTTTAATAGAAAAATACTTCAGTTTGTTCAGATTGGATCAGAAGTGTCTTCCAACAATATGATGCCTGCACCAAGGCATTATCAGGAGTAGTCCAGGCATTTCCCATTCTGTCTCCTGTAACATAATGTATTTTTGTCTGCTGTTGTACTTTAAATGCCTGTCTAACAAAATAAGTATTTACTGTACATCTCAGTTAGTTTGGACTGTAGTAGCTAACACATTTTCCTGAGAAATACTGTACACTTTATTTTTAGAAAGGACAAACCATTCAGAAATAACTCTTGGAAATGCCAGCTTTTTTCATTTTTATTGAATATAAATTTATGTCTAATGCACCAATTTATGTTATACTTAGTTTACCTAGGTTGGAGTATAAAAATAATAGATGTAGCTTCAATTTGTGCCCCATTATGTTATCATGCTTAAATTGCTGATACAGTAAAACATATGCATTGATTTCTGAAGAAACCTCTTCATTATTGCATTTGTATGTATTATTACAGTGGGTAATGGCTTTTTTTCTTTGTATGGCTACATGTGGACTTTTCTGGTAGAAAAGCCTTATAGCTGCTTGGCATGCAGATGCTACAGAGAGGAACACCAATATAAAAGCTGAGGGAGAGAGAGAGATAGGGAAGCTGTAAATAATGGTCTTGATGTACCAAATCTAGTGGGTGGATTAGCCTTGTGATTTGTGTGCCTCTGTTAAAATTCAGGATTTTATTCTTTCCTCAGTAAATTATACAAGCAATAGTAATACCAGTGTTAATGAGGGTAGGGTGGGGTTTGGAAGTGGCCTTTGACCACACAGAATATCTGGATGCTTGATTCATAATTTGTAAACATATTAGTGCCTTCCCTCTGCATCAGTTAAAATACCAGATTATTTGGATTTTCTTTTTTTAGCCTTTCAGGTTATAAATGAGCACTTGTTTATGTAGGTAAAATAACTCTTAAGTAGTATATTGAAGTTCATGTTAATATCTGCTGTTTAATGACATCTAATGATATTCAATGAAGGGTTATGCTAAACCAGGAAGAAAATGTGTTACCCAGGCAACTGCCCTTGAGCAGTATAGAGCATCAAGCATATGGCTATGTAGCACACATTATTTCAGCGTCTTTAAGCATTAAGAATCACACGTGTAATTGACTGTGAAAAATTACTGCTCAGTTACTGTATTGTATGGTCATAATAGAAGTAAATGAATACGTCATTGTTGTTAGAGCAGATCTGTTGGGAATCACTAGCAGGCTAGTCTACTTAAGGTGCAAAAATACAATAAGAAGAAAATAGCTGGTTTAATTAGCATGTAAAAATTGGGTTAATTTGAATTCAGCTGGCACAGCAGATATTAATGTCTCTTCCTAATCATCTGGCTAGAACCTTGCATTTGTATACTTTTTCTTAATCTTCCTATAACCATGAATAATTGTGTTTTAAAATTGATATGGGTTATTTTAATAATCCACCTTGGAATGATTTATTAGGGGTTCTTATTACTCAAAAATGCTGATGAACATTGTGTTCCAAATACAAAACCCTGCAGTAGCCTATATGGTGGGGAATCTTCATTAAAACCCAGTATGACCCACAGGTGCAGTGTAGCATGTTGTTTTGATTTATTGTATGTTGGGCTCTACAACTCTGGTATATTAAGAGGATTGTGCTGCGAAAGGTATATTAATAAACCCAACCCATTTACCTGTTAACCTATTCTCTCTATGCAATAATCACACAATTAAACAGTAAAATCAATGTGTTCCTTTTTATAGCATGTATTCATAGCTACATTCCATTGTTGATGCTATTGGGGTGTTTTTTAATAAGTATTTGTCCTTAGAAATCTTCTCCAACCCTCCTGCAGCATTGATAGCATTATCAAATCTATTTGTTTTTCATTTACAAGGATCAGTCGTTTCCACTTCCTCCCTTGCACATGAAATGGCCTGCTTGTTTTGGTCCACAAAGTCCCTTGCTCTCCTCCCTCCCCCTCCAGTTTGGATCTCTTTAAAGCCTTGTTGCTTCATCACTGCCCCCGTAAGAAGTGTTGACTACCATATTAGTAAGCATAAAAAATCTGTTTAATACATCCCATAGTTCTTATTCATTGTGTATTGTCTATATGTTCTCTGGAGTCTGAACCTTCTGCATTTTGTGTCTTGTTCACCATTTTAATAATTATCATCCTTAATAAGTAATAATTAATACTTTTTAGGTTTTAGGCTTTAATTGTAAAAAACAATAAAATAAGTAAATGCAGAAGTAAACTAAAAATAAATTTAAACTGATATTTTTTGCTTCAAATCTGGAGGAAAAATTACACCCACTAGGATTTTGGTTTTAAAAGAGTAAATATTGTCATGATGTGTCAGACCAGTGGACTGTGCAGTCCATTATTCTGTGTCAGTGGCACTAAGTGGTTCAGGAGGAAGTTATCTGTTATGCCTTTTCCTCATATGGTAAATTCTTGCAGGACCTGTCAGGGTGGTGACTTATTCACCAAAGTATGAATATTGTTATCCCTTATAAATGTTTAATGTAATTGATGATATATATATATATATATTTGACAAGATTTTACTGATGCGTATATAATCTTGTCAAATTTTTTCCTCAATGTACTTCATGGCAGCAAGTCCCAAAGGTAAAATATATTTTTTAATTGTAACAGTATATCCAACTCTCTTTTTCTTTCAGGCAGCTAAAAGACATTCCATTAAAGATGCCATAGGATCTGATCTGCAATTGTGCCTCCTGCTATGATGCATATACATGGCAGGAGGTGCAGTTGTGAGATCCCAGTTGCACCCTATTGTGGATGCAGAGGTAGCAGGGAGTATGATCCTGGGCTCCCCCCAACACTGGAAAGTAGCAGCCTGGATGCACGGTGCTCCCGAGGCTGGGAGTGCAAGTCATCTGATTGGCACTCCCAGGTGTGGGAACACACTGGAACCCTTCAGGGGCTCTCTGATCCCAAGGGCAGGACAACTGATCAGCTGGCTGCTTTAAATCTAGAGGAAGAAGGTTCTGATCATCAGCTCACTGGGGGTGCCTGCCAGCTGATTGGTGCTGGCCACAAATTCAGTTTAAGGCATTATGGGAACCAGCCACAAAGTTATTACACCAAATATGTGTAATAACTTTGTGGCTTAGTCCTTATTTTATCAGGCCATTAATTGCATAAATGTGTGGCTGGGTTACTACTTAGGATGTGATTAACTGGTCAGTCACACCTTAAGTGCAACCTTAAACAGGGGGCTAAGTTTCACTGAATATCCCTTGCATTCCATGTCTTCAGATGCTTCTTATAAAACAGCTAATCTGTGGCTATGATTGCTGCAGTGCTGGTTTCCAAGCTTTTTTTGGTTAATTTTATAACTTTATTGATATATGCTTAACGGAAAAAAGCGCATCACTCATGATGAAACCAGATTGCCACTTTATTTAATGTCTCTATTTTCCAAACCGTTGTAGTTGAACTTTTTTATTGAGATTATATACAATGACACATTGATGGAAAAGATTTGGGATACCAGCTAGCCTATAATCAGTTATGTGCATGAAGAGCTCAAATGATTTTTTCTGTGTGTATCACTTGTCATTTCCCTATGCTAAATTTTATCCAGCCTCATGTACTTACAAGCCCTCCAGTGAGCAATGTATGTTCTCCTTCTGGTTGCTTTCTACACTCTGGGTTTCTAGGGAAGAGAGCATTCCAAGCAACCACTAGACACAAGAGACTGAATCTGCAGGCAGCTGTAGGTTGTGCCTTTTAGACATTCAAGAAGAAAGAGAGAGAGGGCAGGAGGTCAGCACACTATCTCCTCTGGTCTAAAGACACTGACTCTCTATTCTGACCATCTAGTATAACCCAGAGAAGTTTTGAACCTGTCTGGTTCTTGTCAATGTCTGATGATTTCATATACCAAACTATGAAGCAGGTAGAGAAAAAATGCTTTCAATGCCTTGTAGATTAGGAGCCCAACTATAATTGAGTTAGATAAACAGCTTTTGGTTTGGAGGAGTATCCTGGCTACTGATAGAAGAATTGTGGCTTTATGCCCAGTGCATAAGGACTGTGATCTATAACTAGAAAGTTACTAATTTGCAGACAGTGCATCTTGGTTGGTTCCATTTGAAAATGAAGGGCAGCAGTTAGGACTTAAGGGCAAGCTTTCCACAAATGCTTAAAGGTCTGTCTGCAACCCCAAGTTAGTTTGGATCCCAGAAGATGTGTAGTTATGGTGGCATAGAGAAACAGGGTGAATTAAGCCACAGCAGCTCCATGTTGTCATAAATGAACTGTTTCCAAAACCTAGCTTGGGTACTGCTATAGTTAATTTTCAGTCTGCAGGGTAGATGTGCTTTAAGTACCTTGGTCCCACAAAAAGTTGATGAAACTTTTATTACTCAATATAGGACTTTAAAAAAAAATTGTTTTTGTTTTTTGTTTTACAGTAAGGCATAAATTGTTCTGGAGAAAAAATGCCCATTTCACCAATTTGCATCCAGTGGTAATGGGCTACTAGCACCCTTCTTACTGATACATTTTCAAATATACTGTAAACAAGAACTTATTGTGCCACCTTTGATTGAGGGCTTGTTTGTATGCTGGTTTGCACAGGTTGCATTAAACTTGTATTTGCATTTTCTATGAGTGACTACTTTCATGCTTCTTGTCTTGTCTTATCTGTAGGTTGATATCCTTTCAAGAATTTGTCGCATTTGAATCAGTTTTGTGTGCCCCAGATGCATTGTTCATGGTGGCCTTCCAGCTCTTTGACAAAACTGGCAAAGGAGAAGTTACTTTTGGTAAGCCATACTTTTATTTGTGAGTTTTGTGATGTTTAGTATTCAAGTAAGAATGTCAATTAAAATATCAGATTTCTACCAGCAAATGTTTTTCTTTAATCTTTACAAAAAACATCTACAGAGACTATAATTGAAAGATATTAGAGGCAAAAACTCTCCTGGGTCTTTTTATGTTTACTTTGGTTTATTTGTCTTTGCCTTTATGTGTAATCATTTTTTATGATTTCTTCTGAGTTATTTGCTTTCCCTTTTTACTTGTGTGAGGTTTCCCAAGTAGCAGGGTGGAGAGGAGTTAGGAAAGGTTGGTAAAACTGCAAAACTGCCGAACGATGTGGGAAAACATAGGACCTGCAATAAGTTTAAATGACTTTTTGTTGTTGAAGTTGGATTTTTTTCAAGTTGGTTTCCTTTTCAGCTTTAAAACTTTACTTAATATTTTTCTGTATCAAAGCCATTATTTTCCCTTACTAAAAACCTGTGCTACTCTTTGGGAGCTGAAGGGTTTATACTAACAACTCCATAAGAAACACAAGAGGCCACTTTAAACCATGGTCATTGGTATTGTTTGTGGGAGTTGTGTTTTTTTGAAACCACAGAGACAGCTTCTGACATATGTAGGAGTAATTGCCACCTGCCCTACTCACAAGTTACCGTTCTGTCTGGAAGAACAATACTCAAATTAGCAGTTGAGAATAATTTCTGAAAGTGGGCTGCAGTTCAAAGAGCCTTTTCCCCCTTTAAGTTCTGTAAGTATCAACAATATATAAAAATAACTATTTTCAGTTTGATATGTATGCACTCAGTGGACCTCTCCTCTTGGTGAGTGAACACTTCCAGATAAAAGGACAGTCAGATGAAAGTCACCACTTCTTTGTTTCTTCTGGATGGAATATACAAGGACACCCTTAATCCAAGAACCGTTCGTCTTATTTTAATGTATACAGATGTGTTTTTTGTGTTAAAAGCTCTCCCCATTCTGTTTTAAATGGGAAGATTGCTATAGTAGTTAGTAGCATTTTTCCCCCAAAGATGCACTGGAAATTACTCGATATAGAAATGACTAGGCCTCAGTAATGTTTAGGTCAATTTAGCTTACTTAGCTTATTTAATTTATTGGCATGTTGGTTGTGTGTAAAACATTAAAAATCTGTTACTTGTTTTAATAGTGTTAAAGTGATTTGAGACTAAGATGGTAATACAAAAATTGAGAGATATCAGAAAATAAAAGTTTTTTATTGTTTTTTGCTGTGGCACAGTCAGCTGTAGCAGCACCAGGGGCAGAAGACCCATTACCTTGGCTAGACCCAGAGCTCTGGCCAAAGTGGCGTGGCTTCCTGTGGTGGTAGTCGGTGCTCTGGTGGAGAGCCAGGGTACAGGCTCCTGCAGTGGTAGCATGGTCAGAAGTCTTGTCAGTGCAGCCAGAGTTTGCTGAGCCAGGTTTTTTACCCTGTCTCTGGCCATGGTGTTGCCCAGTGCTGCTGTCCCCAGAGCGCTGTCTGCTGCAGCTGGATGCCCCACCACCATGGCTGGAGCCAGAGCAAAAGTCCATGGACCAGATGACCTGGATCGATGGGCTGGATCCAGTTTATACGCTCTGTTTGACATCTCTGCCTTAGACCAACTGAGGTTGGTAGAATGTCAGTGATTCTACCAGGAATTGCCTGTTGCTGAGCTGTGCTTGCTTTGGAGCATCATTTGTGATCTAGAAGCAACTTAATGTTTTCATCTGCGTTATGTCAAATAAGTTAAAATGTTAATTTAAATTCTTGGTGTTCTTACTGGTTTGTTAACAAGTCAAAAGAAACAATGATGAGAACAAAACCCCAAATTTTTGGGTTTTGGTATTCTGAGGAGAAATTTTTATTTAAAATGGTACTCTCCTACTATTTTTTTGGATGGCATGTTCAAGCATCTCAAACTCTAAAAGAAAGTTATTGAGAAGTGGCAAAGTTACTCTAGGTAAGAAAGGAGCCTGCATGAGAGTAGGTCAGTGTCAAACTCATGTTGAAGAATTGTCTACTTGAAATTTCTTCTCTGCTGAAGTCTAATTTTGGCATAGATTTTCTTATTGCAGCTATCTTGAGATAGTTCATAAAGGGGACTCTGCTGAGGTTGGTAGGCTCTAGATATTTTTGTCTTTCTCCTTTTTCTTCTTTCAAATGTCAGATTTCAACTTCTACACAACACTTCTTTGACCCTTTTTCAAAGTAAAGGGTGGTGTGATATTTGCATGCACTGCAAGGAAGAGATCTTTTAGTTTAAAAAAAAAGGGTTTCTAATTCTATCTCAAATAATAAATTATATTCATTATTCAGTGTGAAAGAGGTTGGTATTAATTATTATCACTTAATTCATTTTTTTCACCATTAAAATTGAGAGAAGTTTGATTGAGTCTTTAAGTCAACTCTGGAAAATTTAGGCAGGATGTTTTCTATACTGCTTCTTTTACATTGTTGAATATTATGGAGTAAAAGAAAAGGAAAGGAATTAATCTCTGCTGATAAATGAAATATCTCAGTTATTAAGTTATAAATTTGTAGCTGGCTGAGTGTTGCACAGACAGACTATTCTAGTTTAAATGAAGTGTAATGTAGGCTTTTCCAGTAGTTAATTTTGTATCTTTTCCGAACTAAATTATACTAAGCATGTTGCCCAGTTCTGGCATTCCCAGAGATACAGTTATCTTGACACTGAAATTGCAGGCAAATATTTATAATTATTGTTTCAGTGGCTTAGATAATTTACTTAGTATATACCAGGCTATAGGTGTGTGGGGGCTGTTCTAGGTACCATTGAAGTGCAGAGCATTATAGAGCATAGTTTAATTCCCCACTTTAAAGTAAAAACATGTTTTGGCTACCATGCATGACTTTTTTGTATTATTTATTAATTTTAGCCATATGCTTTACAGTTGTAGATTTTTTCCCCTTAAAGTTAGGATTTTTTGACTGACTGTTTAAATAAGTCTCTGTGGAGCTGGCCAAGAAAATTGGGTTTAGAGCCAAAGAATGGCTACTGGTAAGCAGTGTGATAGCATAAGGATTATTTTTATTCTTTGTAGTTTACATTGATAGAATGGAAGACCTCAGCACACTTTGGCTCATAGCTAATTAGGACTTCACCTGGCTATTGCATCTTTCTGTAGATTTATCTGCTGTTGATGTGTCAAAGCTTTGACAGTTTTTAAGGAGTTAAAACTCTCAGCAGGAAGGTGGAAGGAAGTTAGCTGGCTTTTAAATTTTGAAGCAAAGAGCAAACCATTGCTTCTTACTGTTGAGTGTTGACAAGCACATAAAAGCTGATAATGTAAGTCCAGGGGCTTAAGAGACTTAGCAGTATTGCCTTTTTGTCATGTTACTGTATTTTTAATACCTCATTAAAGAGGCAGAGATCTTTGAAATTCTTTGCTATGTTGCTTTCTTATTTCTTTTTCTTTCTTTTTTAAATAGAAGTTTAGATGTTAAATATTGGGAAATCAAGACCATTTAATAACTGCCATCTTTAATTCTGAATAAATGAAATAGGGAAGTAACAGTTTTGAGCCTTGTGTGCTATAGTAATGATACCTGGAACTTTGTATTGCTATTCAAATGTTCTTTGCAACCCCTCAGAATGGCAGGTAACTTCTCCACATTTTAGGCATGGGAAATTAGATACAATATGATAGTGATTTGCTCAAGTTTGCATAACCAGTCAGTAGCAAAGCTGGATTGACATTTTAGAAAATGCTGTTTTTCTAATTACTTAGTTTTAATAGCTGAACTAAGAGCTAGTGCCTCTTCTGTAAAGAACAGGGAAGTGAAGTTTTGGTGTAAAGAGTTCTGAGTTTGGAAAAACACTTACTGTGAACCAAGACTTTTTACTGCAACTGGCTCTTAAGCCATGTTACAGAACATATTTTTTTATTCATCCTTTAATTTAGGAGGTGACAAATGTTAGAATAAAACAGGGTATGAAGTGATATTTGCTGCAGTCTAAAGATCCTGGTCTCCTTTCATGTGAGGAAGGATTTGAAGACACTTTTTTTAATGTTTGGACCAAGTGCTAGTCATGTTTGTTATGGGTATGTTTAATTCCATTTTATAAGTCAAAGCTGAGGTTAGCGGGAGATCTAATTCTTTTTATTAAATAATATCTCAGTGAAGTAAAATTATTTTATTTATACCAAACTGTAGCATATCAGAGAAAAATATTACCAATTTTAGGTGAAATCCTGGTCCCACAGAAAATTAACTGGAGTTTTAATGTTGACTTCAGTAGGTCCAGCTTTTCATCTCATGTGTGATCTTCCTTATCTAAAATTGCTAGGTTTAAGAACTTACTCTTTTGTGTGCAGAAGTAATATTTGACTGCTTTAATTTTACGTGGTGAAATTTTGGAGAGGCTATGCTGTATTCATTATTATAACCAAGAACAGGCCCCTGTTTTAGGGAAGAGCTGTGAACACCAGTTCTGCTTGAGAGTTAGAATGGAGAGGTGCAAGGCATATATATACTTTTGCAGAGAAATGTAATTAGTGCTTATGCTATCAAGAATTAATTATTTTTATGATGCATTCTTCTCTCTATTTACAGATTTATTATTAAGCTATTCTGGTAGGATCTATACTTAGGGTGGCCATTGATCCTGTTTTATATTGCACTGTCCTGTTTTTAAACCCTTTATCCCCCGTCCATTTTTAAATGAGGAATGGACTGCAAAGAGTCCTGTTTTCAGTTCACTGGTAGAAATGTATGTCAATCATTTGTCTTTGCTATTTACTGGGTGTGCTTAGAGGTAGAGTGGTGGAAATTGAAACTATAGAAAAATGGCTGTGAAGTGTCCCTGCGGGGAGAGGGAGCATTTCGAATGGTGGGAGGCAAGATAGAGTTTCACATTTGAAACTAATGTGCTTTGCACTTCCATGGTAAAATGTATTTTAGTGTTTTCATCATAAGAGTGCTTTTACAGGATTTATTCACTGCTGCAAGCACACAAACTAGCTTAGGACTAGCTTGAATAAAAATCTTGGGTGCATACAGGGTA
>NW_017729004.1:59137114-59145703 GCF_001723915.1 Gavialis gangeticus | reverse complement strand
CCTCCTCCCGCCCCCCCCCCACAGAGGGGATGTCCTGTATTCTGGGGGTGAGTTCGTGGCCTCTCTATCTGTACTTCTCAGTCTTGTACAGCGCCTAGTACAAGGATGCTTGAATCCAGTTTGGGTAAATAAAAAAAATAAAGCAAATGTAAGTAAATAGTAAAAATAAGTGACTGACTTTTCTTCTTTTTTTTCCTGGGGTTGTTTTTCTTTTAGAAGACAAGGTAAATGTATACCTTGTAGACTAACTGAAGTGTATGTATGGCATACGTCGCAGGCTTTCTTGAGCTGAAGCTCAGTTTTATCAAATGCTGTGAAAGGATATGCAGAAAACAAAGTGTAAGGAGGAGAGAGAAATTGGATAAGATAAGAAAAGATAAGATGTGGGAGAAGAGGGAAGGGGAAGTAGTGCTGGGAGAGACGAGCAAACAAGCAGTAAATCCATAGGAGTGGAGTCACAAAAATTTAACCCAGGTAATAGGATAAGAATCCATGGCCCCTATTTAAATCATGCTTAACACAATCCAGTCTGGATGATATCTGGTTCCACAGTTGCCTGCTCAAATCCTTTTTAAAAGTTTGTCGTCTTTGACCATCCACTTTCAGGTCAGTGATGAAGTATCCAAGGAGGTTAAAGTGTTCTGGGCTGGCTTGTTTTTCTGTGCCAAGTAGCACCAAGCTACCTACAGTGTGGTGCATTTTTTTCCCCTCTCATTGCCTAGAGACAGGTGTCAGACTCGTTTGACAAATGTTTTGTTCTACGTACTGGATTATGATGGTAAAAATAAAGGCACCTTGTTTCTTGGTCCACCAATCTACTCCTGTATTCTTTGCTGTCGGGTTGTTTTGGTAACGTGTTCATTATTGCCCTTGATGACTGTGCATGGCAGAAGAGGCTAAACTGGATTTTATTTTTTTGTGTTCATCAGCAACAGAATTTTTTGTATAAATTATTGTTCATTCGGCCTCAATGAGCCAAATGGAGACAGAAAGTTTTCGCGGGTATTGTCAAGGGCATCCAGAATACCAGTTGGTTTTGAATCCTACAAAGTATTTACAAAGGTGATACTTGTAAAAAGTTACTTTGGAGGGGGGAGGTGAGAGGGGGATGAGGAATAAAACTAACTATTATGAGACCTGGAAATCCTAGTCAGATGTCTGCACCCAGCACAGTTGGTCTCTGAGATGTAACAAGTAAGACATTGCATTGCCCCAGGGAGCTCAGTTTACATGAGAAACAGGAAGGTAAAACTGACGAGCAGGATAGAGGAAGGTGGGAGGATGAACAAATCATTTACATGCAAGCCTAGATACCTGTGATAGGTTGTATGTGTCTTCCCCCCTAATAATTTTATTAAGGTAGATTTTTTTCTTTTAAATCGGTTCCTGTTAGACTGGGTGAGTATGGAGTTAGTCATTTCTTGTCCTGCTAACAGTTAAACTTCCATAAAATGGTGTGCTGCAACTGGTTTTCAGCTGGCTTTCAGTTTTGTTTCTTAAAATTTGCCACTGAAAGGTATTTGGCATAATGGCATTAATGCATGAAATCTCCTTTGTATGTACAACAGGTGCTGTACAGCCATTGCTTTTTCCACACCATAAGACTGATATGGTTCAACCCTGACTGAAAACTGCCATCTTTTTAATTTGAGACCCCTGGCTCATGCAGTGCAATACTGCTCTGCTGCGACTGCCAACAAAGATGCTGTGTGGCAGCTGCTTTCATGATATAGACAACACCCTTCTGCCTGGAATTGGCTTGGGCCCACTGATTAATTTTATGTTGACTGCCACTCAGTCATCCAAAGCAATGACTTCTGCTTTCTATCGCTATGATCCAAACATTAACGTATTATCTAGCGGTGAAAGTTGTTCATCTTTTGATTTACTTACAGCTTTGTTATAATTTTTTTAAATGATCAGTTTGTAAACATTGGAAAATCAGTTTCCACTCATGAGCAGCAAGTGTTGGGGAATTGAATGCAGATGCACTCACCAGCATCAGATTGGCATGCTTGTGTTGTGGGGTATCTTGTCAAAGATCAGAAGAACTGCTCAGAAGCTGTTCCAGTTCAGTGGGTCAAAAATCTACTTTTTACGAAAGGCTAAATGTGGATTTGCACGATTGACTATAATGGCTCCAATTTTGAAAGATAGAGGTAACACAGAGCACTTCCAGTTGGTGGGATAATTTGAGAATACTACATGCTCAAATGGCTAAAATACTGTGCTTTCTGCTGCTACTTCATCTCTCTTTTAAAAAAAAAAAAAAAAAAGAAAGAAAAAATAGGTGTGAAGAAGGTGGGATAAATACAATTTGAGAGTAAATCACAACCATATAAGGTTACTCTTTGGTTAACTACAAGCTGAAGGCCATCTTTTTTTTTTTTTTCATAAGACTGGGTATGCTATTGAAAAAACATGTGTACTATATAACAATTTTGTGAGAAGAATAGTTTCCTAGCTAAATATTTACATTGTAGCAACAACAGTATAAATTTTAACTTCCATTTATTTATTTTGTTCCATTCTCTGTACTGGTTGGCAAATGGGAAGCTAAAAGCTGTAACATACTCTGACATTAGGTGAGGGGTTTTGCTATTACGCGTTTTAATGTGCCAATTCCAGATAGCAAAACATACGAACATACTGTGTCTATTTTCCTTTTTTTTTTTTAAATTGGAAAATCTGCTGTTACCTAGCTGTTAATGACTTATTTTTTCCAACAGCTGGTATGTAGGACCTGATTTGATAAGCTGGTAAAAGAAAACAAAAGTGAGAACATATTGGAAGTGTTCAAAGTGAAAATTACAGTTTAGGTAGGTTTTGGGGGCAGATAGTTAGACATTTTAATTGAACTAGAATAGTTTTATACTAATATGGTATTGTTGTGGGAGTACATTTTGTGGTGCATTTGAAATTCAGGTATTTAAGTGGGGAAAAATGTATGTTAATGCTTGGCATGAAAGTGATTTTTGTACCATCCATCTAAGCAAAATAGCTGTTAAAAAATAGAGCTCTTAAATCCAGGTTGGAGAACAAAATATAAGTTGTACTCCTTATGGCTCAGGAAAACGACTAAAGTTTGAATTTTATCACTTCTTAAGTGGCGTTTTCTTGCAACTAGTTTCTAGGGAAATGATAATATGAATTCTAAAGCAAATTAGTGTACCTGGTGTTTGTGACAGCCATCACCAAATTGACTAGATCAAGGGAAACGATTGACTCCATCAGGACCCTAAAATTCATGCTTTTGAGGGGTCTTCCCTTTTATTATATGACTGTAACCTAATAGAAAAATTCTAGCAACCAAAGCACTACAGCTCAGAATCTCCCTTTATTTATTAATATACAATTTGATTTATTGTTTGGGGGAGTATATAAAAGAAAAGAAAGATAGAACCAATAAAATATAAAAATAACAGTTTACAGCAATACAAACTCTACCCCCACCCTGCAAAAACCCAAATTCAAAAGCAGTCCATCGTGCCTGCCCCCTCAAGCCTCCCTGGATCTAATCAAGGAGAATGTTCTCTCCCACCATGCAACCCAACTTGGCTTTCCAGTGCACATTCAGTACCTCCTTAAAAACATGCAACAAAGTCCACCCGCTCCATATTCCCACCTCTCCTTCACTCTCTCTCCCAAGCCTACACTTTCATCTTGCCGGTGGGACGGGGTCACGGTTGTTTCTAAGACATGCACATTCTTCCTTCCTTCTTCGCCAAGGCAACACATTATTCAGATTTTAAAAAATAACAACAGTAATCTCTTTCGCCCTTTTCACATCTCTATTTCGTCCATAGGGTAATGCCAAAGGGGAACCCTGACGTATTACCTGCCCAAGGCAGTTTGCCATTCTTTTGGGGCTAGGGACAGAAGTTACACATAAGTTGGTTTAAATGATTAGAAACTGGTTTAAACCTATAATAGAACATAATTTCAGTGCATATAAACCAGTTTCAAAATGGCCAAAACTGGTTTAAAATAAACCTGGTTGAATGTACTATCAGACTTAAGTGATTTGGCTCAAACTGGTTTATGGAACTTGTGTCCCAGACTCTTTCTTGGTTTATTTAAATCAGAGTCCCCCAGCATCCCAGCTGCTTTCCTCCCTAGCCAGAGCTCTGGCTGGCTGAGAAGATCGAGACTGCAGGCACAGCAGCATTTGCCTGGCTTCTCCCTCCCTTCCTCCCTCCCTCCCTCCCCTATCCTACAGCACGGACCCCAGCCAGCATCTGCTCACAGTCACACCACCCCCATGCTAGCTAATATGTTTGTCTCCTATTTCACTGGAACAAAGGCAGACAGAATCGTGTCCGCTTAGGGCTTTTTGGAATTAATCAACAGGTCAGCTGGTAATGTCCCTCCGTTCTTCCTTACAAATACCTTGGAAAAAATTTTTTTTTTTTGGTTTCTTGATGGGCTGATACGCTTTGTGTTCTGATAAGCTAGCTGCTGGCTTGCTTCAAAGGCTACAATGTGACAGTATTTTAGGGGGGACAGAGAGAGGTGTGAGAAACAAAAACCTGGTTTGCAGTGCCTGGGACCTCTTAGCACCATCTGTTTGCTGCAGACAGTATGAAGAAGCAGGGAGAAAGAGATTGCAAAGCTCAGTATCATCAACAAATGCATGCAGTCCACACAAGCAGTCTTTCTGCCTCTCATCCCCTGCCCCCCTTTTGCCTTGTAGTGCTAGCGGGGACCCAGGGTCTGGCAACACTCCTGCCCCTTGAGGAGCAAGTGTGAGGGGGAGTGGGGGAGGCCTGGTTGGGGCTGCTTTCTCTTCCCACTCCAGGCACCCTGGCTGGGGACTGTGCAGGCCAGGGTGGGGGTTTAAACCCATCCCTAATCATGGCGTCCTGCCAGAGCCTGGCCATGCCCCCCTCCCCCCAGCTCAGCACTTTGGCAGGGAAGGGAGGGCTCACTCTAGTGCCCTCTGGCTTTTAGCCCGAGCCACTGCAGGCATGTGCCTGCATTTCCTGAATTAAAAGTGAATTTCTATCCACTTGAAAATCAGTTCAATCTCTGCAGGTTAGACTAACCTGCAGAGATTGAATCAATTTAGGCTTGGGTTTTTTGAATGTCTGTCCCTAGCCCTAAAGCCGCAGCCTAACTAGGCCCATCCCCCTTGCAGCTCAAGTGGCCATTTTGTGTGCCTGGTGCTCAGTATCCCAGCCTCCCTACCCCAACTCCAGGCTCGGCCCTCAGAGCTTAGGGGAGAAGGGGGGCAGAGACATCACCATCCTCTAATAAGCATAGATAAGACTTCTCCATAAATGTGAACACTGTTCACAATTATACATCATCCCTGACTTAAAGAGCATCTTGGACAAGATTCCCTATAGCTATTTCAGTTCAATCGTTGCATTCAGAAATTCTCTCACTTTGGAATTTACTGCCTTAATTTGATCATGCTTAAGCAGCTTTAAATAGGACACCAAAATAAGTCCCACACACAGACTGTACAACAATAAAAAGGGAAGAATTTAAATTTAGTTTGGTAAAAGCCTTATAACTGCAGGCACACACTGAAACCAACATATAGGTTTTAACAGTTAAAGGGTGTCCACACAATGCTTTGTACCAGTTTGACTACACATGCTTAAACACCAACCAGTGTGTGGTATTTTATTTATTGACCACACCCAAGAATGCAAATTGTGGCTCAAATCCTACTATTCATCTGTTTTGCAAATTAAAACCCTCCCTCCTTAATGCTATTTTGCAATCCAGTTGTCTTCAAATGCTGCCTTCAGTTGCCACACTACAAGGTGCCATTTGCATAATTTTATCACAGGGCAGAATTTGAAATAACAGACCTTGAACAGGTAGTTGATATTGGCCAGTAAAGTCCCTTATTTGCCATGTTGTGTAAAATTGAAAAAACATAGTTTTGTTTCTGAATCCCAAGTTGTGGTCCATCTTGCACACTGGTGTGAGGGAAGTAAGGGGATGAAAAGCAGCATGTGTTACCAGTGCATTGTAGCACTTGTCTTTGGGGATAGTAAACTGAGCTGCCAATATGTCCTTGCTTTGTGCTGGAGAGTGCAGTGGACAGTAGGGCTGTGCGAAACTTCAGCAGTAGTTTCTTTTTGGGATGTTTCAGAGCCTGAAACACCAAATCCGAATTGAAACTGAAGGCTTTGAAACAGCTCCAAAAAAAATTGGAAGGCTCTGAAACGTTTCAGAAATGCTTGGGAGAATTTCGGAGCTGGGTTTGCAGGGAAACAAAAACTAAGAAGTGGGGGAAGGACTGCTCTGATATTGACATCAAGCTCCTGGTTCAATTCCCCAGCTCTCTGATCGCTTCCCCCAGCTCTCTGATCATTTCCCCAGCTCTTTCCGGGGGGCATGGGTCCCTGGATCTGCCTACAGGGTTTAGCAGGGTGCCGCTGCAGGCTGGGGCCAGCAGCAGCCACTTGGCGCAGCCTGCACCTAGCACTGGGAAGGCTGCAGTGCTAGCCCCAGCCTGCAGCAGCAGCCTGCTGAAACCCAGTGCACAGATCACGGGGCCCGTGCCCCTGGGAAGAGCTGGGGAATGAACAGAAAGCTGGGGAATCAAACTGGGGGGGGGGGCTGGGGAATTGAACCAGGCGCTGGGCAATCTCTGCTGTGCAGCCTGATTCCGCATGGAGAAGAGATCTGTGCCAGGGTCTCATCCCCACCACTGCTTGCCCTGTATAGCCCCAGATCTCTGCTCCCTGCAGAGCCAGGTTGCATAGCAGGGACCAGCAATGCCCTGCCATGTGACCTGACTCTGCAGGGAACTCAGATCCACGCTGGGGTCTCCTCCCTGCTTCTGCTTGCTCTGCACAGCCCCACATCGCTGGGGCAGTGCAAGGCAGGCAGTGGTGGTGAGGAGATCCTGGCACAGATCTCTGCTCCCTGCAGAGCTGAGTCACACGGCAGGGACCAACAGACTTGCACGCCACTCTGTGCTGCTTCCGTGCCCTGCAACCTGGCATGACAGGGATCAGATCCGTGCAGGGCTCTCCTTGCCTGCACGGGGGGAAGCAGCCCTCCCCCTACCCCAGACAAGCCACCCACGGCTCTGTCCTACTCCCCTGTGGGGTCCTGCGGCCGCTGGGTAGGGCTGTGCAAAGCTTCCCTTGCAGCCCATTTGAAACAGATTCAGAGGAGATTTGGCTGAAACGAAACAGGACAGTGATCCGAAACACCTAAATGAATCGCTGTCCTCTGATATGGCCAAATCCGAGACCAAATTGAAACACACCCGTTTCGTGGAGCCGTAGTGGACAGAGCCTTGCATCTGCTGCCCCAAGTGACTCAGCTTTGCCAATGCATTAAGTATCTTCCGGCACAAACATATTGCAACGTGTACTTTGTTAGAACAGAAGAATGATCAAGAGAGTGATTGCAACTCGGAGGACAAGCCATGCATTGTCTTTTTAGTCTAGGTGGAACGTAAATTGACAATCCAGCTTTGTGTTGCAGGGCTGGCCATAAGAAAAAGCATTATTTTCTATCTTAGCTGAGCCAACTGATACGGCTATAGAAGTCTGAAAATGGAAACCTACAATGCCATCTTTTTGCCCATGTTAAATATTCAATAAGCCTGAAAAATACTGTACTTCCCTAGAATGCACTTATTAATGCTGGATAGTTAGAGAAAAAGAGCTGAACTCCTAGTAGCTGATCAATTTTAACCTTACACTGAACAGTATAAAAGCAATAAACAGTATGAAAATGCTCTCTGAGAAATAGAATAGCTGTTTAAAATTAAGTTTTCAGCATGGCCACCAGCTAAAACACAATTTCCAAAGGACATACTTATTGCTGCTGATGTTTTGCACTTGGGTGTGCGTTCTCACATGCAGTTCATTTTGTATGTCTTCAACCCTTGTACAGTGACCTTGCTTTAGGCATCCACTAGAGTAGTTTGAAAATGTTCTATGTTCTGAGGCTCTTTGAAAAGGCTCTGATTGACTTAAGTGGGCTTTGCATGGGGCTTAATTGGCTATAAGCTAGATTATAGGTCCTGCACTTATGTTGGTGAACAGTCTCGCTTGCTGAGTAGTTCTATTTGCATCAGTGAAGCAACTCTTATTTATGAGCAACTGCAGCAGTGAAATAAAGTCCTCCAGAAGTTTTCCCAGTTGATTTTAAAGAATGCATGCATTAATGTCACTATTAATTTAGGCAGATGTTTTTCCAAACATGCAGAAAACTTGTATTATAGATAACTAAGCATAATTTTGTAAATATATCCTTTACTGTAATTTTAAATACTGCCTACATAGAATAGAGGGCTTCCTTTGTTTTAAACATCTGACTTGTGGTGAGCTATTCCACTCGAGCAGGTCCAGAGAGGTGATCCTCCCCCTTTATGCGGCACTGGTCAGGCTGCAGTTGGAGTACTGCGTCCAGTTCTGGGCGCCGCACTTCAAGAGGGATGTGGACAGCATAGAGAGGGTCCAGAGGAGGGCCACTCGAATGATCAGGGGACTGCAGGGCAGGCCCTATGAGGAGAGACTACGGGACCTGAACCTGTTCAGCCTCCACAAGAGAAGGCTGAGGGGGGATCTTGTGGCCTGTTACAAACTGGTCAGGGGGGATCAGAAGGCA
>NW_017729004.1:59103584-59136720 GCF_001723915.1 Gavialis gangeticus | reverse complement strand
CGGACTAGATGATCTCAGGTCCCTTCCGACCCTAGAAACTATGAAACTAACTATGAAACTATTTGCATACCTTTCTCTTGAATAAGATTAAGCTGTACCTAGAATTAGTGTTACTTTTCCTCTTTCGGCCTTTATTATAATTCCTATTTTTTTTTAAAAAGGTGCTTGTCAAAAGGTTTTGCTGCTTCTGTGTATGGAACTATGTTGGTTTATTTCACAACATCATTTAACATGCAAATTCTCTAATTTGTGTTGTACTCTTTGTTTATATCAAAGGTATGGTTATTTTCTATGTTGTTGTTACCGTCTCAGCAATTTCAAGATTTCTATTAATGATATAACTTACCATAATACAGTCCTAAATGACTACTCTGCCGTGTTTTCGAAGTGTAACAATTTAGTTGTGCAATAAGAAATCTGCAATATTATTGGCTGGTCCTGAGTCTCATTATGGCTATGCACTAAAATACAATTAACTATATTGGATTTTAACAATGGGGACACTTCATGGAACAATAGTTCATTGATTTAAATGCTGTACAAATGGAAAAGAAAAATTTTAATTTGGTACAAGTGAAGAAATAATTGATAAGGGAAGAATTTCAGATTCGAGACTGCAGACATTTATGAATTATAGGCTTGGGAGATTTTTAGTAAAAGGTCTGTCCAGCTACTTAATGGTATATTCAAGTAATTTGTTCACTAACTATTTCTAAGGGCTGGAAGATTTTCAAAGAAATAAGCTAAGGTTTTCTGTTTCTTTTAAATTTAATTTAGAACATCCAAGTTATTTTAATTCATATTAACACATTCCTTCAAATCTTAGAAAAAAAGTTAAGCTACAAAATAGATTGTTCTTAAATAGGGGCACTAGTGCTTTTTTAGGCTATAAGCAAACAGCTATATGGTCATTCCAATATATGCTATCTTTACATTTTGCTGTTCTATCTAATGTATATGTAAACAAGTGTAGACATCAATATATTGCATTTACATGTACTGTATTTAGGGTTTGGCATTATCAAAGCATAGTTTCATTGACAAAAGGTTAGCCTTATTTTTTTTTCCTCAAGCACACTTTTTAGTTTAGAAGAAAAATCGATTTTTCTAAGGGCTTTTCCTATAGCGATCAGGAACAAGATATGTTTGAGAATATCAGAGGGGTGCAAAAAACAGGCTATAATACTTCAGGTTGTTATTTTAGATGTTACTTGGCCAACTTGAATTTTAACCTGAAAATATCTAAGTTAACAAATGGTTTTTATTTCATTTATAACATGGATTGTTAAAATTAAAAAATATATATATATTGTACTTCCTTTTTTACTTTTTACCTGCTTCTACTGGAACTGGAAAAAAATACTTTTAAAATAATAATTTTAAATAAAACTCAAACATCTGACAGATTTCCTTAAAATTAGGGGGTGGGGAGAAAGAAGAGATAATCAGGCATTTCTGTATTGTGTATTTTGGTCTAATAGGCTAAGTATAGACATTCAAAAATCCAAGCCTGAATTGATTCAAACTTTGCAAGTTAGTTTAACCTGTGTAGATTGAACTGATTTGCAAGTGAATAGACATTCACTTTTGATTCCAGAAATGAAGCCACATGCCTGCAGTGGCTCAGGCTAGAAGCCAGGGGGTACTAGAGTAAGCCCTTCCTTTCTTTTGGCAGCAGCCACAAGGCTGGAGGGAAGCTGACCTGGGAGGGAGGAGGTGGCATGGCCAGGGCTTGGCAAACTGTTGAGTATGATTAGGGAGGGACCCCAGCCAGGGTGTGCCTGGAGGGGAAGGAGGAACCAGCCCTTCCCAGGTTTGTCTCTAGTGGGAGGGGAATGGCCAGACACCAGCCACGGCAGCGCCTCCGGTGAAGGGGGATTAAATTCCCCTGTCTCCCCACTCTCCCATGGGCACAGGGACCCTAGCCAGGGTCTGCCTTTCTGCCCTGCTGGCCACTAGTGAGGTGGTAGCTATGCCAGAGCCAGATGGCATGACACTGCCATCCACCTGCCTTGCCCCAGTTTGAGGCTGAGACTGGGGCTGTGAGCCTGAGCCAGGCTGGCCCACGGCTGCTGATGAGAGTGGGTCTGACAGCCCAGCGTAGGCTGGGCCGTGGGGGCAGGGCCCTTCCCAGCCAGCTGTGGCTGGGGCTGTGGGAACTGTGCACCCAGATTGCTCCCGGCTCCCTGCACTCGGGCTGGGCTGGGCTGGGCTGTCATGGAGCCACAGCTACAGCAGCAGTGGCGTCAGCTCCACTTGTCACGGAATCGCAGGTGGCTGGGAAGGGTCTGGGCCCTGCCCCTGAGGCCAGGCTTGACCCAGGTCAGCCCTTCCGTGCCTGCCCGCAACAGTGCCTGCGGTCAGGCGAGGTGGGTGGATAGAGGGGCTGGCCCAGGCTGGGCCGTCAGGGAGGGCCCTTCCCAGCCAGCTGTGGCTCCATGGCAGCCCAGCTTGGCATGCATGACCAAAGGCTGCCTGGGCAGTGGTGTGGAGGTGACACCATTGCAGCTGTGGGCAGGCACCTTGGCACCCAGATTGGCCAAGCAGGATATGTCCTTTGTGCCCATGGCTGCCCAGGCTGGCTTGGAGGCATCAGCAGGCCATGGGGGCTTGTGTACCTGCTGCCGCTGCTGTTACACCCTCTGCACGGAGCTTGCTCATCCGTCTGTAGCTGCCACATAAGACAGATGAGCAGGCACCATGCAGAGGGCTTGACGGCAGTCGCTGTGGGCACATGAGCCTCTGTGGTGGGCGGCTGTCAGTCTTTGGGCCAGCTGGTGACTCCGAGCTGGCCTGGGCTGCCATGGGCACGAAGAACTAGTCCCACGCCGTCAGTCCAGCTGCCAAGGCTCCTGCTCGCAGCTGCAGCAGCATCGCCTCCATGCTACTGCCCAGCCAGCTGCTGCCCATGCACACTGGGCCAGGTTCTCATGGAGCCGCAGCCAGCTGGGAAGGGCCCTGCCCTGATGCCTGGCCGCACTATCTGCCTGCTTTTCCTGGGGTAGTGGGCACTGCTGAGGGCGGGTGTGGAGGGGCTGGCCCAGGCCACAGGGACAGGTCTCTTCCCAGCTGGCTGTAGCTCCATGACAGCCCAACCCAACCTGCATGCAGGGAGCTGGGAGCAATCTGAGCACACAGCTCCAATGTCCCCAACCCGAGCTGTAACTGGCTGGGAAGTGCCCTGCCCCCATGGCCCAGCCGGGGCTGGCCCCTCTGTACCCGCCCTCAGCAGCATCCATGGGCTCAGCCACCCCAGCGCCAGCCCCAGCCTCAGCCTTAGCCTTGGGCAGGGCAGGCAGATGGCATAAATCCCCTCTCTGCCCCTTCACCTTAGGGGACCCTGTCAGCCACCATCTGGTCACGTCCCTGCCCCTGCTCCAGCTACAGGACAGAGGGCTGAGGCCAGCCCTACTCTCCAGACCAGACAGAACAGCACAGCTCAGGACTGAAAAGCATGTTGGGGCTCTCTAGCTGGAGCAGTGAGAGCTGACTCACTGGCTGGCTTGCTGCCCACCCCCAGGCAAACCCTGGCTGGTGACTGGGGCCAGGGAGGGGGGTTAAACTCACTATCCTCCAAGTACAGAGTCCTGCCCTGCAGGCTTACTTAGTGCTGGCTGTGACTGGACTACAAATCCCAGAGGCACCCGGAAGCAGAAGAGGAAGTTATGAGCAATCTAGCAGAGTCCTGAGGACTTCAAATTTCAAATTGAGGGCTGCAAATCTGAGACATCTCTGGGGCAGCAGGAAGAGGAAGTGAACATAGCCCATTCTGGCTATGTGCCAGAGAGCTGTGTTGTAGCAACCCTTAGCCTTGTTCTGTTACAGGTTTAAACCAGTTTCTGATCACTTAAACCAGTTTATGTGTAACTTCTGTCCCTAACCATAAAAGATATCACCCTAAAAAATCCTTGCTTTGTGTTTTCTAAGAATTTGCCTTTACTTGTATTTAGTTCCATCTACTTTGAGGTAGCTATAAAATCTTCCTTAAGGTTTGAAGCAAAATTTAAAAGGAAGTACCTTTTCTTAATCCTGGATTTAGAAGATTAAGCAAAAGTACTTTCCAAACGGAAAAATAGCTTGCAGTGAATTGGGAATGTTTTGATGCCTTTTGACAGATAAATCACAAACCAAAACATTATAAATCAGTTCATGGAGCATGAGCAGTCTTAGTGTTTTAATCAGACAATAAGGCCTCAAGTAAGTGAAATTGTTCTAGATGTATGTGATGAGTCTAGTGAAGGAAGAAGGAAAAATTTAAGATCCACTCCACCGAACATGTATAGGAGTTTGCCAACCATGAATAATGGTGAAAAGGAAGTACAGAGTATATGTAAAAAGTCTGGAGCAAAGGGGGATACCGTGACTCATACCATCAAGTAGTCAGGAACAGCGTAATAGTCTTCCACTCAGCTAGCAGCACCATGTTAATCCAGTGTGTCCACTCTCAGAAAAGCACTTGGTATTAGTTTCAAATATGCATTGTATCACGTCACAATATAATTTTGAAGAATTCAAATAGCTCTTAGCCTGCTTTAGCAAAAAGCTAAAATATCCTCAAGTGAAAGATGGTTTTATTTATCCAAACTCTTGGGGGAGCACAAGTAGGTATGTGCATGCCAATGAGCAACAGGATATAGGCATTATAGTTATACATCTTAATTTTAATGCTGTTTGTCTTCTCAGTAGTCTTGATATAGCTGTTCAACTTTTTTCTGTGGGTTGTAGGCATTTCTAATGTGTCCAGACCTTTATTAATAAGGTGCAGTGCCAATAATTAAGGAATATATTTTTTTAACCTAAAAGAAACATTTCTTCTACCTCTTGTTTGTCTCGCCATATTCTTCAGTTGTAACTTGAGGGAGGGGTGGGGGGGGTGTTATGTTTTTTAGCTTACCTGAGCAATATATGGTAACTAACGTAAGGTAAAAACCAAACGAAGACATGGAACTTTGTAGCTTTCACATCTTAGCAAGTTGAAGTATAGAGTACATGGAGTCTAGGTTTTATCTTGATTTGTTTAATATGTGAGAAAAAAACTACAGACGGCCTTTGTTTTTCTGGTATTTTGCACATATTAGTTATCATCTGTTAGCGTACACACAAATAATGTGCCATTTTTCCTTGTGATGGTGAGGCCTGAGAACTTGACTGAATGAGTTTTTTTATTTAAATAGAGCATTATGTTCATATCACATTCAAACAATGCTAGACTCTTGCCTGGAGGGATTTTGGAAAACAGGAAAAGAGGTTTGGTAATATCCTGAGCCTCTCTTCTACTACAAGGGAGACTTATGTAGAAACTATGACTGCAGTTGCAGCTAGCAAGGTATATATGAGTGGTAAAAAGAAGGGTTTCTACAAGTATGTTGGTAGCAAGAGGAAAATCAGGGGAAGTGTAGGTCCCCTTGCTGAATGGGAGAGGCAGCCTTGTGACAGGATGCAGAAAAGGCTGAAGTGCTCAGTGCCTTTTTTGCCTCAGTCTTCATAGGCAAGGTGAGCTCCCAGATTACCAAACCGAGCAGCAGTCTGGGGAGGAGGTGAGCAGCCCTCAGTGCTGAAAGAACAGGTCAGGAACTATTTACAAAAGCTGGACATGTACAAGTTTATGGGGCTGGGTAGGATGAACCTGAGGGAGCTGAGGGAGTTGGCTGATGAGATTGCAGAGCCACTGGCCATAATCTTTCAAAACTCATGGCTATCAGGAGAGGTTTCGGATGATTGGAGAAGGGCAAACATTTTGCCCATATTTAAGAAAGGGAAAAAGGAGGATCCAGAGAACTACATACTAGTCAGTCTGACCTCAGTCCCTGGAAAAATCATAAAGCAGATCCTCAAGGAATACTTGTCTAAGCACTTGGAGGAGAAAAAGGTGATTACTGATTAGGAACAGTGAGCATGGATTCACCAAGGGCAAGTCATGCCTGATCAACCTGATTGCCTCCTATGATGGGATGGCTGACTGTGGATACAATGAGGCCAGTGGATGTGGTGTACCTTGATTTTGAGCAAGGCTTTTGATACAGTCTCCCGTAACATTCTCGTAGGCAAGCTAAGGAAGTCTGGGCTGGATGAACGAACTGTAAGGTTGAGAGAAAACTGGCTGGACCTTCGGGCTCAGAGGATAGTAATCAATGGCTCAATGTTTAGTTGGCAGCCGGTATCAAGTGGAGTGCCTCAGGTGTCAGTCCTGGGGCCAGTTTTTTTCAATGTCTTCATCAATGACCTGGCAAATGGCATAGAGTGCACCCTCAGTAAGTTTGCAGATGACATCAAACTGGGGGGAGTAGTAGATACACTGGAGGGTAGGACTAGGGTTCAGAGTGACCTAGACAAATTAGAAGATTGGGTCAAAAGAAATCTCATAAGGGTTCAACAAAGACAAGTGCAAAATCCTGCACTTAGGACGGAACAATCCCATGCATCAGTACAGGCTGGGCCCTGACTGTCTGGGCAGCAGCTTTGCAGAAAAGGACCTGGGGGTTACAGTGGACAATAAGATGAATTTGAGCCATCAGTGTGCCCTTTCTGCCAAGAAGGCTAATGGCATACTGGGCTGCATTGGTAGGTGTGTCGCCAGTAGGTCAAGGGAAGTGCTTGTTTCCCTCTGTTCAGCACTGGTGAGGCTACATCTGGAGTACTGGCCCCCCACTACACAAAGGATATGGACAAATAGGAGAGAGTCTAGTGGAGGGCAACAAAAATGATGAGAGGGCTGAGGCACATGACTTATACGGAAAGGCTGAGGGAACTGGGCTTGTTTAGTTTGGAGAAGAGGAAACTGAGGGGATTAAATAGCAGCCTTCAACTGCCTGAAGGGAGGTTCGAAAGAGGATGGAGCTAGACTGTCCTCAGTGGTGGCAGATGACAGAACAATGAGGAGTGGTCTCAAGTTGCAGCAAAGGAAGTTTAGGTTAGATATTAGGAAGAATGTTCTCACTAGGAGGATAGCAAAACACTGGAACAAGTTACCCAGAGAGGTGGTGGAAGCTCCATCCTTGGAGTTTTTTAAGACCCAATTAGAGCCTTAGCTGGGATGATCTAGTTGGGGATGGTCCTGCTTTGAGCAGGGGGTTGGACTAGATGTGACTTCCTGAGGTCCCTTCCAACCCTAACTTTCCATAATTCTATGAATGTTTTGAGAATAACTTCATTCTTTTGGAAGATCAGATGTGGTTCTTTACAGGAGTGAGCTATGCCTTCAGCTTGCCTGGCAGAAGAAGGCACAGCATTTTGAAAGAGGAGGTCTAGGTTCAATAAAAAGACTTATAAAAGTAATCTTCATTGTGAGACTGTAAGGCACAGCTTCTGTTTTAGATGGGAAAGAGCCCTAATAAAATATACTTGGTAAAGAGAGGAAAATTCATTTTGAGCCTATCTACTTTTCCTCTGGGTGGCCCAGGAGCAGAATTTTGTACTTGGAGTGTTCTAGCTGACAATCCAAGCCTGTTTATCAGAGAGCTCAAAGACTAAGGTAAGCATCTTGCTACCCTAGGGACAGATTTGTTTAAATATTACTGGGAAAACTCTTCTTATAGCAGGTACAGACTTTAGAAGTGCCATGATCTAGCTATGAGGTCTCAGTGACCATATTTCAAAACTCAGTATTATCTCATTAGTGTCTGCTTTGCAGTATCCAGACTAATGTGTTCTCCCTTTACTATTTAGCTTAGCAGTGGGATGCAATACAGGGATCTACAGAAGGATTGAAAAGTGGTCTGCAGTGGAGTTGCTCCTTTAGAACCTTGTTGAAGGCCACTGTTGCCAGTCACAGAAGGTGAAGGGCACTAGAAGCTGAAAGGACCTCAGAAGCTGTGACATGGGGAAATACTTTTGCTCTGTACCCTTGATTCAGAAAAGCTGTCTCTTCTGCCAGGTGGGAGGAAGTGACATGAAGACTTGAGAAGACAGTTCCCCACCTACCTACACACACCTCTGCTCAGAGCTCTACTGTTCTCCTTAGTTAGTTGTCTACTACCCTTACATTCGTTGTATATATCATTCCTTTCCCCCATTTCTAAATTAATCTTAGATACTTTGTGCTGTCCAAAAGAGTCCTTCAATTCTCTGTAAGGTATCTTACATACTCAGGCTTAATAGGTTTACTTATTGTAGTGAGCAGTAGTGTACCTGGTACTCAATGAGTGTACAATCAGTTGTTAAATACTTTTACATTCAAATTAACATTTTTTAATAGGAAATGAGATTTCAAAAATAAATTTAATCTTTTAAAATTTGTGGATATGCCTATAATCTGGAGAATGAGTATTGAATACATCTTGAAATACTGGTATTTTTATAGTTATATTTCTTTGAAAGTAGACTAATAATACAAATGGGTGAACTGTAGATGCATCAAAAACAGCAACCCTGATCTTTATTATTAACAGCTTCAAGAGATTTCATTAAAAACATGTTTACTAAAATGCAATGGTTTGAAATGCTTAGCTACTTTAATTATTAAATGTTGTCAGTATGTTTATTATTAAACAGCTTCTTTGGGATCTTGTTTCATGCAACATTTGATTTGAAAACTGGGGCTATTTAAGGTTTTTCTAGTGTTATAAATTTTTAAAAATCTAGGCTTGTTAATACATTACAGGGTAAATTTTGATGTAAGCAGTATTATGTTCCTATTAAAAAGTGGTGTTCTTTTCTTTACATGTGCATGTGTTCCTATTTTTAATTGACACTTTTTTTTCTTCTTTTTCCAGAGGATGTTAAGCAAGTTTTTGGCCAGACCACAATTCATCAGCATATTCCATTTAACTGGAATTCAGAGTTTGTGCAGCTGCATTTTGGAAAAGATCGAAAAAGACACCTAATGTATGCAGAGTTCACCCAGTTTTTACTGGTGAGTCTGGGGTGATAAAGCTTGTCATGAGCAATAAGCAGGGATCCTGTTTTTCCCTGATTAAAAAAAAAAATCACAAATTCTCTGATTAAAACAAAAAGCAAAAGAAAAAAAAAAAGCAAATTCTCTGATTAACATGAAAGCATCTTCACTCCCCCCACAACCCCTGCCACCCCCAGCCTTGCCAGAGAGGGCCTCAGCTGCTCGGGCTATGGGGGCAGGGACTCAGGTCCACAGCCCCCTGCCCCTGGCAGGAGGTGACAGCTGCTGCAGTGAAGTGGACCCCAACTCCCTGCCCCCTGCTGCAGACTTGGGCAGGGGTGAGGTCAGCTCCCTGCCACTGCACATACTCCTGGGGGAAGTGGGGACCCGTGACCACCGGATCTGTGTGCAGGGTGGGGACGGGCTGCCCACTGCAGGCTCAGGCTTCTGTCCTGCTGCCCTCCCCCAGGGCCTCTGCAGCCCAGCATGTGTGACCCAGCGCTGCAGGGTACTGTGGAGCTATGCAGGAAAGCAGCTTACCGCTATGAGCCCCACACTGCCCTGGTGACATGTCCCCTGCACGCAGCGAGAGGCACAACTCTGCACCACCGTCACTGTTGCTACCATGTGCACCAGGGCAGTGCAGGACTCACAGCAGTCAGCAGCTTCCTCGTGTGGCCCCACTGTGCCCTGCTGTGCCAGGTGACACCCAGTGGGCTGCAGATGCCCTGGGGGAAGGCAGCAGGGTGGGAGCCTGAGCCCGCAGCAGGCAGCCTGCCCTCACCTCTGGTCTGCACATAGATCTGGGGCGCATGGGTCCCCACTACTCCCCACACGAGTATGTGCAGTGGCAGGATGCTGGCCCCAACTCTCCGCCCCTCTTGACGAGCTGCCTGCAGCCCTGTCTTGCTCCCTGGCAGGACTCTTTGATTAGGGAGGGGTTCCTAGCCCAGCAGGGAATTGATAACTCAGTGTTTATCACCCCATTAAGAAAACAACAGAGGGACGTTACCAGCTACCTGTTGATTCTTCTTTTGTCCTGTCTGCCATAGCTCGGACCATAGCTAGCATGTGGTCTACTAGCTAATGCTGAAAAGTATCTGTGTAAGGCAGAGGGGTTGGCAGAATTCGTGGTTAGAGGGGATGGGTTGGAACAGTTGCCTGCAGTCTCTGCTGAAGCTGCAGCTGAGGGGCGGAAGGGAGGGGCCAGCCCTGCTGCGGAGCAGAGAGGCCTGCCCAGCCCAGAGAGCATGCCAGGATGCTGGGGAGTCTGATTTAACCTAAAGCAGCAAGGGGTCTGGGACAGGCAGTGTATAACCTGGTTTGACTCAGATCAGTTAAGTCTGATTCTACATTTAACCAGGTTTATCTCAGACAGGTTTCAGCCGTTCTCCAACTGATTTATATACAGTGAACATTTGTTCTGTTATGCGTTTAAACCAGTTTCTGATCACTTAAACCAGTTTATGTGTAATGTGTGTCCCTAGCCCTTACAACTGTCAAGACTGGATTTCAGTATTTGTTTCAATAGTGACATCCTTGTGGTAAAATTGCCAGCTCTTGGTAGCTTTTACCTTTCTCTCTGGCAATTTGTGAATGAAACATGACTGTGTTTTTACTTAGTGGGGTCTGTTCCATTGTTTCACTTTAATCGTTGACATATGAGATGGAAAGCTTAGACAAAACTGTCAACAGGCAAGTCAAAGGATGTTAAATAATGTTTTTGCTAAATATGGTAAATGTTGAGCTCACTTGCCAAACTGGCTTAACGAAATGCTTCTTTTGATTATATATGTTTTGATTTCAGTGGTAAACTACAGTAATGATATTACTTCTGTTGCAGACTTCCAAGTATAGTGTGTTGTTTGCTTGTTACCCCATTCTAACTGAATGCTGCCAAACATGGTTTTAGTCCATGTTGCTGAGGCAAGGCAAGCATAGAATCATAGAAAATGAGGGTTGGAAGGGACCTCAGGAGGTCTTCCAGTCCAGCCCCCTGCTCAAAGAAGGACCATTCCCAACTAGTTCATCCCAGCCAAAGCTTTGTCTAGCCAAGTTTTGAAAAGCTCCAAGGATGGAGCTTCCACTACCTCTCTGGGTAACCTGTTCCAGTGTTTTACTACCCTCCTAGTGAAAAAATTCTTTCTAATATCTAACCTAAATTCCCCTTGCTGTAACTTGAGACCATTGCTCGTTGTTTTGTTCTCTGCCACCAGAGCTGACCTGAGTAGAGTGTGGGGCCCAGGCCAAATCAGCCTGTGCGGGGCCCACCCATGGTCCGATCCTGTGTGCCCTGGACCCAAAGAAGCTCTCACTGCTATTGGTGGTGGCAGGGGTGAGGGGTAGCGAGTGGCTGGACGCAAAGCTGGTGGCGCGGAGTCGCTGCAGCCATTCTGCCCAGCTCTTTGGGGCCCCCCCAAAGCACAGGGCCTGCAGTGGTCACCCCGATTTGCCCCCCCCCCCCGGGACGGCCATGTCTCCTACCACTGAGAACAGTTCAGCTCCTTCCTCTTTTGAACCTTCTTCTAAGTACTTGAAGGCTGCTATTAAATTCCCTCTCAGTCTCTTCTTCTCTAAACTAAAGAAGCCAGGTTCCTTCAGCCTCTCCTCATATATCATGTTCCCCAGCCCCCTCACCATTTTTGTTGCCCTCTGCTGGACTCTTTCCAATTTGTCCACATCCTTTGTGTAGTGGGGGGGCCCAAAACTGAACACAGTACTCCAGATGTGACCCCACCAGTGCTGAATAGAGGGAAATAAGCACTTCCCTTTTACCTGCTGGCAACACTCCTAGTAATGAAGTCCAGTATGCCATTAGCCTTCTTTGCAACAAGGGCACGTTGTTGGCTCATTCAGCCTATTGTTCATTATAACCCCCAGGTCCTTTTCTATAGAGCTGCTGCCCAGACATTCATCCCCAGCCTGTACTGGTGCATGGGATTGTTCCATCTTAAGTGCAAGACTTTGCACTTGTCCTTGTTAAACCTTGAGATTTCTTTTGGCCCTATCCTTCCATTTGTGTAGGTCATTCTGAATCCTAACCCTACCCTCCAGTGTATCTACTACTCCCCCCAGCTTGGTGCCATCTGCAAACTTGCTGAGGGTGCACTCTATGCCACCTTCTAGGTCATTGATTAAAACATTGAACAAAACCAAGTCCAGGACCAACCCCTAGGGCACTCGATATGAGCTCCCAACTAGACATCAAGCCATTGATTACTACCCTCCAAGCCTGATGCTCCAGCCAGTTTTCTATCCATCTTACAGTCCATCCAACCCATACTTCCTTAGCTTGCCTGCAAGAATTTTGTGGGAGACCGTACCTAAAGCCTTGCCAAAATCAAGGTATAGCACATGCACTGGCCTCTCCGCATCCACAGAGCAAGTCACCTTGTTATAGAAGGCAATCAGATTAGTCAGGTATGACTTGCCTTTGGTGAATCCACGCTGACTGTTCCACTCCTTCCTCTCCTCCAAGTGTCTAGAAATGTATCCCTTGATGATCTGCTCCATGATTTTGCCAGCGACTGAGGTCCCTGGAAAAGCAGTTTTTGTGCCCTAGACAGCAGCAGTGGCTGGACTGGCAATAGCAGCTACCACCATTCTTGTCCTTCTAAAACAGGGCCCAGGACTGGTGTCCTCCTCAACTACCCCTAGTTTACACTACTGTTGTATTGCATAGAGAATAGATAAGCTTTCTTTTTTCAAGGGAATCCCTTGTGTCCATAGTTTTCGGTGTTCTGCTACTTAAAGAAAAGTCTACAAATAGCAAATCAAAGAGTGGTTACTTCTTATTTCGAATAGTACTAATAAAAATAGTTACCATCAGGAAGAAAGTAATAGGTAAAGCGAGACATCTGCATGTCATGATTGTGTCCTTTTTTAATGTATTGAGTGTCAATATGAGATTTTTACATAAGAGTTTTAAGGCAAGAACCTATTATAAGACTGCAGGATTTTTTTTCTTTTTTATTTACACAAGGATGTTAGTTCACAGTAGGAGGTAGTATCATTTTGATGAGGAATAATTAAGGTAATGCTATTGAGACAAATGCTTCAAATTGACTTTGTGGAGCAGAGCCTAATTAACTCTTTGTCTGAAGAGGGGGTAGAGATATCATAAGTGCAATCATATTCTGTTGCTTATCACCAATCCTACTTAATTTCCTGCTTATTTGGAGTTGTGAGGCAAAACTCAAATTTTGGTAAAGTTTAGATGGAACTTGTAAGGAGAATTGGAGTCTCATTTTGGAGTTACCAGTGCAAATCCTTCCTGGCTCTACAGTGATCAGGTCCATTTCACACAGAAAAAAAATCACAATTTCCATAAAATAGTTCTCATTTGTACTTGGAGTGTCTGATTCCTAGGGATCAGATGTTTGCATCACAAATACCATCATGGTCAGTTTCACCCATTGTCATAGGTTGGATGGGCATGGAAAGAATGTGAGCTGCCATGTTTGGGTACCAGTTTCTTAAGAGATGTGAATGTGTGTGCACCCACTCTTAATTGTGGACTTCTGTGTGTGTAGAGAAGCTGATTCCAGTGCATTCAGAAGCTGAACCGCTGAAGCAGGGGCAGGCAATTATTTTGGCTGGAGGGCCGTTTCACAAGTTTTGGTGAGCTGTCGAGGGCCGCATGGGTAGCCCCGCCCCTTGACAGTTGCTGTGCCCCCTGGTCACCATCTTGTTACTGGAAGTCCTACCCCTAATCCCTGACCTTTGCCACCAGAAGTCACTCCCCTTGCCCCCAGAAGTATTCCTTTTGGGGGGGTGTGGCCTTGGAACTGGAAGTTACACATAGATGTTCTTGTTATAACAGCTGCCCAAGTGATTGGGGGAGCTTGGTAGGTGTGCCAGTAACTGCAGTAGGAGCACTGGGTCTACCAGGGTCCAGCCCACTCCAGGTTGCCCATGCCTCCAATGGCAAGCAGTTCCTGACTGCAAGGTCCAGACCTGCATAGCACAGCAAGAAGCCCACCCCACCTGTCCTGTTCTGGCTGCAGCAGGCGGTTGCCAGCTGCAAGGCTGGACCTGCACAAGGGGCAAGGAGCCAGCCTGGCAGCACCTGGTTCCTGACTATAAGGTCTGGACTTCATGACCAGGCCCATCCCCTCCCAGCAGCATAGGCACATGGCTCAGCTGCCACTTCACCTCCCCAGTGCTGACCCAGGTGGACCCGGCTTGTCCCGAGCGGCATGTGGGGAAGCTGACCCAGCCACAGCTTCCCTGTGTGCTGCTTGGGACAGGAAGGGCCCGGCTGAGTTGGCACCAGCAAGGATAAGTGGCAGCTGAGCTATATGCTGCACAGAACCAGCCCAGCCCAGCCAGAGTGGCACACTGCTCAGCTGCACCTTCCCCTTATTTCTACCGGCCCAGCCTCGTCAGTCCCATGTGGTTCAGCCACTGCTTCTCCTCACCAGTGCCATCTCGGCTGGGCCCAGCCCGTCCTAAGCAGGATGCAGGGAAGCCATGGCTGGGCTGGCTTCAGCCGCATGCTACCCGGGACGGGGCAGGCTCAGCTGGGTTGGCACGAGGGAGAAGCGGTGGTTGAGTCACATGCCACTCAGGACCAGCCCAGCCGCGGCTTTCCCTCCCTGGTGCCAGCCTGACCGGGCTGGGCCGGCGCAAGTTAGGGGGAGGCACAGCTGAGCTGTGTTCTGCTCAGGACTAGGCTGGCACCAGCGAGAAGAAGCAGCAGCTGAGCTGCGTGCAACTCGGGCCCAGCCGGGTCAGCACTGGGGAGGGAAGGCCACGGCTGGGCCAGCTTTGCCATGTGCTGCTTGGGACAGGGTGGGCTGGTCGCGAGTGGCATGCAGCAAAGCAGCATGCGGCTCAGCTGTGGCTTCTCCTCCCCGTGCCGACCCAGCCAGGCCCCTCTTGCCCTGAGTGGCATGCAGCGAAGCCTGCCTAGCTTTCCCTCCCCAGTGCCGGCTCAGCCCAGCCTGGCCCAAGTTGAACACTGCAAAGCTGGCCCAGCAGCACACAGGGAAGCTGGCCCAGCTGCTGTTTCACCTCCCCAGTGCTGGCTGGGCCTAGCCCGAGAAGCACAGCATGGCGGAAGCCCATCCAACAGTCGCTTTCCCTTACCTGGGTGGCAGGATCCTCTCCAGTGCCATGTAGTGAGGCAGAAGCTGGCCCAGACACCCCTTCTCCTCACCAGCGCCACAGGATCTGACCCATCCCCTCCTACCCCTCTCAAGCTACAAACATGGCCTGAGCTCAGGGCGGGGCGAGGCCCGCTGGGGCAGGCTGGGGTCAGGGTTGGTTGCCTCACAACCAGAACCCAAGTAAGCAGCCCAAGGTGCCTGCAGCTAGTGTCTGATGCCACCGGCTGCCGCTGGAGACTTTCAGGCAGGCAGCCGTCATCACCTGGGATTTGAAGGGGCTCTGCAGGCTGGATGGAAGTGCCTGGCGGGTTGAATCTGGCCCGTGGGCCATATTTTGCCCACCCCTGCCCTGAAGTGTACTTGCATGAAAGAAAAGTACAGACAGGAGTAAATTATTCGTCACCATACTTCCATTGCTTGATTTTTATCACTGATCCTTATTATTCAGAGCCCTGTTCCTCTCTTCCCTGTAATTGAAATAGATTATTTAGTAATTTGCTATTTCAGGTTTATCAGAATTTAGAAAAGTTGCCCACATCTTAAACTTTAGCCCCATTTCCAAGTCATGTATGACCTACTCCTGCTCTTTTGCATGTGGCTGCTTTTTTGGCTTTTTTAAAATTATTCCTTAAAAAATAAAAATTCGCCCCAGACACCAGTCCTATGAACAACCTCTATTTATCCTTTTCTGTCAAAATATTCAGTCTCTCTTTTCTTAGTATCTTTATTTTTCTTACCTCTCATTCCTTTCCTTTCATCTTCAGTTTTGCCAGATACAATCCAATAAGGTAAGGGAGGCTGGAAAACAAAAATTCTGTTTTGTAAAAAAGTCAAGGTTTAGTCATCTATTTTGGTTCAGCTGAAACAAAGGCTTTTCAAATTTTGTTTATGTTAAAAAGTGAGTGTGATAGGGTCACCCAGGATGATCAGTAGGCTCATGGCTAAGACATTTGCATGGGGTTTGGGACAGTCAGGCTTAAGGCCTCAGTCCAAACAAGGCAGAGCAAGTTTTAGACTCAATTTTTCCCTCATCTAAGGTGCCACCTGTAATCTAAAGGTTATTAATTCTTCTGTGGCTGGCACTTGTTTCATCTTGATCAAAAATTCTATCATGGACCTGATGATTTTTCTCAAGGAGGGTTTTTGACCAGCCCTTCTGAAAAAAATGTGCCCCCTGTCTACTCCCATTTCCTCCTCTTCCCCTTTACAAGCCTCCAGCCTTATCTGAACCATCACCAGCCCATTGTTCTGGTCTGGGGACCACAACAGAGGCTCTGAGCTTTCTTCAGTTTTTTGCTTTTCAGTCATTTCAGCAGGATAAAGCTAAAATTGCTCTTAAAAATAAGCAGTATTCCTTTGGGGAAGTGACGAGGCAGCTGCTGAAGGTACACTCAGCTTTGCTGGAGGTCACAGGGGGACTCTAATTGTTCTCGGATTTTTATTGAAACTGACAAATGCCCAATTTCACTACAGTCTGCCAGGATGCTGGGGCAATCATAATAAACTGGTACATGTAGTCACACAGTTCATGTAGCTGTAAATCACTGAAGCGGATGAACTTCATTACTACCCTCTGCCTTACAGCATTACATTATGGATGCTGAAGTTTCAGCAGAAACTACTCTCAACATAAACTTGAGAAATACTATTTACATGTATAAAAATCTTTCTTTGAATTTTGTAACCTGTGATATTCAGGTTTTCCCTCTGGCATTTTCTCTGTGCGCAAGTCAGTCATCTTGTTCTCAAGTCTAGACCCTTCGACCTTAGGCAGCAGGAGACCATAGTGGATACTGAGTTACCTCCTTACATTCCTGATGTGTGAATGCTCCTTCTATTGCTCTTAACTTGGACCATATGAGTTGTGTAATACACTTTAAGTACTGCTTTGCAGGCACAACCCCACTTGTTCTTTTAATGAAATAATCCAAAGAAATTAAAAGGAATCCCTTTTGCTTGTCATCTACCAACTCCTATTACTGTATAAGGTACACTTCTAATTTCTTACATATTCATATTCTGTAATAGTAGTAATTGTTAGTAGTAATAGTAGTAATTGTTGCTTCTGACACACTGAAGCTAGATGAAAATGTAACAAGTTTCATTTATGTGCAAGAACTGAGATCTATTCTTGGTTTAAACAAAAGTGCTTCTTGTGCGAGAGAGTACTTCTACCTGTATTCACTTTTAAACTACATTGGCTACTGGTAGTCCCCACATTGCAGCTTGGAGTAGGTGAATTTATCCTGCTTTTATCCTGCTTTTTATTTAGCTAGCTTGAAGTTAGTTTGAGGAGGTCTGTACTATACTACAGATGCTTCTGTGACTGCATAGTTCAGAAGTGCTTGAAGTCTGTAACCATTTAAACAGAACAATATCAAAACCCGCCCAGAGTATAATACTGATTTATGAATCAGATTTTGTATTCACTTGTGTATAGGTCTGTTAAATAAATTTACACATTAACTGGGATTTACTTGGTTCTGGCATGCTACTTGATGAGGTAATAATTCCTGTAAATGAGACCTCACAATCTGCTGTGGTGGAAAGGTTTGTGTTGCATCAAATGAATGCTGATCAGTTGGAAATATCAGTCATAGCTGAACCTAAATCATCACATAAACTGGAAAATGAATGACATTTTTAATGAGCTGTAGGGGAAAGCTGAGGTTAAAAAAAATCTAGGTGGGATTTCACTAAAAACTCTGGTGCCAGAGTGCTTGCTACCATGTGCAAATTAATTTTGCAGGGTGCATCTACATATTCAATTAAGGTGACACGATAAACTCCAGAGCTGTTTCATCTGGAGAACACTGCTCCCAGGTGCAGCATCTGTACACATGCCTGGGTCAGCAGCAGTTTGAGCTGGGGTGGAACAGCGGAGGGACTGGCTGAGTGGCGCCAGGCAGCGGAGGGGCTGGTTGGAGCATGAGAGAATAAGTATGGACCTGTGCAGCAGACAGCCCCGACACTTTGGCACCCTGGTGTCCCAGCCAGACCCTATCACCATCTACACATGTGCTTCCGTGGAGTAAGTAGCTGCACCGTAAGATAGGACGGTACTGTCTATTTTATGGTGGAGTTAATTTAATGTGTCCTTATAGTGGCACACGTGTAGGCAGTGATGCTTTACTGCAGAGCTAATTACAGGTTTCCCTCACTTTATGCTGGTTCTGTATGTGTGAATTTGCTCTTATGCAATGACCCTTTTTATACCAAAAATTCATTATATGTGAGGTAAATTCACTCTTATACAATCAGTGTGGTGGAAGCCCACAGTCAGCTGCTTTGCATTGTGCAGTGCATTATGGAATTGATTCATAGATTAAGGGTCGGAAGGGACCTAGTAGATCTTCTAGCCCGACCCCCCGCCAGGGCGGGAGAACAACAAAAAACCCCAAAAGAGAAATGGGACTCAAATGAGTCCAGCCAGGTAGGCATCCAGCCTCTTCTTGATGCATGCCAGAATATAGTTTCCTGTGTGTATCTGTGCTCCTGGATCATTGTCTGCAACTTGTGTTTCTGTAGTTGCCATCCCCATTATGATAGTGCCCTGTGCTTGTGTGTACTGTCTGCTGTTGCTGAGTATCAAAATTGTCTTGTAAAAGTGGTAGAAATGGGTCTGGGGGTCAGTACAGTCGAGGTCTTGGAATGTATTCCTATTTGTTTCATTGTAAAGTGGGCTCCCTTTATGCAAATTCGACTTATGTGCTGTTTTCCAGGAACACATATACAGCAGAAAGCAAGAGAAACCTGTAGTCAACGACATAGTAGAGCGCACATGTAGATGCACTCCGTAAAGACTTAAAGAATTTCAGGCTCCAAGTGTCAAGAAATAAGGTTATTTTTAAAGTTATGCATAGGTACTACGGAAATCCTAATTTAAGGAAGGTATGAGATGTGGGGGGTATTTTTATATTGAGAAGCAATTAAGTTTGTTTTTCCTATAAAGTAGTTTTTAAGCATATTTTGTTTAGTTAGGCAGTCTTTCTTTTGAAAGATAGAGGAAATGCTTATCAGCCCAATTAAACAGCAACATTTATCTGCAAACCAAGTTTATTTACAATTTGCATATCTGAATCTTCAAGAAATGGACCATTTCACTTTTTTTGTTTAAAAAGTGGCATTTTTGATGCTGGCTGCCTGTAGCACTGGCAGTGACACAAATAGCACATCGCTTTCAGGCTAATTGCTAGCAGCTACTGAGAATCATTTTGAGATGTATTTAGTCATGCTGTGAAATGTCTTAACTTTCTGACTTTAGGATGACTAGAATAGGTAGCCTTTCTTTTAAATTGAACACTCTAGGATTTTATTACTTTGTTACTTGGTATACTGACATTGCAAAAGATTTTTCACGTGATGGAGTTTATATGACACTTTTGGATTTCCAAGACCTTAATTTTATTACATAAGAATTGCCCATATTTACTTTTATGTCCTCTGTTTGTTTTGCTCGTATTTTTGGAGACTAATTTGACAGAAGATAATTACTATTTCTACTTCATGTAACTAAGAAAGTAGATCATGCTCAGTGTATCTCAAAATAGCACTATAGAAACTTAGTTAAAACTCTTTCAGTGAGGATTGTATGTTTGGAATAGGTTTGTTTTTGTTTTGTTTTGTCCCAGGTTTTGAGAATGTACTAAAAGCATTTAGAGTTATTAAAGTCTGTGGGTAGGGAAAAACCGTTAAGAATCTAGACCTTTGTCCTTGGGTTTCAGTATGTTTTCAGATCAAGAACTGGATCTTCATGGTTCATGTAATAAACCATAAGTGTATTTTTGCTTTTCTATACCTATAATCCTTCCAGCCAGGACTGGCATCAGTATGAAGCAAGATAACAGTTTGTGTGTTTAGCCTTCTACTGTTGCAAGTTACTTAGCCTGGTTAAAAGATCTCTAGTTACGTGTATATCGGGTAGATTTCAACTGAAGCAACATTGACAAGGTGTAAGGATGGGGATAAATCAGATTGTAGTTGAGGCCACTAAAGCACTTGAAACCCAACAAGAAACAGGGCTTTCTAAAATACAGCCTTTGGGTCCCATTGCATCTTGAACTTCCAGTTCCCTTGGTGGGTTTAATGCCAAACCGAGGTTAAGCTACAAAACTATCTTAGGCCCCTGACAGACGTTATATTTAAGATGCAGTTAACCTGTTAATCGCATCTTAAACAGCAGTCAGGCCATACATTTAGGCAGTTATTTATTACCACAACATGTGAACCAGCCACACACAATTTTCTGGCTGTTTTCTGTTGTACCTTAAGTTGAATGCGTGGCAGGCTCGCCTGCTGTGCAGCCTGATGCCAGTTTTTTAGTGGGGCTTAGTTGACAGCTCCTCCAGCCAGAGGACCACATGGGTCTCCACCGGGCAGCTCAGTGGGATCCTAGGGCTGGGCCCCACAGTCGGCTGGTTGTTGGTCTGAGCCCCAGGATGACCCCACTGGAGTCTGGGACTGGGACTGAGACTGACAGCCAGTTGATTGTCAGTCACAGACCCAGAACTGCCAGTTCAGCAGGCACTCGGCTTTCAGCTTACTGGTGCAGGAAGCGTTTGAGATTATCACTGGCAAGTAGTAATCACATGACTGGGGTCTGATTACCCAATCCCAAAATCAAGCGTTGATCCATGCGTATGTGGGAACAATTCCTATTGCACCATTAAATGAGTGTGTGCCATCATTTTTTATAACTTGTTGACTAAAATATCTCTACAAAAATTGTTATAATAATGAACTTGCTTACAATCAGAAAGCAAGGCAATGTGGCACAAAAGGTTGGAAACATGTCCTACATGTTCACTGCTTTACCTTAGTATTACCATGTTTATGACTGGCCCTCCTGATTATTTGCTGAAGTGCAGAAATTCCAAAGTAGTTTGAATTTAGACATGGAGACTTCTAATGTTTCTGAGTGTTCATTTTGATACTAAATGTATTTTTCCATGGTATTTCTGCCAGTGCAATGGAGGATGATCCCTGTCTGTCAGAGGACGATCAGCATTTCCTAAGCCAAGTGCAAGATGACTCCTTAAGTTGCTGCCTGTCTCAACCTGACAAGTCTTGTGTTCTTGAACTTCTTCCTTCTTAGACCTCCTGAAAACTGCTTGCTTCAAAATTTATTAAAGTAAATGGAATTATAATCATGGCCCAGGTGAAGCAAGAACTTATGTGGCCAGATTCAACCAGAGAGCGTGTTATTACTAAATTGCAACACCTCCACATAGTGGGTTGTAATGCAATGGAAATGTGACAGACCTGGAGTTGTAACAACTCAAATGCAATGACTAAGATAGTGTAACTCGCATAAAACATTTCTCCTTTAAAGCTGAATTTTTAAATAATTCAGTGGGTGAGTAAAAGTATTGAAACATGTATCAGTCTTTTCTTTGTGTAATATGCTTTGGAATGTTGATGGCACCAGGTAAATTTTAAAATGTCAATTAAAAATTAAACTAAAATTTATTTAAGAAGGCAGGAGCCTGAGCTCGCTTTCTCCCTCTCCCTCACCCCCTTCATTCCCCGCCCCCCTTCAGGTTTGCATGGCATCACAGATATTGAACTTGCCTTTTGCCCTTGATTCCATACCCCATTGAATGCTGGTGTTGCGTATGAAATGAATATTGATTTCCTCTACTTATCGTTGAAGACTGCATTTTGCCCTGTAGTATGATTGCAATTCTTGATTAGTACAAGTCTCAGTTTAATTTGACATTTTTAAGATTTTTTTTAAAAATGTAAATGGTGGAAATAATAGCATAATGTCTCTGTCTTTCCTAAAACATGTTTACTACATCTGAAAGCAATCGGTCTTACTCAGTTTTTCTTTGTTTTCCAAGTTCTTATGTAGGTATAATTGCAGGTATGGCCTAAAAGTAAGCAATATGTTTCCAGGGAAAAGAAATTTTAATGTGATTCAAAACTAAAAGCTATAGCTTACTAAAATATCTGCTTTTTTCCTACTTCCCTCTGAAAGGAATTGATCCTGAACATGGAAATCTTTAACATTCTGTGCTCATGATTTCATACAAAATTAGGCCAAAAATAAATAGCTAACTTTGACATCATCCGGTTCTGTGGTTTGATACATGTAGGTTTGGATTTTGAGTGGTATAGTCTTACAACCTCACTACCTTCACTGAATGATGATGAGAGTCAACCTCTGTTAGGTAGGGACATAGTCAGTTGCAGAAGATTATAACATTTTGGGGCTGATTTATGTGTGTTCTTCCTCTGTCTTCCCTGTATTGGTGTGTTTGAATCTCAAACTATGAAAGTATGGGCTAATACGATCAGATAAGTCGAGAAATATATCTGTACCTGCTCTTAGCACTGAGGTTATTCCTGTACTTGTCATTAGGATGACCCTAACATTGAACATAAAGATTACCATTTATACTTTAAACCCCCCTGAGCTTAATTCCTGGCAGCAGTTCAGCCTGACCGTAGAAGCTCAGCTGAATGTGCACGTACAAGGTTGATTCCACCTCATGCACCTCCCAGCTTTCTCTTTCCGCAGCTTGTTCATAACCTACCCAGGTATACAGCCCTTGAGCAGGGGAGGTCTGTTACCAGCCATCCTCCCCTCCTTCTCCCCCCCTTTCCTGTTATAGCTGTTTATACCCCATTGTGTCTCCCTACACTTTGTAAGCAGAGAAAAGCCATAGAAGAGAAACAAGTAAGATTAGATCTGTCAACTTCAAGGGCTCTTCTTAGCATATAAATAGCTGTCACAGATCTTGCTGCTTTTGAAGGGAAACTCTGCCTCAGGACTTTCCAAGCCTTATTTGATCTCCCTCTTCAAATGACTCCCTAAAGCCAGTTCTGGCATGTTTTCTAGAGGGACAAGCTTCTGGCTTTAAAACTGTTTCTTAGTTTTCCCTGGCTTCTCCAGCTATGTATAGCAGCCCTGCCTCAGATAATTCCTTCTAAACTCAGTTTTACATGACACTTGTAGACTCAGTAAAATACACAGATGAGAGCCCAACTGCATTGGCATATTAACTGTGTCATTAATTGTGTAACCTAATGCACAGACTTTGAGCTTACTGTATTTATTCAAAACTAAGATGACCCTGTATTTAACACAGTCCCCTAATAATTAGATTATGTATGTAGAAAATTTTCAATTTTGTTATAATCTTCCAGGTATAGAATCTAATTATTGGAAGGTTGTCCTAAATTTGTCCCTCCACCCCCCCCCACCAACTGCTATAGTTCACGGCGGGGGTGGGGTTTGGGGGATCAGGCAGCCGCCCCCCTTGCCCTCTAACTACCCCACTTCTTCCACCTGCAGCATTCCTGCACCCAGGTCTCCATTATATATGCCCCTCCCTTCCCTACAATCTCTACCTCTTCCTCCACGCTCTTTCCTGTCAGACATTTCTTGGGCTCTGTTTTCTGCCAGGTCATGGAGCACAGTGGTGGTGCTACTGATAGTCCAGACAGGGGATGGAGTTTCCATGTGCTCCTTCCATGGGGGAGAATCCAGCCTGAGGCAGAGCTGAGTTGCACCTAACAGTAAGGGGGTGGTGGAGGTAGAAGCTATAGAGGGCAACTGGAGGGTAGGGGTCAGGTGTCTACTGTGGGTCCCTACTCTGGCCCTGATCCAGGCTCAGGGCCAGAGTCAGAGCCACAGCATCTGCTTGCTCCCCTTCCTCTTCCCCCCCCGGTTTGCACACAAATCTAAAATGGGGGGCTTCCCCCCCATGCTGATTTGCGTGGAGAAAACCTCATCTTAGATTCAGTTAACTATAGGGGTTTTTTTAACCTATCAAATACATTAGTAAAGGACTTAATTGTCACAGATTGGAATAGCTGAATGATAATACATGTAGAACTCTGCTCGCATCCATCCATGAAGACGTGGTAGACTGAGGTGTGCTATGGAATTGACCTATGGTTTGCCCATTCATGAAATACAGAAATAGCAGAATATAAAGAAGTTACAATTAAATTTGTTTTCATGTTTTTTCAGGAGATGCAGTTGGAACATGCGAAACAAGCATTTGTGCAGCGAGACAATGCTCAAGCTGGAAGAGTCACTGCTATGGACTTCAGGGATATTTTGGTTACTATCCGGCCACATATGTTGACACCATTTGTAGAAGAATGTCTAGTAGCTGTAAGTTCTGCATGGCTTATTTTTAATGTGGTAGTATCCAGGAGCTGCAACAAAATCAGAGCTCCATTTTGCAAGGCACTGGACAAACATGCACCAAGAGATGGCTCCCTTTCCTATGCATCTATTTGTACCCTGTGCCCATCACCCAGACTCAGAATACAAGAGCCAAGTCAGATTAAAATATATAATACCCCACATTATAGACTCTCTTCTTAGGATGTGATCTTCAGAGATCCCACTAAGACTTCCTTGTGCAGCATTTCAAGCAAAGAAATGGGCCTTGTTAATGGCTGACAAATTTCAGCTTTATTGAACTAACATATTATTCCAGAATGTTATTCCAGAAAGCCATTGTCTCCTACCTGAGTAGTTATTCTTGAAACAATTGTTTTGAAAGGTTAAAGTTCCATTAATTGTTCATTATTAAATCTGGTATTTGGATCAGTGAAACACTTGAAGATATTATTTTGCTAGCAACTGTGTGATCTGTTGAACTTTTAAAATAATACAGAATGGGTAGAAATTAGATGAGACTTATTTGGTCATCAAGGCAGTTTTCTTCCATTTCAGCTTTGTTCTTGAACTTATTTCAACACTGGTCCAACACTTATCCCTTCCCCCCCAATATATTGTTGAGTCAAGTTTTAAGTATACCACACTATATGATGCCATCCTTGTGACAAATACCTAATAATGTTTTCTGTGTCTGTAATATTGCTGAGATCCAAATCCAGTATTGTGATTGGCAAGGGCTCCTCAGAGCCAGGTACAGGGATGTTATTTTCTTTGATACTAAGGCTCTGCACAGGCAACCTAACAATGCTTTCCTGTGCACATTTTTCCTTCTTTTCCTTTCCCTATATCATGTTTACAGCACACTGATTTCACATTCACTGTTGACATTACAGTTCTTTTTTTGGAGTAACTGTTATCCAGTTGTATATTTCACATTAAATGCCAATATGTTGAATGTACTTGGGTAAAATGATTGTCACATCAGTTGCACTTGGTTTGCATTTGCCTTGGTATAAATACATTTTGTTGCTTCCTGCTCATCTTTCTACCTTCTAGGGCACTTTGAATTATTTCTTTTCTCACAGGTATTCACAATAGCATTCAACTGTTTTATGTTAATTTAGCATTTTTGCTACTGTTGCTGACTTTTCTAGTTTGTCCTGTTGTTATCAGGTGAATTATTTTTCAGAAGCAAGTACCTTTTAGCATGTATAAAGAATAAGCCAAATTCAGCCTTATAAGGCTGTAGTTCCACTGAAGAAGGCACTTTATCTGGGCTTTGTCATTTGTCTTCTGATGCAGTCCTCTCCCAAGTACTCTGGAGTCTGGGCTTGTCCCTGCTCAAATTGTCTACTATGCTTCTGGTGATGTGTGAGGGAGAATCTTGAGGAGATCTGTTTGGGAACTATGATTCTGTTGCCTCAGAAAAATACTGGAAATTTTATATAATGAGGCCAGGATCTAGAATGCTATGAAACTAATATTTTGTGGACTGAGGATGATTTCTGACCCATTTCCTGCCTTCCTAGTACCATTACCGACTCCACTAGATCTTGTCTTTTTTAATCAAATGTGATTTAAGTTAATTTTTAACATGAGAATTCTAATTATTTCACCCCAAATCAATTTAAGTATTGTCATTTTAGGGGAAATGTTTGCAGTGGTCTGAAATCTGCTAGGTTTATTAGTGTTGTTTTTAAATGAAGACAAGGTTCTTTTGGTAAATCTGAAATCTTTTATTAGACCAACTCTATGTCAGATTTACCAAAAGAACCTTGTCTGCCTATGTCCTTAGACCAACACAGCTACAACCTATACCCTTGTATTTAAATGAAAGCTCAAAACAGGCTGTGAATTGAAATGTTTGAATTGACCTTTTACAGAGCTTGTTTCGGGTTTTGTTGTTTTTGTGTATTAATATACTTTACATCTAAAAGGCTTTAAGATTTGCTCATTAGAAGACATAAGTGAACATATAAAACATTTCCAACTGAAACAGTACTGAAACCTGAACTCTGTAAATTACTACTGGTCATGTTGTTATAATCCTGCATATGTATTTGTTTAGGTTTATAGGGGTAGGGAGAGTTTTACATTCTGGACATGATTAGTTTCAGTAACATAAGAAACTTTCATAGAACTTATTTTTCATTAAAAAAGAATCTCTTCCTATTGACATTTTTACTTTTATAGTACTGTTTCAAAATGTTGTTTAAAGGTTTTTCTTAATCCTACACTGTTGTGAAACATTAACTCGTATCTTTTCTACCCCCCTCCCTTTCTACTGGCTCTCTACTCTAGGCTGCTGGAGGTACCACTTCCCATCAGGTTAGCTTTTCCTATTTTAATGGATTTAATTCACTCCTTAACAACATGGAGCTCATTAGAAAGATCTACAGTACGCTGGCTGGAAATAGAAAAGATGTGGAAGTCACTAAAGGTTAGTAGAAATGTTCTGATTGTGAAGTCTAGGAGTTTTCCTGTGGCATTCACGTGGGGGAGGGAACTCATCCATATGCTTTTAAATCAATCAAAGAAACAACAGGAGGTGAGTCTACATTTTTAGCATACTCTGATGTATCCTTCAAGTGTTCATTCTCCTGTTTAGTCCACCCTCCAGGTTTTTCATTTTGTTTTAGCCAGAAAGAAGGTCCTAATAAATTGAAGATGGGGGTTGGGGGTAGGAGAGAATGTAAAGATATTTAAAGGTTTCAGAAACTTCCTAGGACTCCTGCCAATTTGGCAGCCTATTAAAGTGACCTTCAAGGGTAGTTGAAGAATTCCATAAACTTGTATTGGCGGCATAGTAAGCTGATCTACAATCTTGGAACAAGATGTTATCTGCTCTATCTAACCGCTTTTATAGAGAATTCCCTCTGCAACGCCAAGGTTTCATTAATGTGGCCTACTGGGACTGTGCATGAAAAGTTCCACATCTCTGTCTCCTGGTTTTTTGTGTATGTGTTGTTTTTTTTCTTTTGGTTTTTCTGACCCACAACTGATTGATACCGTATGTCAAATATCCTAAATCCTGCTGATAGTACTAAGCTTTAAGACCAGAAGGCTGCTCTTATTCGCATGACATCTAGCACTCAAAACATAGATTTACATAGTGCTGGTTGCACTTTTTGTGGTGATTGCTTTTTTGCAGCGTCTTGCTCTTAATACTAAAATGAATGGTGACTTTCGGATGCTTTGGGTTTCTTGTTTTAGTTTGATTAATTTTTCCCCTCTCTCATATTTTTATTCTGTTGCAGAGGAGTTTGTTCTGGCAGCTCAGAAATTTGGTCAGGTTACACCCATGGAAGTTGACATCTTGTTTCAGTTAGCAGATTTATATGAGCCCCGAGGGTAAGTCAAAATTATCTACATATCTATATTTATATCTATATACATATTTTTTGCTTAGTAGTAGGAGATAGAAGGATAGTGAGTGTCTCGCTTGCTGCCCAGAAGCACAGGTAACTTAGAGTTGGTTGCAAAACAATTCTTACTCATTAATGTAAATTTCAGTTTAGTGTTTGCTTTATCTCCATAGACGCATGACATTAGCTGACATTGAAAGAATTGCTCCTCTGGAGGAGGGAACATTGCCATACAATCTGGCTGAGGCTCAGAGGCAGGTAAGAAAGAAACAACAGTGAAGCTTTCATAACACTGTTCCTTTCCTCCAGTCCTAAAGCTGGGTGTCTTGCCCCCCTTGTCATTTTCCCTTTTTCCATAACACAAACAGGGCTTGTTGTTGTTGTTGGAATCTTCAACTTAATGCAAAGCTGCTACACATCAAAAGTTGCTCATTTGACTCTCCCCTTTTTAAAAGATAAAGAATTATTGATTTGGTTGTAAGGATATAACAGAGTGTATATGGGTGTCATCTGACTGCTCAAGAAAAAAAAAATGCTCATTGAAGAGGTTTTGTGTTCTGATTCTTTCCCACAAAATAGTTTTTAATGAGAGAAGAAGACTTTCCCCTTTCAGTATCAGTGTCATTTTTGGCATCCAGCACTTGTACATGTTTGAGTGCATTGTGTGTCCTGCTGAATATTGAAATGAGAGTGAATTTTGTTTAGTCTACCACCATAATGTGAAAGCTTTTGAGAAGCGTTTGTAAGTTATGTGAAGAGAGAAATGGTAGGACATTGACCTAATTTAACACAAAGTGATCTGTTATACAAGGCAGAAACAAACTTGGTTTCTCTGTAGCTGTTAAGCATCTTTTCTCCTTAGTATTGTTTTAGCAGGTCTTTTTTTTTTAAATTGACAATCTTGGATATAGACAGAAAAAAACATAGTTTAAGGCAAGCTAAGTTTTGCTTCTTGTGAGATTTAATTTTTTTTTTTCCTTTGAGCTCTGGGTCTGTGCAGAGACGCCAGTTTGACCACAAAGAGTTGTTGCAGGCTACATTTTTAGGACTAACAGGCCTAGAGCCAGGCGTATGTGCAAGTGTGTGTGTGTCTTTCTCTCTCTTTCTCTCTCCTTCTCTTCCCCCACCCATGACCCTTACCAGCCTGAGGCAGTGTCTCGGTTTTTTTTAGCAGTCCCCAAGTAATGATTGTGCTAAGATGAATTCTAATTAGCTGGCTCCCAAAAGCTGACCGTCTATTCCTAGAATACTTCAGGAAGAATCAATTGCTTCGGACTGCATTTCAAGTAGCATAAGCTACAGTAGGTAGCAGTACATTGTAACTGAAAATTCAATGCATAGGACAACAGTTTGTTGCAGTCTCAAGAATTCTCAGTTGAAGATCTTCTCAATATTCTTTTCTCTGCTTTGTGCTGTTCTAAGATATGAAGATACTACTCAAAAGGAAAAGTGCCAAAAGTTTTACTTACATTTGCTCCCTTTTGTTGCCCCCTTTCACTTTCACATCCAGTTATTATTTTAATATCACCATGTGACCCGGGACTGAAAAATATAATTTATAGTGTAGTAAACTCTGCTGTATTTAGCTTGATTTGCTTAGAAATAAAGCTATATGTACTAAAGCTGGGGAAAAATACATAAAGAGAAAACCCTGAAGGTATTTCCAAAAGTGACAACAATTATAATGTTCATACTGTGTGGGAAAATGGCAAACTGTATTACCGAAGTCAGTGGTGGCAAGAGAATGTGAGAGCCTTACAAATTTTCTGTCTCCCCTGGATTCCTTCATTCTTTATTTTTAGGAATAAATTCTGGACTAGAACAATCCTTAAACTCATTCCCCATCAGGATGAATGCCAGATTGTGTAGGGGTGCTGTACTGAATTGCTTACATGTGTAGAAGATGGCTACTTGTTTCCTAGAGATTGATTCATAAACCATTTGGGCAATTGTTTGATGTTGAAGCTGGAAACATCTATTGTTCTTGTTTCTTCCATTCCAATTATAAGCAGCTACATTTTATGTTAACACAAAAATGATAACAACTAAGTTTATGGTTTGCTCTTAGACATAATGCTTGGGAATACCTGGTGGAATTTGGCACTGGCTTGCTTCCTCTATTGTCATGCTCTTCACTCTAGTAATAGTAACCAGAGGGGTTTTTTTTTCCTTTTCCTTTCTTCTCGTTGCCTTACCTTTACAGAAAGCTCCTGGTGATGTGACTCGCCCTGTTCTCATCCAAATAGCAGAATCAGCATACAGATTTGCCCTGGGTTCCGTTGCTGGAGGTTAGTCATGGATGAATGCCAAGGATTCATCCTCACATTCTCACTGTTACTTTTCCCCCTCTGTTGTCCCCCACCCCCTGCCCTCATCCATTTCAGTGTATAAAGACAAAGCTTTCCCTATGTTCCTTATGGAGCCATTACTGTGAGTTGGGATGTTGCTGGGGATGGAGAAGGGGAGCTTTTATATAGCTTTTATATATCACTTGTGCCAGCAAGTGGTAAGTGATTTACAGGTGGCTTTACTGCTTTGTTTGTCATCAAACTGGTTTCATAAGAGACAGGCTAATAATGAAAGAGGCCTGTGGTGGCGAGCTTTTATTTAATTAATTTTCTCCGACATCTCTTTTAGAACCAGTGTATATTGTAGTGGTGGAAGGGGGTAGAGGGGGAATGGAGGACACCTAAATGATCATTGAGATATAATCATAGAATGTGTCCAGTGCAGGTTAAAAATTACATTTTTTCCTTCCATGTGTCAAATTTTGTTTGCAGCTGTTGGAGCCACTGCAGTATACCCAATTGATCTGGTGAAAACTCGAATGCAAAATCAGCGCTCTACTGGATCATTTGTAGGGGAACTTATGTACAAAAACAGCTTTGATTGCTTTAAGAAAGTGCTACGTTATGAAGGTTTCTTCGGGCTTTACAGAGGTGAGTTTGCAAATGTCATATATAGCAATGAAAAGATACTAACAAGAGTTAGCTGCCCACCTGAATTGCTACTGTTAGGGCTTGAAGGAAGAAGAAATAATTGGCAGGGTTTGTTTTTTTTGTTTGTCATCTCATTATCTGCTTGACCATTCTTGTTCCTAGCTTTAATGCATTTCCCTCTTCTAGGTTTGGGGTCTGCCAACTTTTCAATAGTACAAACTAGTGGAAAGGTTGTTCTGGGGAATTTTTTTCTCCCTTTTTTCACAATAGCATGAGCAATTTGCTCCCCCACCTGCAATTTTCCTGTGGTAAGTGCGGCAATTGCTTACAGAGAAAATGCATTAGAAGGGAAGTCTTTATGTCTATTTAGTGGTCTTGAATATGATCAAGGACAAAAAATAAACTAACAATATTTGCTGTTCATTTTATTGGGTCCTGCCCACCTATCATGTGGCAGTGACCTGGCCATCTGTCAGTGTTCTTGGTGAGTGTGGTGTGGGTCAGGCGTATGAACGTTCACCTCCATTACTTGCCAGTTGTGGCTTCAATTCAGACTGTGGCTTGGGTCCAAGCAGTGACATAAAAGCATCAACAGTACAACTTCAGGTTATGGATATGTAGTTGCAAAGAACCTTAAACTAGTACCTGACACTGCAGTTGTTCTAGTTCTGGCACAGAGGTAAAATAAATTGCTTTTGTAGCATGAACCACACTGTGTATGCTACCAGAGAGTATTTCTTTTGCTTGGATGTCCATTCATATTTTGATATGCATTATTTCTCAGCTTGCCCTCATGCAAGCTTGGATTAAAACTGGTTTTGGATATGCTTTTAGAGCAGGAGAAGATGCTATAGTAACAACTTAGCATTTGATTCTGAAAACAACTATATCATTGTTTTGGAAATTAGACTTTCTTAAACAGTAAATGCAAAGAGTTGAAAATGGAGAATTTCAGTTATAGAGGTTACAATTTGGCAGTTATGAGCAACTGGTGAGGAAGGGGGTTCTAAGACTGCATTTGGCAACCTTAATAATAGATTTTGTGGCATAGTGTCTATAATATGTTGGGGCTTGTTGGGTGCTGGTTGACCAACTTCCCTATAAAACACAGATGCTATATTGATTTAAACGCACTAGAGATTTAATGATCCTACAGCTAAATCTACTCTGAATTTTTGAGCAGGCCAAATGGTTTTGTAAAGAGTTTTGGCATGTTTTCTGCCTGCTAGAGATTCTAGCAGCCAGAATCTTGGGAAGTGCCAACTGCTAGGGAATAAATTATGTTTTATGTCTGTTTGCTTATATTCAGCATATGCAGATATAACATTTTCTGAACTGTCCAAAATAATAAATCTGTGCCCTGAGGATGCCAACAGAATTCCATACATTTGTTTTTGACCAGTGGTATAAGGCTCCTACCACAGAGGGTATTTCAAACTGGGAGAACATCAAACTGGGAATGTCCCACATAGTTTAACTGTATTTGCTCATCCTGTGTGTATTTGCTCTTTCTCCTGTTGCACTCCTTTGCTAGGCTTCATGCACCATGTCCACTACAGCCCGTCTACTATACCTCCTTTATCTTGTTAGAGAAATGCTGAATCAGTGAAATAGCCCTGCCAACCTGACTGCTGATGTCGTGAGCACAGGATTATGATCTCATTCCTGGATTAGACAGGAGGAGAAACTGGGCTGTTTCAAACAAAACAGCCATTGTTGATGCAGTAGATATTTCTGGTGAAGTGAGCTTTTTTTTATATAGCTGCTTTGTGTGAGGGCATGTTCTGGTATAACTTTTTTTTTTAAGGGACAAGTGAGTAAAACTTCTGAAAAGACATGAAATTTTGCAATGGAAGTTAGACTGTTACCTGATATGTAGGGAGAAGACATAGTTTGGGAAGGAATGGCAGCTGAGGAGGAGCAAAAAGGTTCTAAATAGGTTTGAAGGCCTGTTGTGGGGTTGCTTCTGACATTGTAGTTGTAAGAAAAGCAAGTGGGAATTCCAAACCATTCCAAAGGATATTTTTTTTTTAAAGATTTTATCTTTGAATCCATTGGCTTGAACTTCGGGTTTTTTTCATTCCGGTCTTCGTGGGGGAAAAAGCAAGAAACACCACGTCATAAAACATGAGTCTCAGATAAGGATAAATTACACCATCTTGTGGATATAAAGAGAGCATTAATATTTGTTTAAAGAGAACTTTGTCCTAAAGGTAGTCAGTTCCAGGAGAGGATATTTGAATACCAACAATGATAAAGTCAAAGTAATTGTCTTTTATAGCACATTTGTAACTTTCTAATATGGTCATTTTTCCATGAATGCTAGTATATAGGTGTTATGTTGGAAGACTGGGTTTGAAAGACAGCCTATGTAAAAGTCTTAAGATTTTTCTCTTGCCTTCTCCAAGCATGAGTGAAGAGTACCCATTGTATAATTTGGTATTGCGACTCTACCAAACATAGCACAAGGAAGGTCTCAGGGGCTTTAAAATAGCAGAATCTCTTCTAATTCACAAGATTCTAAATCAAGACACTTTTCAGAGGCCTTAAAGCAGTTTACAGAATTGATCAATACTTCTGATAGGCTAAAAACAGATATGAGGTTTATTCCAGGTCTCTCTGGGGTCCAGTTGTTCTGGTGTTGACTCTGATCAAAACAGATGCAGGACACACATTTACATTTGCACCTTGAATACCAGCGCGCACGCGCACACACACACACACACACACGCGCGCGCACACACACA
>NW_017729004.1:59093427-59103468 GCF_001723915.1 Gavialis gangeticus | reverse complement strand
ACACACACACACACACACACACACACACACACACACACCCCCCTTAGGGAAAAAGTGTTATCTTTGTACTTCACAGGTACTTAATGTGCGGCAATGGGATTGTACTTCTGTAGCTTCCCAGAATACAAGGCAATGTCCCAGGATAAACCCAACATCTGTTTTTAGCCATGGGGATTATTTTACCCCGGTCCAACAAAATTCCCTAGAGAATTTAGATTCAATTGGCAGAATGTATTTGGGTGAAAGTATGAAATAGCAATGATACTTGTATTAATATTCCTTGCTCTACAAGAAACAAACAAACATAAAATGGTATGGGGGACACAAGATCTTTGGCCATAAATGATGAACCACTTATACCATCTTTAGAATTCAGATTAGCTTCCAGCACTGCAGTGTTCCCAAACTCCCTAATCACTCCTTCAGTTACCAACTACTTATGGTTGGTTCACACACTACTAATTAAATATCATCGCCTTAGTAGGAACTTTTTTTCCAGAAACTTGCAATTAAGAACCAATCTGTGGAATAGAAGTGTAAACCTACCCTCACCTCAAAATCTTCTGTTAAGTACAAATCCCTTAAAAAAGGAAATATGCTCATGTGCAGTGAGGGAGCTGTGCTTGACTAGAAACTGGTAATTTAAGGTAATTGCATTGTCTGTTTTCCCATGTAAATCATGTAATAGGAAAGTTTGCAGTATTTAGTTACCATCTCTGTACAGTATCGTGTGTTCTGCTGGTTTCAAGTATTTTTCCTAGATTGAGCCACAGCTCTTCTCACCAATGAATTAATGTTTGTGGAACATATTTTCCTGATATTAAAGAAAAAAAACAACCCTGCACATGCACAGTGTGAAAGCAACATCCAGCAGCCACAGAAGTCTTTATATATATATTTCTTTGGAATAAGATCTTGACTGCTTAATATCACTGCCACTGAAATGGAAGAGCTAAGGAGTGACAGTAGGCTTGTAGGCTGTTTGAAAGAAAATTCTGAGTTTAATTTGTATTAATTTAATTTAATTTGAAATCAAATTTTTAATTTGAATTCAGTTTTTAATGATGTGTTTAGACCATATCCATCTTCCGGAGCCCTTCTGTAATGTCATCATGAGATGCAAGTAAAAAACCCAAGATGCACTGTGATTGTACACAGAGATGCTGTAAAATAGACTTCAAAATAGCGGGTAGAAGGAAGGGAATAAGTCTTCAATATATTGCTTTTGGGTTCAAATTGACTTAGAAATATTTTATTTACAAGGTAAGGAAAATCTTTTATCTGCTGATGCTGTTCAGTGCATCTGTTGTTTCAGAACTTACACTATTCACAAGATAGCAGGAATCTTTCTGTATTGTTCCAATACGCCCATCCAAAAATGAGGAAAAAGAGATGATGTAATAGTAATAGATATATTACTGCAGAACAGATGGGTGGGCCAAATTAGCAGGTGCCAAGTAGTTTTTTTATGTAGGTAGAAGTAAGGGGGCAGAATCCAAAATTGTGTAGTTTGTTGATTCATCTTTAGAGGGAAAGCAGCTAACTGGCATTTGACAAAGTTATAAAACAGATTGTTTTACAAATAGTATTTTTATTTAAAATACATGCTATAGGGGGTATATGCAGTAACACTGCTAATTAAATTTACCAAATCATTTTCATACTAGAAAGGGGGGTTTCTTTGTTTTTTCATTTGTTTTAGAACTTTAAATTTTGGCTTTGAAACTTTCTCTCTGAAGTTGAATATTGGTACAAATTTTGAGTGAAAACATTTGTGGGAGGGGAGGGGTGTTGAGTACTAAGGAAGAGCAGGTGGGAAGAAATAACTTTTACCAAGATAAACACACTTTTCCTGTGGGTGTTTTTTTGTTGATGTTGTTTTTTCTCCCTGTAATCATTTGTAGCATCAGAAACTGGGGTAGAAAAATGAAAGACGGTAAAGAGACCATCCCCAGATTTATCCTGGAAATGCGAGTTTGATTTGGCTGTTAAAAGGTTGCCAAAAGTAAATGAGGGAGAGAGGGAGGGTGTCCAACTTCTAGGTTAATGCTCTCAGTTCTATTGGCAATGCACATTTAAATAGTTGCTGCAAAGCCATTATCACCATAGGAATTACAAAGAGATTTTGGCCAATATAACAATATAATGTAAAGTCTCATGTGTGTATCTGTCACATATATCGTTTTTACTTCTTAAAATGCAGAATGGTTTGAATTTAAAAAAATAACCCTAAATTTGGCTGACTGCTTCTGAACAACAAATCAAATGATACTGTTTGTGACTAGCTGTCCCTTACAAACATATGCTGTTAGCAACCCAAAAAGCTGAAGGGTGACAGCAGGACTGAACAATCATTGAATCAAATTAAGGTGTTTTTCAGCCTGTCATCTAAATACCCAGTACTGTGGGAAAATATTCCTCGGTAAGCAGGCTCCTTTGACAACAGGACTATGAGAACAGCCTCCTCACCCAAACAGAAAATTGAAGAGAATTGCAAATATTAGATTTAGTGCATCTTCCCCAGGAGTGTGCAGTTTCTGTTATAGAAATAGTTGAAGCCTGCTCCTACAATCATGTGTGTAATTACTTGCTGCAGCTGCATCTAGTGCCATGAAACATGCTTCTAACCAAGTCCCTTCTTAAGTTTTTTCTGCACCTTTTTGGACTTGGATGCAACTAAATTCTTATGAAAATAGCCTGCCCTCTGTTTCCTTAATATGAACAATCTCTGGTTAGGTTCACACTTCCAGCTTCACAGAGAAGTGTTTTAAACAGGAGAAATAAGAAATGTCATGTACTGGCAGCTAAATACTATAACTCACAACGTGTAAGAACTAAAGACTAAGATTTTTAGATTAAGTTCCTGACTTAGAATGTAGATATACAGCATGTTTGACTGTGTTACTTTACTGTGCTCTCTTTTTGTATCCATTTGGAAGATCCCTGCTAACTTATGTCATTGTTTTATACTGGCAAAACAGTTTACTGTCTTGATTTTTAAAATGAAAGCAGCTTGTTTCCTATTGAAAGAGTTACTTACTTTAACTTGTGTGTTGAAATAACAAAAAAAAAACAATTTTTTAAGCACAGAGGAAAAGACTGAATTATATTTGGTAAACCTGCATTGGTTATAGATTTTACATTGCTAATACTAGTAGTTTACTTTACCCTAAAAGTAACTTAAATACAGATAGGAAGTTACTTTGACATTATGTGGCAGCAAAAAGTTTGTTCTTGAAATGGAATGTTTAAGTACTCTCATTAAATGTAATAGCAGAAAATTGCCTAAAAATTGCCCCCATTTCTAGGTGGTGATCTTTGCATAAAGCTGTTGATTTTGTTAAGTTAATACTAAGTTATTTAATACATTTAAGCTCTCTCTTTTTCATGTTTACAGGTCTTTTACCACAGTTATTGGGAGTAGCCCCAGAGAAGGCTATAAAACTTACAGTAAGTCTGAAAGGAGTGGTTTTGTATTTAGCCAGAATTTGAATATCTGGATTTCTTAAGAGAACACTTTCCTGTTTTTTGTCCTTTAGTGTATTGGAGTATGTGTTAGTATACTTCCTGGGTTTTGTTAGATAAGGGTACAGCAGTTGGTCATATCTTACCTGTGGGCATTGCAAATGGCATACTCGAATTTGTGAAAAGGGTCTGATTGAAACCTAACATTTTAGGGTTTATTTCAAAAGGTATAAAGCCTGCATAATTTTCTAGTTTTGCTCTTTGTTATGAAATAGTACAGACCTTGATTTTTTTTTTTGTTTCTTGTCACAAAGAAATACATGTTTTGTTTTGTTGTTTCCTTTAACCAGTATTTCTGTGTTTAATTCCTAGGTTAATATAAGTAGTGCTGGCATAACAAAGAACTCTGCTATGAAAGGAACCTGTTGCCATGTATTCTTCTTCTGTGCATTTACTGCTCTTTAGAATTTAATTTTAGATGTCCTGAATATTTTGAAGGCATTAAAATGTTCTCAATATAACCTAATCATAACACATTGTTTATACACAAAAGTCAGTAATGCACATTTTTTAAAATTAAGCTACCATTGCTGTAAACCTGACAGCATCTTGGAATCCAGTTTTAAATCATTTAATAGCTTTCCATTTTGATATATATTTAGTATTGTATATGCTTGCAAGTTTCTTTGAGATTCCTAAGTGGTAAGTATTAAATGATTTAAAACTGTGTTCCATGATACTAAAAGCTGTTCCTTGAAAGAATGGCATTAGTCAGTTTTTGTAATGTTTTGTATACAATGTCAGATTGATTTAATATTGTTTGGTAGTTCAGTGAGGGATATAACATTTGGATTTATTTTAATTTTCAAATAAATTTGCATGAAATTTATATTTAAATTGCACTTTCCTATCATTTATTGGCTTTCATAACATTTTTTTTGAGGTTAATGATTTTGTGAGAGATAAATTTATGAAAAAAGACGGCTCAGTCCCATTGGCAGCAGAAATTCTTGCTGGCGGATGTGTAAGTACCTCCTTTACATTTCCTACATTTGTGAGAGATTTAAGTATTTAATATATAATGAAACTGTGGACTAAGGCTTGTGTTTAACCACAGATCCAGTATGAGGACAGAATCTGCTAGAGCAACTCAGTTCTTTCCTAGATAGTCCAACCATTCTTGATGGAAGGGTAAATGTTTCTGTGCTTCTTGCCTGTTAAATTCTCCATGTAATTCCTCACAGCTTAGAAGCTGTTTCCTTAATAAAAGCACATTGGCTGGAGCTTGTGGTTTGAGCAGGATTCATGCTAACCTTTCCAGAAGTTAATGATTAGTGCATTGTTTCACTGTGGTACCCGCCTACCATGGCACCCACCCTAAAGATGTATTGCACTCACTAATTTTCACTTTTTTCAGTGATATTAGCTTTGTAAATGGCAAAAGCTACTTGTGCTTCCATGTGTTCGTGGCAGACGTCGGTTGTGTACTGTTAACTCATTGCATAATGTATTGCTGAATGTAGGTTGTATTTAAAATCCACTGCTTTAAAAGATAGTTTTTCCTTGTGCAAAATAGTATCTTAACGAACAATAAATGATTCATTTTGTATATGATAGTATTTTACATTTTGGTTTAGTGTGGTCTATTCACACTAAGGCTCACTTTATCTGGTGTATTGATTATGTTCAAGTAAATGTAAATACTTGAAGTAAAATGAACTCTTGTTCAAAGACTAGTGCACTTTAAAGATAAAGAACACTGTTTATTTAAACTCGCTTTGATCACTGGGGCAGTGCAGGGGCTGATATATTTTCAATCTAACTTTAAGTTTCTGCTGTCATAGGACAGATGAGGTCAGGTTTTAAAGCAGGTCCTACCTGTGCTAAAAACTTCACTAAACAACAACTAAAAGCCAAAGTATTCTATCTTAACATCAAGAGGTGTAGAGCTTCGTTCTGTACATGCTTTCAAAGAGCACACTACGGTTACCTAAGCCTCAGGGTGAAGTTTGTTTGAATGAAATGCAGGCTGAGAAGTTCTGGCTTTCTGAAATTCTCATGAGATGGGGCAGGATTTGGCTGCTGTCTGACTGCTCCTTCTGTTTGATCACTGACCTGTCATAGACTGCCAGGTAGGATCCCCTTGTTCTGTAATTTTAGGAGCATTCAGGAGGGAATAAAAAGAATGTGGGTCTTTAAAGTGCTAAATAAAAAACACACAGTAAATGAGAGGAAAATGCAGTAAAGTACTTGTGGATGTAAAGCTTTTGTCCTGCCCACTAGGAAAAATTATGTATGATAAAGTTATGTTCACATCATTCAGTACAAATCTTCAAATTTAACTTTGTGTCTAATTGAATCTTAAGGGTTACTTTAATTGACAGTTTCTTATTTTTTATTAGGTACAAGTAGCACTAACTCTTTCACTGTGCCCTATCATACGTGAGAATGCAGTGAGAAGCTGTTTTACCAGCTTCACTGTAAATAAAGGCTCTGCTTTAAGAGGAAAATGGCTTGAGAAATATTTTTAAAATGCTGTAAATGTTGGATTATGCCAGTTGGTATTTGAAATATAACATTAATAATGAGATTCTACATAAAGTTCTGTCAGATGTAGCAAAATGCCCTGAGTCGTCTTTAATTAAAAAGTGTTTCACTTAAGCGGATAGTTTAGTGCCAGACAGCTAGGTTGCAACTTGTCTTCCTGCAGGTGGTCTCAGGTATTTTTGTGTACCTGTTTCAGGTATAAAGCACAGATTTATCATCAGAAGTGATGCCCAGTTATTGGGGAAAAGTATATCCACTTCCCTAGCTGGATCTAAATATAAGCTTAGAATATGAGACACCCAGGGTGGGATTTTCAAAACTTTCAGCGCTATATTGGCCTTTGATTTCATTAGCACTTCTAAGTTTTACACTGACTGCAGTGGGAATAGAGTGAGACTGGTACCTGAATGCTTTTGAAAATCCCAGCTTAGACTTTTACTTCAACATTAAACAAAATCATCTTTTACAATGGAGGCAAATATACAGTAGCAAAGACCTGGTCTTGGTTCTTTGTCAGTCATGATTCTACAGAAGTTTTCCAAGTATTCCAAGAGTGTCATGATTCATCTTAAATGGGGAGGGCAACCACATTAGGGAAATCTACAATCTTTTAAGGTAAATCTTAGTATTTTGGTTTAGATCCAGCCTTGAACATATTTTAACATTCAGCTCTAAGGAAAGGGATGACCAAATGGCTCAAGGAACTCCTGCAAATGTTTGGCCCTTCAGTAATACAAAGGGCTTTGAAGAGGTCAATATCACCTGAGCAATTCCACTCTGCTGTTTGTCCAACCATTGCCAGGCGTTGACTTTTAAGTCCTTTGGGAGCTCACCTTGCATCATAATTACTGAGAATTAGTACACATGGCTGACTTTTGCACTTGTAACTAAAGCTGCTTGTTTCATTGAACAAGTCTTTTTCTGTTTTGTAAACTGTTTTCTCTCCTGCAAAAAAAAAATGCAGAAAAATCTTTGCCTCATGACCTCATGGTACTTAGTTCAGTTAACAGCCTGTTTCATAGCTTTTATTTATGTGAAGATGAAAGTGGTAGCTTGTCTGAGATTTTAAAAAAAGTCCTAAAACACAGTTAGAAATATAACCTTTATAGATTATATTTGCTACAGTGGCTTGAGGAGAGTTGATGTGTAAATTACTTTATTGAATCAGATATTCTAAATTTTGTTTCCTCATTTCCAAGGTATTTTGCTACTGTGAAGTCACTGCTGCTGTTTATTATAATGTATTAATATTTATGCAACAGTCATTTGCACAATGCTCTACAGTCCTTATGACATGTGGTCCCTACCTTATATTTGGTGCTATTGTGGGAGTCCTTCTGGGATTCCTGCAGTTTATGGGAATCCTGAATAACCTCTCTCAAGAGAGTCTGCTGTCTAATGACATAGTGCTCTGCTAAAGTTATGTAAAGGAAGGACAGGCTAATTTCTTCCAATTTAAAAGTGAAAAATGTGTCACGTGTTTGTCCTAATATTGTAGAATCCTTGAAGGCAGTTGTAATAAGAGGATGAGTTTATGGCTGTAAGTGCAGCCTGAGCTTCTTTCATAATGGCAATAATCTTTAGTTTCAAAATAAAAAACATTTTTCTTTCCATCTTTCAGTTTATTTCACAGTGGTAACTATTCTAAGGAAAGGTACTGACATGTAAACCTTAATAAGATATTACATCATTAGCAATATACCACTAAGAAGGGGAGCAACAAAATGTAGAAGATTGATTATATTTTGAAAAATGATTATTCATATAGAGTGTAGCTGCATATTGCTGTTAAATGATTAACACATTTTAAGTAAATCAAGCCCTCCTTTTGGGGAATAATCACTATCGAGAAGCTGTATTTGCATAAATGACTTGGGCTTGTTTGTCCTTAAAAAGATACCTCTGTTATGAGCATTCTGTTTGTTTTCTTCATTATTACAATTTTCTTTCTAAATGAAATGATGGCAGAATGAACAACTTGACATGCTAGTCCCTTTCTTTGGAACAACACAAGTTGGTCCTGGTTGCCAGGACAAAAAAGAAGGCAAAGTTTCACAGTAAAATATACTGAAAAATCCCTGGATTCTTCATTAGCAAGAGTAGGAAAAAGTAAAGCAGTCCTACTGAAAGAAATCGACTAAAGAACATTTCTGAACTGTACAAATATCCATATAAATCAGTGACCTAAAGTTTAGCAAGAAATGTTACAAAGCAGAAGGTTTTTGGCCCTTTAATGAACATGCGCTCTCTCTGTGTGCTCTCTGTTACCCAGTTTAAATCATGTAGAAAAGTATGACCACATGTCCCAGACAGATCTGCTTTTATATAGGCTGTCAGGACTGTTTTAGATGCATTTCAGAGGCATTATCATTATTACAATAAAGTTCAAATATACTGGACATGCTTGGACAATCTGAACTCTGAAATGGAACATAAAAATTAGATATTGGTATGATTCACAGATTTGCATAACCAGAAAGTATGCACAATCCCATCCAAAATTAATTTTAAAAGTGGCATGCAATGCAATTCCATGTAATTTGTGTCAAACAATTAATTATACTAAAAATGTTATATTATTACTTACAATGTTGCCTTTTTGTTATGGAAGCCAATCAGGATGAGTCCAGTGATGTCCTATGAATTATGTTCATTCTCTCTCTAGCATTTGTAGTCCAGGTAGAAAGCAGAGGGACTCCAACTCCCAGACCCTTGGATGTCTTGCCTGCAAGAATCCAGAAAGTTTGACAAGACTGTAGACTAAAGGAAACTGGAGGTGCCATTCTTGTTTTCAGTGTGCAGAAACTTAAATCTGATAAACTTATTTTATTTGGCAGGGAAGTCTGGGTTATGGATAGAAAGAAATTCACTGCTATATGGCAGGAAAAAATTGTGTGCGTATGGGGGGGCAGTAGGGGAGAGAGAGAGTGACATGCCTCAGAAAAAAAATATAAAACAATATCTTTTTTTAAAGCTTCAAGTTCTGGTACAGTTTGTTTAAATAGTGAAACAACAGTATTCTTTATGATTGCCAGGATTAACTGTGAAAGGAAATGGAGTGCACTTTATGAACTCTTAACAGATTAACTCTGAGGGCTGTTCTTTCTTCCATACATGCATATAACTTCCATTAGTGTCAAGGGGAGTTGCATATGTTCATGAACCCCCCCCCCAGTCTTGTTTTAAGGAGGGACTTTGTTGGATCTTAGCTTCTTTTCATCACCAGTTCAAATTAAACTTGTCTGTTTATTAATTTAAACATCTCTTAATATAAATGCCTCTTTATTCAGCTGCAAATAAGGTACCCTTCTCTTATGACTTACTGTGTATGCGTAAATTCTAACTATAGATGAGCCATACAGCTCTAGTACATGTATCTGGCTCCAGACCCAAATTTAATTTAACAGGTGCTACCTGGTCAATCTAGATGTATTTCAGGAGTTTTACGTTTGAATTATTTCCAGTTAATTTTTCACCCAATATTAGTTGTAGGCACTATATTGCAAGGCCAGGGGTAGTTCTTTCAGGGTGCTGTACCTAGGGTATTTTTTTAAATACAGGTGGGGGAGTTCACAGCATAGTTTTCCTCCATCTTCACCCCTCCCCCCCTGTGCTTGTAGATGTGGATTTTATTTTTCTAATAATCCTGACTTTTCGGCCTTGCCATACTTGTTTAAAATTGCCTTTCCTATTAACATTAATTATACCTATGAAATACCTGTTCAAAGTGGTGATTTTTATACAGTTTTATATTTTTTCTGTATCTTGTAAATTTAACGTACATCTTTATATGATATTCACTATGAAAAATCAAAAATACTAATTTTCCAATAATAAAATTTTTTACAGATCATAAAACAGTTTGGGAAAGGGGATTAAGCTGACTGTTTCAAGTAGTAAAAACAGAGTATCCATGGACTAAAGGATACTGTTTCTCCAATGAATGTGTTTAAATACTTGGAACATTGTTTTACTGTTAGTTTGGCAGCAACCACTTTGAAAGTTATAGCATTGGCAAGATACTTTATT
>NW_017729004.1:59091432-59093288 GCF_001723915.1 Gavialis gangeticus | reverse complement strand
TGAAATGTATAGCATTGGCAAGATACTTTATTGCCCCAAACGTTTTTTTTTTTTTTAAAGTTACTACTATTTATCTCCTCTTCCCCTTCCTGTTCCCTCTAAGGAAGGTTGAAGCTTTTAATATTTACCAGTACTGGTCAAAAAAGAAAAAAACAACCCAAATCAGGGATTTAAAATCTAATTTTCAAATAGAAAAGTGAAGCTATTTATGATGTGACCAAAAAATAATAATAGGTCACAGTTTTAATACGATTGCCAGACCTTAAGACACGGAAGGTCTGTAAATCATTAAATGATATTCCGTGTAGTCAAAATAGACAAGTACAGCAGACAGAGCCAAATGTTAACATATTTGACAGGTCTGAAACCTGATTGCTTTTATAATGCCAATCAAGTAGGCTCCACTTTGATTTCTTGGCTAGGCTTCTGAAGAATTGTCTTACCTATAAAGTGGAAAATATCAGATCTACTATTTTTTCCATGCAGAACTGGTCAGAGCTTGTAAATAAACCATTTTTTTCTGTTTAGCCACGTCATTAAAAAATTATTGTGAAGACATTTCAACAACTTGTATCAGTTGTCTCAGAAATCATAATTAAAAAGCAGTAGTAATATGCTTTTTTCTGTTTAAACATAGTAATTATTATCCCATTTACAAGGTTTTTACAGTGAATGTTTGAAGGAGCCAGCTTCGCAGTTTATGCTACATGTGGACATTAATGAGACAGCTTTAAATTCACTGAGACTGCAATATTCTCAGCATTATAAGCCATTGAAATTTGAAATCTTTTCACCAGAGCTAGAGAAATTCTAAAACAAGTCAGATTAGATTGGAGGAAATGTAGCTCTAACTGGCAATGTCCGTATGACTCCTGTGCTGGGCTTACTCATCATTGATCAGTGATCATAAGCAGAGCAAGATACACACATAGTAACAGTATGCATATGCTGTATGTAATGTCCATTGTTGAAGACTGGTACTGGAACCCCTACTAGGAACAGATGAGCAGTAGCAGCTGAAAAAGCAGAGCCCTATGCTTGGTGTAAGAGAATAAGGAGAAATTTCCTATCATACAGGATGTGAGTAGAGCACCTGCTAAGAAGAGAAAAGCAGACAAGAAAAGACTGGTTCGGGTATATCCCCTAGATCTGGTAGGAAAACAGGCAAAATAGCCTTATGAAAATCTTTGTAAAGATGGTTATATCAGTTTCAAGGGCTCAAAGTTGATTTGTTTTTCTTCATGATCCAGGGTGTGTTAATCTATCTGAAATACTTGTCAAGAAGACTTCTTTTTTACAAAAGCCCAGGATTTTCCATTTTCAGCTGATGGTTTAACCAAAACTTCAAGTTTGTGGGTAATGAAATACTTTGTTAAAAATTAGGTTAAAATTCATTTAAAACATTAATGAAAAATATAATAATGAAAAATTTGTTTACATTTACATGATTGTTTTTTTTCCAGGGAAAAAGATTACTTTTCATTTGAAATAGTGCAGCTCAGTCTTATCACCAAAATGCTGCTGCTTAAGGGTTCCAGCAAAAAAGAATCTTAATAAGTCTTGGCTCTTAGGTGTTTGGCATGTTTTTCAGGCCTAGGGTTAACTAATCTGGCAGAGTTGAATTTCCTTGAACCAAATAGTCAAGATGGGATTTGCATACAGAAAGGCACGCGTCTTTCCAGGATGCATCCTGAACCTTTTTTTTTTAACTTTTTGTTGTTTGAACAAGGCCTGTAAAGAGGGTTTGAGGCATTGGACTGTTACTCAGTGAATCTGTGTTCTGCGTCTGATTGATTTTTCCTGTCTGCCTTTTGAGTATCTTCATCAGATTGCAGTTGAAAGAGACAAAGCATAGA
>NW_017729004.1:59080909-59086432 GCF_001723915.1 Gavialis gangeticus | reverse complement strand
AATAAGTCTTGGCTCTTAGGTGTTTGGCATGTTTTTCAGGCCTAGGGTTAACTAATCTGGCAGAGTTGAATTTCCTTGAACCAAATAGTCAAGATGGGATTTGCATACAGAAAGGCACGCGTCTTTCCAGGATGCATCCTGAACCTTTTTTTTTTAACTTTTTGTTGTTTGAACAAGGCCTGTAAAGAGGGTTTGAGGCATTGGACTGTTACTCAGTGAATCTGTGTTCTGCGTCTGATTGATTTTTCCTGTCTGCCTTTTGAGTATCTTCATCAGATTGCAGTTGAAAGAGACAAAGCATAGAGCTAGTTCTTACTATGTGTTTGGAGTCTAGCCCTTAATTAGGATTACTAAGTACATAAAAAATCAGTAGTAAAAGTAGTGCTTTGTAACTGTCAGGATGTAAGGACTCCATGGATTTTTCTGAACCAGTGGTCTGCAGGCCCCTGGGGGTCTGCAGACTAAGGGATCTGCGAAAGATGACTATGATCAATCAGAAGTATGTGAATACCCATACTTACAATTTAAAGGGAGCCATACCTCCATTCAGAAATGTTTAGGGGTCAGCAAATGAAAAAAGGTTGAAAACCACTGGTCTAAACCATTTACCAGGTAGACCATTAATAGTTGAAGTAGAAATTGAAACAGTTAGGTTTGATGGTTTGGAAAAGTGACAACATATTTGGATTTTGTGGGTGGGGTTAGGGTAATTATTACATGTGCTTTATGTAATGTCTAGAAAACCAGGAGTTACTGTTAAAAAGTCAGCAGTATTTACTGCTGACATTTACTGCAGTATTTCTCTGTTGGTTTTTTCAGGTAAGAAATAACTGCTACACTCTAGACAGCATTATTGGGAATTGTTTTCTGTTCTTTTTTGTAATAGTTATGAATGTGGGAGTCTTTGGTATCTTTCTCCTCCCCACTCCACAAATTAAAATTATAACAGATTTTTTAAAAAGCCTTATATTGCACATATAATCTTTATATATAGAACCTGAAGCTGATAGGAAGGTTGTGTCCTATTGTACAAGCATAATACACAACAGCCCCTTCCCCAAATAGTTTGCTGTCTAAATGACATGATGTGACCAGGAGGATGAACTGAACAAGTGAGCTGGATGTGATGGAGATGGGAGGCCCAAGAGGTAGGGTAGTAGATAATTGGTAGATTTGGAACAATTCTTAGTCAATAGGAGTAATCACAGCTGTCCACATGACTAGCCATTATCCAGCTGTATGGTGCTACATTTACTGAAGAGGTAACTTCTGAGTGGGGTATTGATGGAAGATGTGCAGCCATCTGCAATATGTAAATCTGCATACATCCTTAGCGGGTAGAACAGAAAAAAAGAGCAGCAGACATCATGGGCTAGAGAAGATGAAGATAACTTTGGGGCTGCTAAAATCTGATTTCACATTTACTAAAAAAGTATTATTGTTTATAACACCTGTGGAAAGGAAAAACTGAAGTGTGATTTTTTTTGGGGGGGCGGGGCAGGATCTTTTAAATCTCACCACATAAAATCCCACAAAACTTGCTTCTAGATAATTACCATATTTACTCATATCCAAGACAACTTCGAATATAAGACAACCCCCCAATAATTAGATTCTACATGTGGAGAATTTACAAAAGAGCATAAGAAAATGTCATAATGGATCAGATCAGTGGTCCATCTAACCCAGTATTATGTCTCTTAACAGTGGCAGGCATGGATGCTAGGTGGAGAGTATTGATCTGGGTAGATCGAGAGTGATGTATCCCCTATCTGTTACTGTCCCTGGCGTTATTGGATAGAGATGCCAGAGGAAACATTTTCAACCATTCTTTTCAACAACTATTAACAGTTCCATCATCCATGAATTTATCTAGTTTATTTTTAACCTGGCAGTGCCATTGGCCTTTGTCACCTCCTGTGGCAGGTGCATTCCAAAAGTTAAGTACATGTTGCATAAAAATACTTCCTCTTTTAGTTTTAAACCTTTCTTTTTTTCAGTGGCTTTCCCCTAGTTCTAGTATTCTGGGTCTTAGGTGAACAGCAGTCCCCTGTTCACTTGGTCCAAACACTTCATAATGTTATAGACCTCTAGTGTATGTCCTGTCAGTCTTCTCATTTCCAAACTGAAGAGTCCTAGCCATTTTAGTCCTTTAGTATGGGTTGCTCTTCTCTTTATGTTTTCCAATTCTACTACATCCTTTTTGAGATACAGAGATCAGACCTGCATATTCAAGGTGTTTGCATACCATGGATTTCTATAATGGCATGACAGTGTTCTCCATTTTGTTTTCAATACCCTTCTTAATGATGCCCAACATTTTATTGGCTCTTTTGGTCACCACCATACATTGAGCTACCATTTTTAGAGAACTATCTACAGTGACTCCAAGGTCTTTTTCCTGAGTTATAACAGCTAGTTCAAGACCTAGCTTTGTGTATGGATAGTAGAGGTTATGTGCATTACCTCAAACTTGTCTGCCATTTTTTTCTCACTCTGCAGCTCCTCTCTCTCAGATTGGGATTCAACTATCAGGAATAATTTGATATAATTTTTCATCTATACAATCTGATTATTGGAGGGTTGTTTTGTATTCATTTCCTCCTCCTCACCGCTATAGCATGGAAAGCAGCAGCAGGGAGAGGCAAGAGGACTGATTTCCTGCCTGTTCCCCTCTCCCCAGCCTACCTCCACCCCACTTGTTCCCCCTACCAAATGCACTCTTTGCTCCTGTGCCTGTGGCCTCTGCTCCCCTACCTCTCCCTGCAGAGCCTCCATCCTCCTCTCCCCAACTGTTTACCAACACAGCACAGCACAGCTCTGGTCCCATTCTGGCCTGGGGCATGGAGCACAGGGTAGGTGTAGTGGCAGCAGTCCCAGGATGCTGGAGCAGGGCAGGCAACTGCAACTCCAAGCCCAGGTCAGGAGTTGGAGCTCCAGAGTTGGATATATAGCAGCTGCTTGCTCCCCTCCCCTTGTACTCCAATCCAAGAGCAGGGCTTTTCCCTCCATGTTGATAAGGGGAAAATATGTAATTTTGGATTCAAGTAAATACGGTAAGTTATTCTCCAGAATTTACATGTCATCCTTTTAGCAATTTCCACATGTGAAGATATTTAGAAGTGCTTTTGATTCATTGAGTTGGTAAGTATATAGATACCGTGCTACAGTAAGATAAGAAATGCCTATTCTTTTTAACATAGTGGTGGTAAAGACCTCTTTATAACCATGTAGTGCTCACTAGATGATTTTGATTAGATAGCAAAGTCTAAAACAATTTTACTTATTTCTTGCACTGATATGTAGTTAGGTGATATATATGTAAATAAAGTATATTAATTTTTTTCCCTGTAGGACAAAATGCATTTTTCCTTTGTCTGAAGGAAAATACATAGACTATTTCCATTCCTCCTTTTCCACCCAGGGAGCAGAGGGAAAAGGATATGATAGGCACGTGTATACTACTGTACAAGGTTATACTGCCATCGAGAGGTGTTTAATGATATCATAATTTCCCAGATCAGAGTGAAGTCGCATTAAAAGAAGCTCTAAAGATTAAAACAGTCCTTTGTTTAAGTAATCCACTTTAACCCGTATACCTATAAAATATTTAACATGCCTTAATATTATATATTTGTTGTTTGGCATAAAACTGAAAGTTATATATACATCCATATACCTATAAAATATTTAACATGCCATAATATTATTTGTATATATAATATTAAAGCATGTTAAATATTTTATAGGTATATGGATGTATATATAACTTTCAGTTTTATGCCAAACAGCAAATAAAGGGTACAAATACTGTTTGTTAGTATATAAAGCATTAAGAATCACTTTAAGTTGTAAGCTCAAATGATGCAGTAAACGGAGACTTAGATATGTTATGTCTTTAGTTCAGGTGCTAGATGCTTGCAGTGTATGTCTTTAGTTTGGATGCTTGCACTGAGGTCCTGTGGTGCATTTTCTATATAGCCTTTGTGGTATGAATGCCTGCAAATCAATCTCACTCCTCACAAGATGATGCTATTTTATTGACTACACATTTTTTCCTGATAATCTGAAATAGTACAGAAATTATGATTTATGTATTGTAGTAATATCATAATGGGTTTCTGAGTAAAATGTAAAATGACTTTGGAAGGAGGAAGGATTTCAGTACAGTGATTGAATGCATTTAGACTGACCCTGTCGTGGGTTATACTGACCCAATTATGACACACCCTTTAAAGACCGATCTTGTATATAATTTAGACGGAATTTTTACTTGAAGGATATTATACGTGTAAAAGCAGTATTCTTGCTTTTTCAACTAAGAATGTGAAGTTTTAACTTGCTGTTTTTCAAATAAGCTGAAAAAATTCAGAGTTAAAGAAGTGTGCAAGTTTTAAAGCTAAATGCAGAAAAATAGGGGTTGCTAGGATGTAGTAAAGAGAAGGCATATATTAAACTGTTAGTAAAAATTTACCTAGAAGGGATCATGTAATATGGTACCCATGAAAGGGAGACAATTTAAGCTTGAGGTGAGTTGGATTTAATTGCTTTTTATTCTTTGATAGTTTCAGACCAAGCACGTTGTTGACAATATCTGCCTTCTTGAAAGAGGCATGTAGATACTAAATATTATTACTGGAGCCTGTCCAGCATCTAATTTCTACTGAAAAGTTTTTAAAAAATGATATTTTTAAGCTCCTACCTACTTTTGCCAAGTAAACTGACAGGAGCCAGTTTTGCATGAGGTTTAATCTGTGTGTAAATAGACAATATCAGTATCTACAGTGGGTGAAAGAAATGAGTGATTCACTTCATTTCAGCTAGTCTAAAAATGCTGTATGGAGAAAGGAACGATGTTCTTATGATTTCAGCTGGTAGACTGGGGTTTAGGGATATGGACGCTATTATTGGCACTGCCACAGGCTGACTTTGTGACTCTGGCCATGTAACTTGATCTCTCCACTACAGATTTCTTATTTACTAACTTGGGGCAATGGCTCTTACATCACAAAGGCATTGTGAGAGAACAGCCATTAAAATCTGGGAGGCACTAATATACTATGGTGATGAGTGCTGTATTAAATTCTGTTAGTATTAAACTGCAGAGAATACTTGAATTAGAAAGTAATAATGCCTTCTCTATGTTAGGCATTTTTTCCTCTAAAATATTGCACCGTTGACAGTAGAAGCTCCATGTGCTAATGTAGACAAGCTACAGACAGCTACTAATATACATGACTAGAGGACATTGTGGTTGAAGCGCCACGCTCATCTGCTCGTGCAATCACTGGAGCTGCTTCAGTGCTGCCTTGTATAGGTCTGCCTTGCATATTACAAATTGAAGAGGAGGGGAAGCTAAGGGTGGGCAAAACCTCTTTCTGGACATTGTACTCAGGTGCTGTCTGGCTCATCTTGCTGACTGAGGTTCATTTTTACAGCATGATAAGGATATTATATCTCTGGTGCGATGTACACACAACCCCCCCCCCCCCCCCCCCCCCCCCCCCCCCCCCCCCCACCACA
>NW_017729004.1:59077364-59080729 GCF_001723915.1 Gavialis gangeticus | reverse complement strand
CCCCCCCCCCCCCCCCCAATAAATGACAACGGTGTTGGCCTCACACGAGGACAGAGATTTAAAAAGGCTTTGTTGGAAGTTTCTCCAGCTGAAACTGTTTCTATCAAATAATATGGTAGAGTGACCATGCCTGGCAGTGGCAAGTATGAGATGTTGGTTCAGCCAGGCTGCCGACCTTCCTGCTGTGATGCTGTGTCTGTATAACATGGAGATAGACTTATTGTCAGTGTTGTTTAGCAGTGCTTAATTAGTTGCATAAAGTACCACATGGATGTGACTGGGTTGCTTTTGGTTTAGGAATAGCACATCATGTTTAAGGCGCTACTTCTAGGCACAGTAAATTTGCCATGGAGATGTGACCATGGTCTGCCTCTCTTCAAGCCTTCTATGTGGTTAGAATAAACAAGTCACCACAACATGGTTTTTGGGTCCACAGTAATATTTTCATCTTTGAATCAGGCCTCTGTTTACAGATCTGAAGGTGCTGTTTGACTATTAACAACCTAAGACTCACTGGGTGAGAGAGGTAAGTGATAGCATGATTATTTTTGAAGATTGGAAACTGAAATGCAGGAACACTAACACTTAACACTGCAAATACCATAAGAAGTCAAACTGGGCATGAAATTTTAAGTTTCAACTGCTAGATGTGCTTCTTTCAAAATATATTTGAATGTATTCAGAAAGTTGTCTGCCTTCTCTTTCTGTGTTCTCATTCAGAACTAGTGGATCCATGTGTAGCTTTATTCTAAAACACTGGCACTGAGACTCAACTTCTAAATCATTTTTTAAGGTGGAGGGGCAGGGAGAGGTGGCTCAATATTTTTGGTACACATCAGGGAGTTAAATTATATAAAATAACTTTAATTTCATTGTTGTCATCTTAAATTTTGGTTTCCAGGACGTTAAATAAAATTAAATTGTGCATCAAGAAAATGCCTTATTTTGTGCTAATATGGATCAATTATATGTATTGAAGAGCCAGGTTCCAGACAACAGTCTGAAATTGGAAACAGTCTGAATTTTAGCTAAAGCATACTGCAGCGTAACGAATTATTTACCTTCTTAAAAATAATTATTTTAGAGCAGGGGTGTCAGCTGTATGGCTTGCAGTGCCATATAGTCTGGTCCATCAGGCTTGTAGGGGGCTGAGAATTGAGGTGGGTCTTGCCACCAAAGTCCAGGGCACAGGGTCCTATTGGGGAAGTGGTGGTGTGGAGGCTGAGCAACAGCTGCACTGTCACAGCTGCTTCCCTTACTTGCTCCACAGTTACTGCTGCATCTGGCCTGCAAGGAGTCGTGGGTGAGATATGTCATGGAAAGTGGGATGAGGTGGACACCACTCTTGTAAAGGAGCAAATGTCTTAAAATATGGAAGTTTTAGATAATTGTTCCTACTACTTTCTGTAAAGGAGACTTACTCCACAGGAATTTACTCTGATATCTAGTATAGAGAGGAAGGAAGAGTTGGTCTGTAACACACCCTGTGTAGGATATTTTTTTTTCTTTTCTGACATGAAAAATACTTAATTGTCTGTGCAGACACTTGGTATTTTTGCTGCTTGGCATTATGGTGAAATGTAAATTGCTTATATAATAAAGTTTTTCCAAGAGTTTTAAGTTCTAGTTTCTGGTAGCAGATTAGGGAGAGAACATCATAGGGTCATAGGAAGGTAGGGCTAGGAGGGGATCTAGTCCAGCCCACTATTCAAAGTAGGATCATCTGTGACTAAGCCATCCCAACCAAGTTTATCCAACCTGGTCTCAACATTTTTCAGGGATGGAGAATTCTGCAACTTCTCTAGGTAGCCTATTCCAGTGCTAGGCCACTTATAGTCGGAAAGTTCCTCTTAAGCTCCAGCCTAAACTTCCTCTGCTGCTGTTTGAGGTGACTGTTCTTAGTCCTGTCCTCTATGGCCACAGAGAAAAGCTCACTTCCATTCTCGCTGTAATCACCCTTCAGGTATTTGAAAACTGTTATCAAATCCTCTCTGTCTTCTCTTCTCCAGACTAAATAACCTTGGTTCTTACAGCCTTTCCTTGTGTCATACTGTCCAGGCCCCTAATCATTTTTGTTGCTCTGTGCTGGACTTTTTATAAACCTGTCCACAACTTCCTTGAAGTGTGAGGCCCCCGACTGGATGCACTACTCCAAGTGAGGCCTCACCAGTTCTGAATAGAAGAGAAGAATCAGCTCCCTTCATTTGCAAGTGACACTCTTGTTAATACAACCCAGTATCTTGTTGGCTTTTTTTGTAACAAGAGCACACTCTTGGCTCATATTCAGCTTATGGTTTACTGTAACCTCCAGGTCCTTCTCTGTAGTACTGCAGCCTAACCAGTCATTCCCCAGTTTGTATCTGTGTGTGTAATTGTTCTATCCCAAGTGCAGGACCTTGTACTTGTCCTTGTTCAATTGTATGCGGTTGATTGCAGACCATTTCTCCAGTCTATTTAGATAGTGGCAGATTTGGTTATTTTATCACCCTTATTTTTGTTTGAATAATGTTTCATGATAAAAATGCATAACTAAAGTCGGTACATGCTGAAGAATTTATCCTAATTTCTAATGGCAACAAGATGAGCAGTTTTATACGTACCAGTACTCTGGTTTGGTAAATGCAGTAAAGTTAAAATTATGCCAATTTGAAAGTCAAAACCAGTTGAGCTGCACAAGAGTTTACTTTTTATGGTCAAAATAGGAAACATTTGAGATATTTGGGGAGTTATGTAAAGACTTTAATTTGTAACCACACAATATAAGTTCAGTGTAAGTGGTAGGCAGGACTAGTTGCTCATGCTCTTTAGTGCTCCTTCACTACATTATTTAAGTAACATTATTGTACATACTTTTTGTTGGAAGGTGGTCAGTGTATAGACCATTACTTGTTTTGAAGCATATCCCAAAGCCTGAAACAGGTGCCTCTAGCTTTTAAATACTACAGATCAGTGTTTCTCAGCCCTTGGGTTGTGACCCAAAAGTGGGTCACAAGAATGTATGAAAGGGTTGGGAACAAACTTTAAAAATGGATCAACAAACTTTAAATATGGATTCTTCTTTAAAGGAGAAAACATAGGAAACTATGGCTTTTCCCTTGCAGGCTGTCAGCGTTCAAGCTTGCAAGAGGCTGCTTGGGGTTATTTGGGGCCCTCCAAGCCCCACACACTCCTGGGGTATGTGGGGCAGGGGGCCCCCCCGCACACTGGGGGTGGGGAGCAGCGGGTTGGGAGTCAGGGGTCCTGGGTCGAGACTGGCCATCAATGTTTACAAATGGGTCCTGGTATAAAAAAAACTGGTGAGAACCACTGCTCCAGATGACTTGTATGGTACTGGTTTTTTTTTTTTGTTTTTTTTTTTTTTTTTT
>NW_017729004.1:59073377-59077217 GCF_001723915.1 Gavialis gangeticus | reverse complement strand
TTTTTTGGTTCTGGTTTTTTTTTTTTTTTTTTTTTTTTTTTTTTTTGCCCATTACTTAAAATGGGGGGGAAGAGTTGTCCCTACCTTTTGTTTCTTGTTTTTAATACAAACATTATAAGCTAGTTCAAGATGAGAGCAAAATGGTTTTGCTATATATCTGAACAAATTAATACTTGCTCAAATAATTCCTGAATGCTAGATGGATTGGGGTTTGAATGAACAATGTAACCTATCGAGAGTGTGAGCGAAACTTTCATGCAGGAATGAATGCTCAGCAAGATTTTTTTATATTAAAGTGAAAAAGTTTCATCCTGCAATAGCTACAAATATGTTTAACGTTAACATAACTTTTTGAGCTCCTGTAGCATTTGCTCATTTTTAAAGACCATTGTTGTTTTAAGATCTGCTTTAAATCTGTGGGATAATTTGGCTTATTAAAGTAGCCAAATGATGTAGCTTAAGAGGAACTTTTTTAATGCATATTGAATTTTAAAACATGTTTTTGATTGATGAGTTTTTGTATTCTTACTAAATCACTTTTTTGTATAGAAAATATTAGCACAGGTATCGTGCAGCTCAGTTGCTGAAGGCTAAACAAAATGGAATATGAGGCTATTCAAACTTGCAATTTACTTTCAGAAAACAAAGGAAATCCACAGTTTCACTGCTCTAAATTCATATGTTCTCAGGCATATTCTGAACTACTGCCAATAATTGGGAGGGAGATCTTGCCAGACCTTGCTCTTCAGTAGTATGTTTTCACTTTTTAAGTACTGGCAGGCAGATCTCAGTTTCTGTACTTAGTTGCTAATTCTTCCTTTCATTTTATTACTTGCTCTACAATGTTCTTGGCTTGTCAGTATTGTGTAAAATGATGTTGCTGAATGTTTCCTTGTAGCAGGAGCTGCGCTAGTGTCTATTCAGTACACTGCAGTGTCACTGGCACATTTCTGTCCTCCATTTCCTCATTCCCCACATCAAGTGGAGTAGGTGCTTTTATCTTTTGGATTGTAATGCATTAAACTAATTAACACTAAAATGCATAATTGCTAGTGGCTTAAAGCAACTTCCTTCCTTGTAGTCAGTTATCTTGAATGTGGCAAGATCTATAGTGCTAATAATTTAAAATGATCATATGCTCATCTTTCTTTTCTCTTTGTTGCTTTTAGGCTGGAGCTTCTCAAGTAATCTTCACAAATCCACTAGAAATTGTCAAGATCCGACTGCAAGTAGCTGGAGAAATAACCACTGGTCCTCGAGTTAGTGCGCTCACTGTATTGCGAGACTTAGGCTTCTTTGGTCTGTACAAGGTAACTTTAAAAAATGTTGGATTTTAATTAAAAATATTCTGTGACTTTACATTATAGAAGCCTCTGTTCATTGGATACATTTGTTTAGTAGATTCCTAACTGTCCTGCTTAGGAAGTTGCCACTTTTCAACACCTTAACACCAGACTAATGAAGGCTGCATGATTAACTGCATGTCTTAGATTGCACTAACACACACCAGCTATATAGCTACCATACACAAGGTACTATATTGTCTTCCAATTCTATAGAGCTATGTAAAGAACCATAATTTTTAACTTTTTCTAATAAAGTTTTAAAGCATTTTCTGATTCTTGAGTGCTGTGTAGCATAGTTACTTCCTAATTCTTCATTTAAATAAACACTGATAGAATATACTGTAGTATCTTTTTTTTTAATGTTTGGCATGTTAGGAATCCAGTCAAATGCTTTCCCTTCCCTTTCCCCCCCCCACCAGTGGAAAGGGGCAAGAAAGAAGGTGTAGCATATTGTGACCCTAACACAGTGTTCCATAGGAATACCTACTCTCAGAGCTGTAAAACGATTGATGCCTTCTGGCTAAAACTACTCGCACTATGTATTCATCTAATGCATACAGAAAATTATTGAAACCGTGCTGATTAGATTATCTTCTGGTAGAAACTGATGCCATTTCATTGACTTTAGTGCACTGATCGGCAGAACCAGCTGGGCCAAAGCCCTAGGGATGGGAAAATCTGGGGCTGGTAGGCACAGAGAGCCTCATACTGCAACCATTACCCACATGAGTAGTCTCATTGTCCTCAATTTGTGTAAGTATGGGATGCCAGATTGGACCACTTAGTAATAAGCATAGATGGATAAGGGTTGAAGCTAATGACCTATATAGCAGATCATGATGTGGCACTCCAAATTGCTTTTACTGTGAAATCCATTATGTACAAAGGGTTCTTATTAATCACTTTCCACCCTCTCCCTGTCCCAGTTTTCCTTGCACAAGGTGATGTTCATCACTAGTTACATTACTTTTCCAGTTTTCTTTGTACAGTCCTTTAAACTGTTCTGTTAACATCACAATAAGGAAATCAGCATGAATGAGGAGATGTATGTATATTTTGGCCTGGGGAGTAGTACCTAAGTCTGAATAGGACTTAATGAGGAGTTGTTTTTCCTTCCAAATTGTCTTGCTAATTTTTTGACTGTTTTACTGAAGCTGATCCTACTGTATGAACTCCCAGTAAATGACATGCTGTTGCTCAGGGCAGACATTTACAAGTGTAAATGTGGTAGTGATAGTAAACATACCACATACCTGAGGCTATGTGGGCTTGGAGGATAGACAGCAAAGTCTGCTTACACTCACTTAAATACAATACATTTCTAATTAGAAAGAATGCCTGATTATTAGTAAAGTCCACTTAAGTCAACTAAAGTCTCGAGCCGCCACTGCTTACTGTTGAATGCAGTTGGCTTGTATTCTTTTATTTCAAATAGTATTGTTTGCTACCGGTCCTTGCCCTTTTTCATTTTATAGTTTGGCAGCTTTGGGCATAATTGTTTCCTGTTTTGGGTGAGGGGAGGGAGGGGGAATACAATTTTTGGTTTTTGTTGAGATGTAATGCTATTTTTCAAATTTGTATAATTCCAGCAAATTAAATTGAAGATCCACACTGGATTTTTAGCCCAGTCCCTTTGTAGATCTGCTTGAACTTGGAGCTTGTGAAAATTTGTCAATTCTGACAGTCAAAGTAAACATCCACTGAACGTACAGTTTACATGAAAGCAATAAAGCTTCCATGGACTTTACCAACAATTTTGTACAACATCCCTGACCCTAGAAGATTTATGGGTCATGCTCTGATTTCCCTTTTTCTTTAACTGAAAAGCTCAGGTGAAACCTGAATGAAATCAGTAACTTGTATAGAATTAATTGCCAGCCAGCTAGTCAGTCAGTGTCCCAAAATATCTGGCACTAAAGACAGAATTTATTAACTATTTCAGATTTCAAAGATACCAATGTCCTTGAGATATCCAGTCCTATTAGTAATTTTTTTATGAAACAAATTCACCAGTTGATCATCTAGATGAGTATTACATATTCTATTTAGATGATTGTGTTCTAATTTTAAAAATGTATGCATATGGACTCTGCAGTGTCTCCTAATAAAATATCTAAGTGTTTTTCAGAGTCTTTCTTTCTCTTACTCCTTAGATCAATGAAGAAAGAAGATTGTTCATTCATATTTTGAACCTCTCTATGTACTAGCAAAAGTGCTCTATGATAAAAACTCTATCCCAAGAGCGCTGAATTCCTTTGAGGGGAGAAGAGATGGGGAAGGATTTTGAAAATATCAAAACATTTCACTTTGAAATTTTCAAATGTGGCGTTTTGAAAAGTGACATTTTCTAAATGAAACTTACTGAACTGTAGGTTCAAAGTGGCATATTTTATTTTAAAAAATAGTAAAAAAAATAGGCTTTAAAAAAGATTCAGTAACAAAGATACTAGGTTCCTCAGGCAGATCATTTTGAATTAACCCAAAATGAAAATTG
>NW_017729004.1:59051425-59073250 GCF_001723915.1 Gavialis gangeticus | reverse complement strand
AAAAAAAAAAAAAAAAAAAATTCAGTTTGATTTAGGCTGAACTCTTTTCCCAATGTTTTTAATCCAGCCATTGAACCAAAAAACCCATGTTATTTCAGAGCTCTGTTCTCAGCATTATAACATTGCTCTTCTTTCTGCTTGACCTTGTAGAAGGCCTACAGTTGCTTTGTGAGTGAGGAGGGGAAGTTATCCATTCCAAACTGAATTTTTTATACAATACCTAGCCTCATGAGATATCAGAGTTACCATCTCAGTAATCTGCACTGAACTCTCTTGTAACTAGCATTGTTGGTGGTGTTTCTGGGAAAGTTACAGCAAAATGGTGCTCTAAGGAAGGCTAAAGGAGGTAAGTTTGTATGTCCTTTTATGGACTTTTCCTGCAGAGACAGGTTTTTTCTTGAGTTTGCACTTCCAGGGTTTCCTTCTAGTTCATCCTTTGGAGTGGGAGGAATGGATCCTCTCCCACTTCCAGTGCAACACTTGACAGTGAAGTTGGCCTGTGAAAGTCCTCAACAATAATTATCTACTGATGCCTCTTACCGCAGGCAGTGCGAAAACATTAGTTTCAATTCAGATGAGATAAATGGTGTGATGTTATGTAATTTGAATGGCATGGAATCAAACCACGACAGCTGTGCTGTTAAGTTGAAACTGTTATATTTCCATATTTCTTTAGAGTGGGAGGAGCATGAATATATTAAGGGATTTTTCAACTATGGTGAATTAGAATGGGTAAAACAGTGACCAGTAAATGAGGTCATTTGTAAATGGAGTGATGGATCTAAAGCACTGCAATTTACTTCAGTTTCGCTCTGCTGTATTGGAAGATGACAAATGCCTTACTGCAGAAGGATCCACCAGTCTGCTTCATGCTGGCTTTTCAGTTTCTCTTGTGTTGCTTTTGTGCTGTTTCCTGGATTAGTACTGTCGTATTGGATTGTAAGGAGAAATCTAAAAAAGACTTGCAAATTAGAATCTTCTTTCTTCCGTCAGAAAGAAGACATGTACCATCATGATTGCAACATCGTTCTAATCCTGGCACCTGCTTGGCTTAGTTCTTTTATGCAGGAAAAGGTTTCCTTAAGTGATTGAGCAAGTCCTTCATGGGTTGGCTCAGAAAGAGGTTTTATTTATTTATTTTGCCTGATATATACCACATTAGTGCAAATGCATAGTAGTCAACTCCACATATATTTTTGGAAACAAAAGAGCAACACAGTTACCAGACCTAAAGAAGATTTGCTGGGCATCCTCGGTAGCAAACAATGTGCGCTAAAGTATTCCTTCTCCTTTAGAGGAATGTATTTTTGTTATCTGTAACTTCAGCCTGAGGAACCAGAGAAGCATGCATACTGATCCTATCTTCACCATGCAAATTCATACGTAACTTGACAAAATCCCCTATTCTTTGGCTGAGTACTTTTATTAATTTCCACTTCTGAAACTTTTTTCTATGTTTTAAGTCAGAAAGATCCAACGCAGGTTATAGATGTTGTGGACATTCCTTTAAAGCATTGACAAAGCAGACTTTTAGGTAGAGATGAATAAATAGTTTTTTTCATATCTGCAAATCAACAAAGGAAATACTACATAAACCCCATACTGCATCCATACGACTGGTGACCTGTATTGCAGGTTTCCTGACACTATCTAGCTCGGTGTTCCACATGATGAGTACTTTCCTTCTGCATACTTCTTGACTGGTTACAGGTCTTGATCAGATAACTGACATCTGTCATCCACTTCTCCCAAATATGTGCCTGTGCTTAAAAATGTATCTACAAGTACATCAAAGAATCTTATGGACAAGGGAGTTTGTTTCTTTCACTGTCTATCCACTTCCATGTTAGCTAATAAATATCAGAGGAGTTAAAATCAAATCTTTGTTGGAAAAGCAGCATCATTGGAGATCTCAATTTTTCTCTTATTTGATAGCTTAAAACAAAGTTTGTTTCAAGAATAAGGAGCCTCAATGTACAAGTGTAGTGTTGGTCAGCTGCCAGGTTGAGCCCTGCACTTACTTGACTCTCAGACAGATATTTATCTGTCATTCCCCCCGCCCCAATATCTGCATGTTAAGTTTAGAATGACTGTGATTTAGGACATCCCAGCTGCTCCTTTGTGGAGGCCAACATTGTATTGCCTATATTGAGAGAACTTATTTCTTCCAATTGTTATTTCTGCCAGTAATTGTCATAGGAAAAAGTATCAAGGCAGCAGTCTGCTTCTGGTAAATTATTCTGCAGCTACCATAGTTGGATGTTCTGCAGATGCCAATTAGTGTTAAGGATATAGCCAAAACTGTGTCCCAAGCAAGAAGAGTAAGCACTTGTTCTGACACAATATTGTTTGCATTGGCAAAAGGAAGAGAAAGGTACTTGTTGCTACATTAGTGTTTTTAACAGGTTTCATTTATGCAGGTCACAATAGACAGAGCACTTGAGGTCATATTACAAGTCTCAGCAAGCATAACTTTACTGTCTGCTATCTTTTGGTGTTACATTTCACAGTGGTATTCATAAAGGCTTATTGAAATCTATGGAGTGCATAGTCTGTTCACTCTATTGACTATATAAAATATCACATATAAAAATTTCTACATATATTCAACACCATGTAGCACAAAATATGATTTCTTTTGCAAAGAATCTTCCTATGTAATGTACTGAGGCATGCTATTCTGTGTTCTGAAGCAAAAGTGCCATGCAAAGTAATGGCGTATAATTACCTAAAAAGATAAATAATATTACATTAAAAGATTCTTTAGCGACAGAATAAATTACTGTGGCACCATATTAAATCACAATTAAAGACTGGAAGGTATTTAATATGGACTTAATTCATTCTCCTCAGACTGATGGAAAAGGCTTGTACTTCTGGAACCAAGATTTTGTCTGAAAAGCTTCCAAATATTAGGCTGTTTAACGTGATGGGGTTTTTTGTTTTGTTTTGTTTTTTGCCACTTTATAGATCAGAGAATTGAGACAGGAAGTCTGAACTCAGTTGACAGGTTGTATGCCAAGCTTTCACCTGATAGCTCTGAAAGGAGAAGTATTTCGCTCTCTGAAATAGTGTGCTTATAACAGTAGAATAAACACATGAATCACGAACTTTTGCTAAAAGTTTAGGGCAGGTTGGAGTATAGTCAGCATCTGTCCCGCTGGTTTTCATATGTGCACACATGTAGTTCAAACAGTTGTATTAAAAATAATCAAGCAGTTCTCATTATAGTAAAGAACACTGGTAACTTTTTTTCCCTTCACAAAGCATTTGTGTTTCAGCATTTCTCTCCCCCCCCCCCCCCCCCCCCCCCCCCCCCCCCATCTTTAATAACTAGAGGTTTCTACTTCCATTTATTGGTTTAAATGCACATGAGCAGACATTTACTGTAACTTTTAGCACAATGCAGTTGTCAGATAGGGATGAGTATGGGCCCTGGGAAAATAATGCCTACTGCTGTAACACTGACTGTAGCTGTCTCTGGACCAAAGCCTCGCTACAGGCCGGTGTTACAGTTCTGAATCCGAAGGGTTAAGTCACTAGCAAAAACCAAGAAGAATGCATACTGATCAAGAAATGACATGCTGCCTATTGTTTGTAGCTATAGGATCAAAATAACAATTATACATGCCAAATAAATTCTAAACCTGTAAGGGAGAAAAAGAGGGGGTGGCTGTAAGTACAGGTGCCAGAAGCATTAAATAACCCTCTCAGACAAGGTGCACCACTGTTGTCTTGAATACTGCTAGGTCCCCCCAGTCTGGCATTTTTCCCCCTTCCACTAGACAATATGCATTCACTGCAGGAGACTAGGTTAAGCCTGCGTCTCCCAGACCTGCCGGCTCCTTGTGCCCAACCCGACACAGAGGTGCCTTTGTCAGTGTAATTACCCTCCCCTTGTAGTAGAAGTAGTTTGTTTAGAGCCTTATTTGCAGGTAGAGCTGGAATAAGCAGGAATTAGCATGCTAAAGAACCTGCCCCAGCTCTGACTTTGGATTTGTTTCTCAGAATCATTGGACAACCAAGGATTCTTTTTCTCTATTGGTTTATTCAAGGAGATTCTCTCCAAGATTAAGAGCTTTAATGTTGTTAAAGAGATTGAAGATGAGAGCCAACTGGCAGTTACATCAGGGAGGCTCATGCTGGCGGTGTGAAGCATCTCCCAACAATTTCATGCCTGGCAGGTCTGTGCCCTGGCTGCCAGAATAAACTCAGGTGGATGATCCTAACAACTTGCTGGGGATTGATTAAAACTCCCTTTGGCTTTCAACACGCTGTCCACATCAAAAAGGTGTGAGAAGTAAAATAAATGTTTCTTTTGCATTTCAAGATACTGTGGCCAATCTCCCTAAGCTTTCCTAATTGGCCTAGGCTAGTTGTGGATGATTAACTTAAAGTTAAATGAAGCTTGCTTTTAAACATGCTTTCCCAGACTTTAAACAGAACGATGAGAGAAACTTTAGACTGTTGTGATATTGGAACTGAGCCAAAATGGGTTGTTATTAAAGTGGATCCAACTTTTGATCCAACTTTATTTACACTTAAGCCATCTTAGTTGATGGGCTTTTTTTGTCTCTGTACCTGGATACTTAGTACTGGGGGGGGCTGGGAGTGGTATTGAAAATATACTGTTTCTGTCTTGAAAAAAGTGTGCTTTAGCAAGTAGAAAAAAGTTAGCAGTTCAGATTGGGCTGAGATTCCATTATAGCTATGGAAATTAATACATTACAAGTTATTTTAAGTAAGTGAAATATTTCAGAGTATAAAGGATAGGCCAGAGGAAAATGTGAAACGTGTTTTAATGATAGCAAAGAAAGTAAGAGTAGGAAACTCAAGGGAAAAGCAGGTCAGTAATTTATCTTGGGAAAAGTATATTAAAAAAGACATGTTCCTTTTATGTAAATTTTATAACAGAAGGTTATGAAGGTTGCCTGTAAAGTAAATGCGACTAAGGCAAGCATTTGATCATGGTAAAATCTCTTCACATAGAACTCAGTTTAAAAGAGAGAAATATATATGTGAAGATTAGGGAAATGTGAAGCAGGCTTTTTTGGTATGAATGTAGATGTGTACTGTACGACTTTTACCACCTGCGTACATTAAAGATCACGTACATGGGGGTTACAAGTAGCTTTAAAAACTTAAGTGCTCACTCCACAGGGCACCTAGTGTCTGCTCAACCCATCACTAACAGTAGTGTGTTACCACATGATTGCACCATATAAAAAAGCAGGTACTTAAAGGGCTTATCAACACTGTTATGCCTTTCTTCACAAGAACCAATGGCTAGAACTATAAGCCAGAGAAATTCAAATAAATTAGGCACAACTTTTTAAGTAATACTGATTAATCAGTGAACAAATTGTCAAGGAAGGGGTGGGTTTTTAGTTTGTTAATATCCGTAAATTAAGATTGGATGCCATTCTGGGAAATACACTTTTTATTCCTAGAAAAGTTAGTGACTCACTTTATAGATAAATTGCTAAAATGTAATGGCTTACAATATATTGGAGGTCAGATTTTGATGCTCTAATGGTACATTCTGGTCATAAACTCTAGTTATTGTTGAGGCATTCTCCGAATGTTGGATCCACTCTCTGTGACCAAGCCACCTCCATTCTCTTTCAGGGACTGAATTTTTTGCCACAGTAATTCCTGGACCAGTGCCTATATTTCCTCTCGCCTTTCAATTATTCTGATGTTTTGTATATCTTTCTGCTAGGAGTATTTGGTTTTTACAAGGAATGTTTTCTTTAGTAGTTCACTGTAGGATAGTTCATAACTGTGTTCAGGTGTATCATAGATTTCATAGACATTTGGGCTAGAAGGGACCCCAGAGGATCATTGAGTCCAGCCCCCCGCTCCAGGGGCAGGAAGTCAGCAGGGGTCATAGGATCCCAGCAAGATAAGCATCCAAATGTGTCTTGAAGGCGTTCAAAGTGGGTGCTTGGACCGTCTCCGGTGGCAGTCTGTTCCAAACCTTGGGGGCTTGGACAGTGAAGAAGTTCTTTCTTATGTCCAGCCTGAACTGCTCACAGTGGAGTTTGTGACTGTTCAATCTTGTCATCCCTTGGGGGGCTCTGGTGAACAGTTGTTCCCCCAGATCCTGATGAGCACCCCTGATAAGCTTATAGGTGGCCACCAGATCACCCCTGAGCTGCGCTTTTCCAGGCTGAATAACCCCATTGCTCTCAGCCTCTAATCATAAGGTCTGTTTTCCTGACCTCTGATCACATGCGTGGCTCTTCTCTGGACTCTCTCAAGCTTCTCCACATCCTTTTTGAATTGTGGGGCCCAAAACTGGACACAGTACTCCAGCTGCGGCCTCACCAAGGCCGAGTACAGCGGGAGAACGACGTCCCAGGATTTGCCTGAGAAGCATCTATGGATGCAAGCCAGCGTTTTGCTCGCTTTACTAGCCGCAGCATCACATTGAAGGCTCATGTTCATCTTGTGATCAACCATGACCCCCAAGTCCCTTTCATCTGTAGTGCTAACCAGCGTAGCACTACTGAGCCTATATGCATGCTGCAGGTTTTTCCTCCCAAGGTGGAGAACCTTGCATTTTTCGGCGTTAAACACCATCAGGTTCTTGTCCACCCACTTCATGAGTCTGTCCAGATCTGCCTGGATCACCCTCCTGTCCTCAGGTGTGGATGCTTTACTCCAGAGTTTGGTGTCATCGGCAAACTTGGCCAGTCCGCTTCTGACACCAATGTCCACATCATTGATGAAGATGTTAAACAGTATAGGCCCTAGGACAGAGCCTTGTGGGACCCCACTGGTCACAGCACACCAAGACGGTTGGCTCCCATCAGCCACCACCCTCTGGGTCCTACCGCAGAGCCAGTTCCCCAGCCAGTGGATTATGGTGACATCAAGGCCGCAATTAGCCAGTTTAACCAAGAGGTGATCCACATTGAAGGTTTTTTTTTTAAAGTCGAGGTATACGATGTCGATCTCTTCCCCTTTGTCCAGGTGATGGGTCACCTGGTCATAAGAGGAAATGAGATTGGTCAAGCAAGACCTACCCACAACAAACCCATGCTGGGTATCCCTCAGGATATTGCCTTCAGCTAGTCTGTTAAGGATGGCCTCCTTGATAATCTTTTCCGAGCCTTTCCCCAGGATAAAGGTCAGGCTGATGGGCCTGTAGTTTGCCAGATCTACCTTCCTCCCTTTCTTGAAGATAGGCACCATATTGGTCTTCTTCCAATCATCGGGCACTTCACCAAAGCGCCAAGAGCTCTCAAAGAGGGGCAGAGCTATGATGCTCACCAGCTTCCTGAGTTACCCTTAGTATCTTTAAACTTGATTAAACACGTTGCCCCCATTGGACAGCAGGGTGACTTCTGTGAGACCTCTGTTCTTGATTTCTGTCTCCCCCCTGCCTTTTCTTTTTTACCTTGCCTGGTGCAAGGCAGGAGTTTCTTTTCAAGCATCTGTCCCATTGTGAAACTGCCGGGTAAGAGATGATGCCACAGTGGACTCAGTGCATTCCAAACTGAGAACTCAGATTCAGTTTAAGGACTTAGATAAATCCAGCAAGCTAGAAGAGCAGCTTGGTGCCTGGTGGAAGGATAAGAAGACGGGAACTGAAAAGTTCTATAGTAAATCTGGAGAAATAACTTCAGGGCAAGAGGGATAGGAGTTCTAGATAACCATGTGGAGTATCTTTCCCCCTGAATGCTAGTTTTCTCTCTTAATCCTAGGAAGTTTTTCCCTCTTTCCAAATCTACTAGCCACGTTTATTCTAACTGGAGCCTTGGTGTTCTTGAACTCTTTGCTGGAATTCTGTACTGATATAAAAATACATGGGATATATCTTTTTACTGTTGGAACTTGGGCATTAGCTCATTGCTTTCTCATCTTCTTTTAAATAAAATGGTTATTTCACATCTGTGACTTGCATCTATTAGGCAGATTCCTTTGTCGGTCAGAGCTTTATTTCCTTTGTTTGAAAGCAAAGCATATCCAAGATCTTGTTGCTAAAATAAAAATCACAATTAGAAAGTGGTGTGTACATTGTCCTGCTGGTATAAAAGCATGCTTATGTAAGAATGGTGATTAGAAGTACATTATCCCGTTATCATAGGTGACAGCGTTTAATTAATTTAATAAATTTAGCAATTTGATTAATTTCTTCCTCTTAGCATGCATTACTGATGAATGAAAAAATATACTATGTACAGATTGACCTATTATACTTTTGCAAAGTAATTACGTAAAAGAGAGTAAGGTAGCAAAGAGTCCTGGAATTTAGGTCTGGTATCAAACATCCTACATTTCATGCCAGGGTGTAGATGGCTAAAGTTTCAATAGTTTTTGGTTCTTCAGAGGAAGTTATAAGAGTTTACCCAAATAGATGGCATTTTCCTCTGTTCCTGGCAAATAACTACAATATTAAGAACAGAGAGAATAAAGAATAAATGAGGTAGATACAGTAATAACATTTATTGAGCCAGCAAATAATACACAAACTTCTGGATGGGATGAAATGGACAACACTATTTCATGCAATTTTGAAAAAAAATTGCTTTTTCTTCTAGGTACCTTGCTGTGGGGAGGAAAAATCAGGATGTTGTTTAAGTCTCTAGTCTCCACTATTGAGTGTTAATCAGATCTCCCCCATTTTTTAACACAGGGTGCTAAGGCATGTTTTCTGCGTGACATCCCCTTCTCAGCTATTTACTTCCCCTGTTACGCTCACTTGAAGTCTGCACTTACAAATGAAGATGGGAGGATTGGCCCTGGAAATTTGCTCCTGGCTGGATCAATAGCTGGTACGTGCATTTATTCCTCATGACATGGCCTACCGACGTGCCTAGATACTACAGAAATCTATTTACTAATGCAGGTGACATTGCTGAAGCCTTGAAAACCTTCTGTGGAGCACAGGAGCCAAGGTGCAATTCTTTATCCAAATGGTGAAAGTCCTATGTAGATGTTGCACAGATATCTTTTATATGAGGTGCTAACCTTTAGGTATTAGATTGCAGTATGTAGAAGAGATTCAAATGAGTTCACATTACCATTGAGCATGATCAGTACATCACAAATCTTAAATTACCTTTTGTATTAGCAGAGAGATTTGAATTTTGCCACGTTAATGATAACTGAACAAGGTATGACAGAATTATCATACTGTTGTCTGTTTTCGTTAGTTGATTGGATAAATTGCTGTGGCAGAGGTTGTTTATGAAAGTAGAGTTTTCACACTTGAATTGTTTGTGATCAAAAGAAATTTAAATATATTACATAAGCATCTAAGCAGGCCACAGGCAGACTGTGACAGCATGGTAGAAGCCAGTCATTGACCACAGTATCCCACACAGCATCTTGGTGTACATGTGTGTGTGTGTGTGTGTGCATGCATGTTTTATATTCACTTTCATGTAGAAAAAAAAGATTAAAATATTTCTGATTATTTTGATCCCTAGTTACCTGAAGTCAGTATATACTTAAGGTAGCATAAGCAAAATCATGAATAAAAAATCCATCCAATAGCTGAGCCCCAATTATTACAACCTGTAATAGAAATGTAATAGTCACGAAAAAGGCTTCCCTGTGCTTTGCATAGAATGAAAAGACAGATTATATAGGCCTGTTTCTATCCTGCTGTGTTGCATTTAAGAGGGAGTTTGTATAAAATCACAGATCAGAAATCTCTGCTTTTTCTCTCGCCTGCTGCCTGGGAAGCTGCTCAGAAAAAGCAGATGCTGGGATATGCACAAAGGATAAGAAAAATAAAAACACAGTAGACAATCCTCCTGGCTTATTTTGTTCTACTCCTGAAAGGCAGGAATTGAAAATGCAGGCACTCGTGTTGCAGTACTGACAGTTCTGTCTTCTGCTTGTGACTACTGATTGTTTAGTCTGACCAGTGTCAGCACTGAAGAGAATGGATGTGAGGATGTCCTTTCTTAGCTCAGACATACCTCTGGGCCTGCTGCTCAGCTCATGCCCTAATTAGGAGGCCCAGACTCTTTTAGACTAGTTCCTGGATTTTCATTGCAGACCTATTGACATATTGGCCTTGCTGAGGGTGGGGATTGTCAAGTTCTATTCTTCCTCCTTCCACCATCCTACGGCAGGCTAAAATGACCTGGCAGGTCATATGCTGGCAGGTCATCTAGCCTGTAGGGCTTCTTTCAGCCCAGACAACCTACCTCCAGATCTTGCCTGTGGAGCTGGTTGATGCAACTGGCATCCACGTTTCCTGATGCTGACTGCAAGAAATGTGAGTCTCCCAAAGCGACTGAAAAACAGAAATTCTGTAGTAGGTAAGGCAGGGTGAGGAGAAGCAGCATCTACCCATTGGGTAGTGGCATGTACCAAAATAGCAGCTCTGGCAGCCACAGCTACAAGTTCCACAGGCTGGGTCCAGAGGGGGGTCATCCAGGCTGAGAGAAGCCTCGTGGGCCTGATGACACCTTCACAGGCTGGATCTGTGCTGTGGACCCCTGATGGAAGGCATGCCTTCCCTTCTAGAACATGTGCAGTGTTGGAGCGTGTGCTGGGGTTGTTGAAAGGACCATAGATAAAGCTATAACAAGCAGGAGGACTCTCAGGAGACCTCTTGAAACAGTTTTTTTTTTCTTTTCATGTTAGTGGCTTATAGGTAAATAGACTTCCATAAGCAGCACAGAAGAGTTCCCTCCTTCCTGGGTTGTAAGTACTGTGAGTTGCAAAGCCCAAGTGAGGGTGGGAAAGGAGGAAGAGGAATAGAAATGAATTCAGCGGATGCAGGTGACAAATTTAGAATGTAGTAACAAGTTTTGTATTTTAGGCTTTCCTCTCCCTGGAGACTTTTAGCTGTAGAGAGCTATGCAGGGGACTTACCTGCCTCCTGAAGATGCATGATTGTGTAAACCAGCATTTCTGTACACCCAAGACTTCAGGCAGCCTGGAAGCTTCTGGACATACCAAGTAGGGAGTTTGTCTTGTTGAAGGGTATACCTTCAGCTCTTTGTACTTGTTCTTTTTGCAGTGCCTTGTAGTCCCTGGGAATTGAGCTGGCACCAGTAAAATCATCTTTGATCAAATAGCTGATGCTTTAAAAAAAATTGCCAAAAAAGCTGGATTTAAACTCATGCTAATTCCAACCCATTTTAATGGAACAAAACAATTTTTGAACTTCAGATCCGATTTACAGACCTGAAATATAAGCTGGTATTTTTTAAGCCAAGTCATTTCTTGGATTTTAGTATTTTTCTCTTTCTAGCCATTGTCAGGTGATTGCAGACTGAGATAACTGTGTCTTTGAAGTTCAGCCACAGAAGCAGTCTTTATAGTTGCTGATATGGTTTAGGAAACCAACTATAATGTGTATTTTATCCAGTACTTTCACTAAATTCCATTCCAGTTCAACATGCATTAGCAAACTACTGTACAGAATTAGCAACATGACAGTCGTCATATGGAGCAGTCCAGAGGGGGAGTAGGAGGCACCACACTTTTCACAAAAGCAATATTCCTTTTATTAGAGAGATGCTAGTAACCAGAAAGTGCTCAACAAGGACTGCAAGAACTGGGGGATGAGGCATGAACTGAGAGAATTCCTGCCTGTTGGTTCTGTTATTAACGGGTCGCATATGAAAACCTCCAAAATATTGAGCCAAGCCTGCTCAAGTGCAGTCTAGCTCCACTTTACCTTAGCTGAGGATGTGGCTCATTGTATGTAGAGCCAGTTGGACTTACAGTGCATAATGTTATGTTTTCAGAATTGTGCACCCAGAAATGTTCCTGAATTTAACTTGGCTGCGGAAGGCTTGTGCACACACTTTGTGGTCCTTGCACAGTTAAACTGGAGGTGCCTGAATGTGCATTATGCATCTTTTGTGCATGTTTCTCACATGTGGCCTGTGTTATCTACATTTCTCTCCTCATTGTTTCTTGTTAGGGCCACATGCAGAAATCCTTGATTTGATCTGATCCTGGCTGCTTGTTCCTTAACCCAATGTCTCAGTCTGTTCATGACACAGTGTTTGCAGCTGAGATGTTTGTGATGTCAGCTAAAGGATCTCCAGTGAATTTGCTGCATCTCCCCCCCTTGAATTTCCTTATCCTCCTCACAGCCCTTTTTAATGTCATCTCCTGTGGTGTAATTTATCTAATCTTGATTGTAAGCTCCTCAGGGCAAGGACCTGTAAGCATTGGTGGCTGCTCATAGATGTTAAAAAACAAAAAAACCTGAGTTCTACCAGGAGCAGCGCATTACTTCAACTGGGCTCCATAGTGTCTATATAGATCAGGCGCTTTTTGGCACATTTATCTAATAGCTGATTCAGTCAGCTATTAGATAAAAGCACAACTCCCCTGCTTCCCCCCCACTAAAGTGCCCGGTCTATATAGACGCTAAGTGAGCTGAGTCCAACTAACGTGCTGCCTCTTCTGGGTATATGGTGGGCTTGGTGTGGGAGTGCACTGAGTTTAAAGTAAAGCGCCATTTTTGTTGTCTTTTTTTTTAATGACTTCAAGCAGCCTATGTGTCTGCAAAGTCTCATGTGATTCATAAATAGAACTTAAAGATTTTTGGCTCTTGTTTTTCACTGCAAAATATCCCTAGGAATAAGAAATGGGGAATAAGGAGATGGGGGTCAGCATCGTACAGTAAGCAGAATTGTTTCTAAGTATGTCTTTTGGTTTTCTTTGAAAAATTTGAAGGACAGAAGTCTAGCTTCTAACTAAAAACTAAGATACATCTCACAGAGGAGAAATTCAGCATTTCTGGTCCATGTGAAACTTTGTTTTAGCCTTTGCTTACCATTTTTACAAATGTGAGTTTTAGGGTGGGTACATGTGTGTTCGTGCGTGGTGTTAGCTGGAATTATGGAGAGCAGGAGGAGTTCATTTTAGTGACATGTACATATTTATGCTCATATTTTTCAGAGCAGCCTGCTAGAAGGTGTGGTGATGTTTAAAGCCAAACCATGCTGGTTTGGACAGAAGTTGTTACAGAATTATTAAGCCTAAAAAGAAGCAAAGGAGATTTATGCATCTGTGTCTGACCAAGTTGGTTTGGAACAGATGCAGAATGGAAAATAATAAAACCATAAGAGACAGTGTCTTCTGAATACAGTCTCACTGCCTTTTTAAAAAAAAGTCTAAACATGGACAGTGATGGTTAGGATAGGAATGACTTTAGAAATATCACTCATTGGTATTTCAATATTTGTTGCATTCTGATCATCTGCCAGGGTAAATTTTAAATCTTCCTCCAAACATTGTCCCTTGAAAACTGCAACTCCTAATGAGAAAAATGAGCCCTTTCAAACCTTAGCTTCTGCATCTTGCTGATTTGTGTGCAAAATTCTCTCTGACATTTCTGCATTAGATTATTTAAGGTGTACGTGAGTGTGAGTGTGAACGTGCTTTCCAGTGTATTGTGCAGTGAGAATGCCAGTAACCACAAAGCGGCGTCAAAAGGGAAGGGAAAGATCGACTTCACCTCCAAAAACTCTGAATATATTAGCTATACAAGCTTCTGGTTTGTCCTGAAAACTTCTCTGTGCATCTCCCAATAGTTATTTAGAGTGAAGTCATTTCCACAAGGGCTAGTGCATATTCATTTTTCAGATACAAGAATGGAAGGCATAGTTAACTTGCCATGAAAGTATGTTATCATAGTGAATCCCAGTAATGACCAGCACATGGGCTATATGAGCAATCAGTGGTAACCAAAGACTTGCTAATACATGCATGTACATGCACACACACTGTGGGTGAACTGTGCCAAATCCATTTCCAGTTCAAAAGAAACTAATGACAGAGACAGCGCATGTGTGGTATTATTCATGAGTGCAGGAAAGACATGCCTGATGCATGCAAGACCTTTCCAACACTCTACAAAGTACTGCTGGTGATAAGTTGAAGAGTCAGTTGAAGAGTCTTTAGCTTTAGTCTGAGCATTACTGTTTACATGTGTAACCAGTTACGGATACTTGTCTGATTTTTGTTTTCCTCCCCTTCTTAGGCATGCCTGCAGCCTCTTTAGTGACCCCTGCTGATGTTATAAAGACAAGGCTACAGGTGGCAGCTCGCGCTGGACAAACCACTTACAGTGGCGTTGTAGACTGCTTTGTCAAGATCCTGCGAGAGGAAGGTCCGAAAGCTTTGTGGAAAGGAGCTGGAGGTGTGTATAGCTGGTTGGAAACCTACAGCCTACAGAGCTGCTGGATCTGGCCCATGGAGCTGGGGGGCTTCAGTACTGGGGAGATGTGGCAGGGGCCCTTCCTCTGTGTGTGATGGTAGGGAGAAGCAGTGGTAGCAACCATGTCCTAGCATCAGCGCACCAAGCTAGGTCATTTCAACCCACCAATGGAAAATTTTGTTGACTGCTGGTGTAAACCAATGCCGAGGAAGCAGGAGCCAGTTTGCTTTGATAACTAGCTTTTGTTACTCACATACAGTTTTGTTTTTCTTTTAAGCTCGTGTGTTTAGATCCTCCCCTCAGTTTGGTGTAACTCTGGTGACTTATGAGCTGCTGCAGAGGTGGTTTTACGTTGATTTTGGGGGAGTGTAAGTATATCTATCTATCTATATCTTTTGGGCCCGGGCTCTACAGGAGTTCACCCTTGTGCCCCTTGCCCTTTTAATAAGACCTATGGTTACAGAAAGCTTTGCAAGTAAGGTAAGGTTTTGGAAATAATAAATATTGCCACACTTCTGCAAATTAGAAAAGCCTTTTTATACCCATTTCACAAGAAGGGCAGTACCCGTTATATACTTCGGACCCATGCAAGTATAAGAGGAGATCCTGAGTGAATCACTGCAACAGTAAAACACTGGAACAGGTTGCCCAGAGAGGTGGTGGGAGCTCCATCCTTGGAGGTTTTTAAGACCTGGCTAGACAAAGCTTTGAGCAGGGGGTTGGACTAGATGACCTCCTGAGGTCCCTTCCAACCCTAACTTTATAGGGTTCTATGAATCAATGGGAGAACCAGGAGTAGAAATTGGGAGTTCTGCTTTACTCCAAGCTGCTTTACTTAGTAGAGAGCAATGCACCATCATTCAGTCTTTGTTGGGTTCTGCATGTGATTGGGCTGTTGATATTATTGTCAAGAGGGCTGTAGATGTCAGTGAAGTAATTGAAATGATATGACTTGCACATGTGCAGCTGTGATTGTTTGCAGCACAGGGGATCTGAAATTCCCATTATTAAATATCGTTTCAGTTGCATCAAATGCAACAAAAGCCAACTGTCTTGAGGCAGCCTCATAATATAAGCCTTTGAGGACATTGATTACACCGCCATCGTGAAGATCAACCCTGCCATGTGAAACTAGGTTCTGGATCCAGGATGTGACATCAGTTCACTGCAGCCTTATTGACTGATGCAGTACAGAATTTCCCCTGGCTTTCTTCCATCTTGATAAGAATGCAAACAGTTAACTGCATGACAACATTTTAAAAATATCTTCTCATTGCATTGTACCATACCTCTCTGCCAGGTGGCTGTAGGACTTCTGGTGCTATACATGAAACTGTTAGAGATTTTGGTGTGTGCTCTTTTTATACTACAGGAATTGAACATTTTTTAAATTTTATTTTACAGAAAACCAGCTGGATCAGAGCCAGTTCCCAAATCAAGGATCACGCTACCTGCTCCAAACCCAGACCACGTGGGTGGTTATAAATTAGCAGTGGCCACATTTGCAGGCATTGAAAACAAATTTGGACTTTACCTACCTCGATTTAAGCCGTCGCCACCTACCTCACAGGCTGCTGCAGTCAGCAAGTCCTAAAATTACAGCTGTAGGTTTTTGCTGTTAGTTGGGAAAGAGCCACTTTCTGATCAGTCTAATATTTCATTCCTTTAGCTTTTCATCATATATCAGTTAAGCTTCAGTTGAGTTTTAAGGCAGTTTTCTTCTTAAGTGTAATCATTGGTCTTTGTGCTTCCTTAACCAGATCACTGTGAAATTCTTACAATTATTCTTTGGGTTCAGCACCATGAATGTATTTGTCCACATCTGACATGTGCTTATGTTTGCAAGACACTAATATCAGACTCTGTTTGTGGGGGAGGGTTGGGCGTGGAAGCTAAGAATAAGATGATTTTACAGGTAACATTCAAAAGAGGATTATATTGTCAAAGTGAGTGCATATTGGATATCACACATTATCATTTCAGTATACTCAGTGGAGATCATGGTGCTCAAGGCAGAATGATTTTGATGGCACATGTAAAATAGTCATAAACTTAGTGCGTGTTTGTAGTTAATAATATAATATGTACATTATGCACACAGAGTATCTAAGTCTGATAGTACAGTTTCAACTTTTTAGATATGTACATGCACAAGTTCTCTTTCTGGATTGTATTATGAAGCTTTTATGTGAAACATGTTTTTTGTAATAGAAATCGCATTTAAAAATGTTTAGTCATTGTATTATGTTACTGGTATCAAAATGCTGGGAAGAAAGTGTTATTATCCATAGTCTTTGCACTTTATGGAGGTATTTTTGGCATTTTATGACATATACAATGAAACTTCAAGACTGGGTGCCTACCATGGACTTGCTGATATTTGGATTCCTGTTTGTATGATGCACTTCTAGGAAATGCTGCTTCTTTGAATAAATGAAGTTAAGGAGAAAAAAAAACATGCACTGTATCTACGGTACCTGCCTTAAATGCTGGCTTGTATTTGGCAAATATTTGTTTTTAGATTCTCATTTACTTCAAAAGATTAAAACATTCTAAAACACAAGACTTCATCTAATTTGTGGTGCCTTGTGCAAGGTTTAGATTGCTATTTATGAAGATAGAAATAAACCTTTCAAACAATGTGACATATATTGTTGTGTGTTATGCCAATTGTACAGCAGATCTAATGTGTACCATTCAGCTGGATACTTTATTTCTTGTCTAAGTTCAGCCAAGCCATGAAAGCATTTATAGAGTTTGGTTAGGAACACAGTTCCTTTAGTCTACATGAGTTGCAACAACCCTAGAGCATGAGGTGAAAAATGTGTTAGTACAGATGTAGCTCACAAATAAGTATTCTTTGAGTTAACTCTCAAACTTTCTTTACTTTGAAACCTTCTCTCAGTTATTCTGCGGTTTTAAACAGCTAGCTCTAGCAAAAGCGGGGCTCTTGGAATGATGCCTTTTAGGAATAAGATGATTTAAACTTTACAAAGCTAGAATGCTGGATATATGCATTTTTGTCTCTGATGCTTGTTGCCAGCAAGTCTGTAGAAATATTTTAAGTGTTATGCCTTTGTAAAAGGGTTACTAGGCATATGACATAATAGTTGTTGCATTGTAACTGATATAAATGCCCAGCAGAAATGGATATATATTGTGTTGTATTAGTTTGATATAGAAAATGGCTTTCTCAGCCTTGTTCACATTTCCTAGAAATTAAAGAAGTAGATTGCTGAGGACGAGTACTCTGGACTATCCATGTGTTTTTAAAAAGCAAGATTATAGTCAGGTTGTAATTCCATATAAGAAACTGATAACCAAGAGTCTATCTTTTCCCCAGTGTCACTACTGGACTCCTTAGAATTATAGGGTGCCTGTGCATGAGCACAGAGGCTGCTTGGACATGCTGTAATTATAGTGTGTTGGACCAGGCTTGATTAGTCAAACAAGCTTTAATTCAAGCGCCCCCTATCATCATTTTGAAGCGCAGGGACACTGATGCATGAGATGCTGCAGTGCGTTGATTAGAGCTGCTCTTGGAAGCCACTCTAATGAAAGCAGTGCCCCCCTTCCCCCTGCACCTGCCCCACTCCCAGAGCACGTGTGAAAGGGCCTCTCTAGATGTTGACACTGGATTTATGATACCTTGTTTTGGGTGGACCCAAACCCACGGCCTCTCTGTTCAATAATAGGCAAATTTTATTGATGCACAGTGATAGCACACATCTTAATTTGGTTATTTACCAGTCTCCTAATGTAGTCTGTTCACAAAACTGGAAATCCCAAGGGCTTTGCAGCTGGTCACTGTAACCTGGCCAACATGGCAGAGTCCCAGATCTCTGTTATAGAACAGCGTGGTATATGTCTTCAGTTTTCCAGCCTGTGTGTCTGCTTGCTGCTTGCCTGTGTCAGACACAGTAGACCTCGAAGGAAACTTTGCCACAAACAGACTTTTAGAAATCAATTAACCCTTGCTGTTCCCTTGGACCATTGTTCTAATGCGTATTTACTTTACCTACAAGCCAGTTCCCAAAAGTAAACCTCTAAATACCATGTCTAGCCATCAATAGATAGGGCCAAAATCTCTTCCAACTATTAGGCACCTAAATTGACTTAGGCACCTAAATGCAATTCTATTCTACCCTGTTCAATCCTGACAAATCCATTCCTACTTCTACTTTTGTGTAACATGCCATCATCAAACCTGAAGAGTGAGTCCCAAATAAACAGTGAAGAGACCTACCCATCTTCTGCATAACTGTTTTTTAGGGATTCAATCAGGATAACAGAACAAGGGGGGCAACCTTTTTGGCAGATGAACTACAAATTACCCCTGCGCCCTCTCTGAGTAATACTCCAATTCCCTCCCCCTGTGTAAACCGCTGTTCTGCTTTCTTCCCTGTGTTTTCTGTTCCATCTCCTGTTCTTTCTGCTTCCTGCTGTATCTGCCACTGTGCTGCTTGTCCCCTCCCTGAACTGCCACGTGCCACCCATGCATGTGACGGACTGGCCGCTCCTGAGGTAGAATCATCTTGAGCACTGATGTCTACGTAGATGCCTAACAGGTGAAATATAATTTGGTCTCTACACTTCACAAGCTCTGCAGATGAGAGAAGATTTTCAGAGGGACACACTGTACTCCAGCTCTGAACTACAACTATCCTTCTGATTTAAAAAAAATAAATAAAACTCTCTTCCCCTGTACTCTACTGCCCCAGGATTCATTTCCCCTGGTAACAAGTGATTGTGAATGGGACCTGCCAGTGCTCAACACTGCAGACCTACAAGCAGTTTGACATGGCTCCTGTTTTTAAACCTTGCTCCTCATTAAGCTATGCACTTAACTGTCCATCTTACACACTGGCTGATGAGAACAAATGTGAAGACTCCAGATGGCTACAGGAAGAAATTCTTTTCTGAACACACAATGCAGCATTTTGGTGCCTGATGGCGAGATCCCCATGCAATGTGTTTAAAATCTCTTGGCAATTGCAAACTTTTAAAGCCTCACTGGGAAGGATTGGAACCGTTTATCCTTGGAGTTACTCCTTCCATGCCCATGCTGAGATGTATATGTGCTAAGGGTTTACATCCACTTTTAAAAAGGAATGATGATACCTGCACAGATTTTTATTTTTAATTTTAAAGGCAAACTATCACCTGGATCTGAAAAACAAACCATAATTTACGGCAACCCCACTGATCACTGGGGGTTGATGTAACATGCCCTCTGTCTCTGTTTATACCGCTGCTAACTGCTTTCCCAGCCCAGGGGGCAAGAATTCTTCAGTGGAGTACTCCACATGATTAGCCAGATAGGCTGTCACAAGGCTCCGAGCACCGAGGAATGGATTTTGCTAACCTCATGGCAATTGCAAGAGCAAAGGCAGACGGATTTGTGAGGGAATTTTCAGATTTGCCTTTTTTTCTGGCTATGTTCATCAGGCAATTGCACTATGTATACAGAATATCCTGCTTTGTTTAATCACTCTTACCTGTATGGATTTGCTAAATATTTTCTAGTGGTATCCGGAGACCTTTGTCAGTGGTATCTGCTATGCTCTATTTAGATGTATGTGATATGAACTTTCAAACCAAGAACTTGTTAAAACTTCTGTAAAAAAACAGAGAGCCTCTAATGTTTGTACTCTGGGTTCCTGGATGGAAATGTGCAGGGATGACATGGTTTGTAACTTCACCTGGATGCTGCAGTCCACTTTACTCTACAGCACTTGCCCTGTTAGCAGCTGACAACCCTACACATCAACATGAAATCTGCTGGGATGTTTCCAACAGGTTTGATTTATAACAGCTATTTTGTTACATCATTTTGTTTGTCTTTTGGCCTGGTAACTGCAGCATTTTCTTGTTAAAGTTTGCAGGGACATTTTTTTTTGTGAGCAAACATACCACAGGCTTCCAAAATAACTCAGGCAAGTTTTCCTAACCCTACTAAAAATATGGAACCACCAAACCACTCCACAGGTTTCTTAGGGGTAGACAGCTAGCCTGCTGGGGTGTTCCCCTATTATTTACTTGATCATATTGCTTCTGTTCTATTATTCCCCACACATCTCTTCAGCACTGCCTAGGCCCACTGACTAACTGGTCCTGAGGAGGGAAGAGAGGGAATATGCCACTTCAGATAAAAAGTTATGGTAAATGTCAGGCTTCACTGTTTTCAGATGAAATATTTACCATCATTGCTTAAGCTGGAAAACAATTTTTTTAAAGCTAGTGACTATCCATAAATTATTGAATGGTTTAGAATATGTAAACCTTGAGACACTTGTACTTTATAACACTCCAGGGCGCTTTAAACATAGCAAATAACCCAGGAACAGCATTGGAACAAATTGCATTTTTTAACTACACATGATCTACAATATTCTTGTTTAGTAAGGGGCAGTATGCAGCTCTTACTGTGAATAGCGGGCAGCCTCTAATAAAGCCACTTTGCAAATGCTTCACCATGAGGATGTTATCAAGGTGCCTGCTACTTTTTAGGCACAGGTGATATTTTAAATGTGTGCTAATAAGGGCTACTAACCACTATTTGTGCTATTCCTTGTGGCACCATACCTTCACTGCTTGCAAAGTTCATTCCAACTGCCCCAGTTACATTCTAAAGAATGGCTTAATTTATTGCTGTCTTTCCACCCTCAAAAACGAATGAGGCAGGCTCACTGTGTACCTAACTACTGTCACTAAAACACCTGCTTACAAACCTGACAAGAAACTATTCCTTCGCAGCGACAGAGACACTTCTTGCTGCTGAAGTCTCTGTCCTGCTCCCTTTGCCAGGACTATGTGCTGCTTTGTTACATTGCACTGGGAACCTGAAGTTTTTGGGGAATCTTGCTCTGACCTAAAGGGAAGGTTGCCATCCATTTTCTTATATGGGATTTTTTAACAAAAGTGATTAAGAATCCAGAAGTAGGAATAACATCATAAATTTCATGACCTTTCATTTGTCACTGTCTTTCTAAATGTTCAGCTACAAAGTTGACAGATGCAGGGTTAGCTTGCAATACTTGCCAAACATAAACAGGAGGCTACAGAATTGACTAAAATATTGGCTGTTTGGCTTAAATCAGCTTAGCAAGGGAGAGGAGTTCCTCTCTCACAGAAATTGCTGAGCACCCATTCTCTGAAAAAAATGAGCTCTCTCCCTGCTTCTCTCCCTCACCATCCCCTGCCCCCCCAATGCACGCACTCCTGTAATGTCTTCAGTAAGTGCCATACCCAGGGTGCTCATTCATGGAAACTCCCTTGTGATCTGTGGAACAAGGAATGCTGCTGAAACAACACTCTCCAGCACCTACCTAATACTGTCCTCTCTCATGTCCTATGTGGCTTCTCCATGTTAACAGGGGCTCGTAACAACCTCTTCCCAGATAACTGTCGTGGCTGCTGCCCATTTCGTGCTTTAGGCCATCCATTTCCTCCACAAGGCTTTGATCCTGTACTATTACTCAAAAGAAATTCTGACACCAATTTTGGTAAGCATAGGATCAGGTGGTAAAACGCCTTTGCTACCCTCCATTTTCCTCAGCACATCATGTTTCCAACTTGATTCCACCATCTCCAAAACTCATCACAAATTGGCCCCTCTTATTACTGCTGTTTTATTGCATCTCCCCGCCCCCCCACCCCCAATCAATAGCAGC
>NW_017729004.1:59035997-59051315 GCF_001723915.1 Gavialis gangeticus | reverse complement strand
CCCCCAATCAATAGCAGCCTCAATATCCCTCTTGGCGACTTTTCTCATAATCATCCTTGTTCTTCCATGAAGCCCGGCTGCTTGCGAGGCCATCTGAATACCAAGAGGATGTTATGCTTGCTGGCTTCAAATCATTCTTCTGGCTTCTTTCCACTGTAATGCCTTTCTTGACAGAGATGCAGAGCTTTAGGTTTTCTAGCTTGTTTTGTTCTACGCTTACCTGATGCCTGGACCTTTTCTGTGAAATGCTCCTGTGATGAGCTTGTACTGAGCTTTGCTTGGTACTAATGACCTCACGAAATACAAAAATAGGAAAAAATAGAACAGTCTTGCTGGGGGAGGAGGGGGCACATACATGGCTATCAGCAGCATCTTCTGTGTGAGCTAGGCCCATTGCCACGTTAGCAGAGAAGGGGTCTGTGGCAGCTGGGCATTTTCTTTTTGACAGCAGCAGCAAATCCTGGAGGGTCTTCTGAGGCACCTCTTAAAACTGTTTTACAAGCTATTAATGCCACAACAGAGAGGGAGTATGGAAGGTAAACGTGCAGAGATTTTCCCCTCAGGTTTCAAAAGTGAAAGGTAATATGGAAAAAAAGCAGAGGCCAATTGGCCAAGAGTTTACAGTTCACAGTGGGAGAGTGACAGTTTTAAAGAACCTCTTTTGTATTTGAGGCAGTTTTTCATCAACGACTGGACATAATGGCATGCACACCCTGAACCTATTTGATGGGAACCAGAGAACACTGGCACAGCAGTTACAATGGCAGATTTATTGGCATTTCATTTGGCCATTCTGTAGGACTCACCTTTGTTTTCAAAGGTTGCATACACGCTTGTGGGCTCACGTGCACTGGAGCACTAGATCACAAGAGGCACTTAGCACTGCAACACTGACCACTAGGGCATCTAACTTTTAGGTGTCCAGATGTTGAGGAGAACTCTCAGCATCCATAGCAGGATTCAGGTTTCCTCCAAAGTGCCTGGGGGACAAGATCACTTTAGAATGGGATTCAAAGGAGTCAGGTCTCTAAGTCTGCTAGCAGTGAAAGTCAAACAGATGTGTGCACCTTAAATCCTGTTACACTTAGGGATTTAGGCACCTATGTCTGATTAGGGTTCATATGTGCTCCTGGAGTGGGCGGGGGGTAGAGAGGTGTGCTTTAATTAAAGCGCCTGGAGCATCCTGTGTATCAGTGTCCCCACACTTAAAAATGGTGCTGGGATCACTTTAACTAAAGTTTGTTTGACAAAAGGCTGGAGTGTGCTGGACTATGGTAATTGCCACACTCCAGAAGACCTCATTAATTGAGTCTGTTCCGATACTCTGTCGGAGCAGCCTTGCTGCTCGTGTATAGGTGCCCCTAAAACCTTTTTTTCAAAAATGGAGGCAAGTCCACAGGAAGAAGCACGTCCCATCTGTTACTCAGTAGCTCAGTTGTCAAAATAACTGCTTGGGAATATCAGGTTCTATTCTTTCTTTTGCTTAAGAGATCTTGTACCCACATCTCTCAGGAGATACCCTAACTACCAGGCAATAAGATCTTCTGGAGTAGGTTCCTTTCATACCATCCTGTTGAAACTGTTCCATTTTATACACCTAAAACACTGATTGGAAAAATGATTCTGACCTGTACTCACCCAGCAGTTGTGGCACCCACCCAAAGTGAGGAGAGGTCTGGGTTTCAGTCCTGGCCCCGATAACCATAAAACACTGATGCAGCAGTTCACTGCACCAGTAACTGAAATCCTTCATCCTCCTAAGCACACACAACCAGAGTCATGCTTACATTTTGTGCTATTATTCTATGCAAAATGGAATGTTTCAACAGAAGGGCCTCAGAGAGAGAAAGAGAAAGAGAGACCATAATACACTACCTTCATGGGAAGTAAACCCTTCCAACTTATGGGAAAATACAAATATTTGTCCCAGATTACTCCAGATGTCCCAAGTTACCAGACAAGTGACAAAATTTGTTCTGATTTACTCTACCTGCACAGTTAAAGCACCGGTCATGCTCACTAACTGTTCTTCACTAGAGTGTTCAATCTGAGTAATACAGATCTGCCCCAGTGAGACTGCCCATGCATTCAATCTTTATTCATGCCCGTTTAGGCCATGAAACTTAGGTTAGCAGGTTAGCTCAAGTTGACCAGTTCTTGAAGCCTGCTGTGGTATCCTGCCTTGGTACCTCCTGATAGGGGTGAAAGGCAAACACTCCAGGCAGCCTTTTTCCCTGCCTAGCCAAATACAGTAGAGCCACAGAATGCAGACTTTTCTCTGTACCTTCATCATTTCCATGTACATTGTCACAAAGTGTGTCTAATTACATGCTGCTATCTATGAAAAAGTAAAACTTAGAAGCTGACAGAGGTTAGCTCTCTTACACTTATGTAAAATTTGTACCAGGACCTGTTTTATGTAAATCTATTATTAGCCATTAACAGAACCCTACGGTATCTATGTACATAGCATGTTCATGAGCATTCTGCAGCTCCAGGAAGTCACATTTTCCCAGTGCTTAGCCAATGACCAGTAATAAACATGCTGAGTAGTGCTGGCATAAAAAGATTAACCACATAGCTACAAAATGGGTTTGATACATTTTATTAGTGATACCAGTGTCATACTCAGGAACCATAACCCTTTGTCAGACTGTTAGTGTTAGCTTGCATGACAAGTATCAATGGTTGACTGTATTTGAAATATTGTTAAAGTGCCTAGAAATAATAGGCATTTAAAAAAATCATTCCATCCACTCAAACCGTTACGGATCTTACATCTTTAATACAACTGACGTAGTGTAACTGTTATTTGGACCTTAACGTAACCTCTACAGCAGCACAGAGACAATGCAGTTCTCTCATTATGCACATGCTTTTGGATCATTTATTTTAATGCTTTCAAATAAATATGTTCCATGCAGCACACCGCAATAAATAAGGAGCAGCAACTTTTGTATAGTACATCCATTCATAATGTAAGTCACCATGTGAAACACCACATCTAAAGTCTTTGGCCCAGTCCCATATAGTGAAGCACACCACATCTGCACATAATCATATCTGGCTTCACATGGATTTAATAGGACTATGCCAGAAGTGCATGTGAGCACAAGTTTAACCATGGGTTTCTAGCTATTAAATACAGCTACTAAGTAGTTAAAAGGCAACAACTAAACCCATAAAAGGTTTGATTTGTCTTTTCTTTCTTACTTTTTAGACAGAAATATAAAGTATGGAAACGCTCTGGATATTTTCAGCCTTGTGTAAAGCACAGTGTGATTAATATGGTGCACTCTGAGCAATACTGGTACATACATTGGCATCAAAAGCCACAGCAATATCAATTCAACATCGAACACTGGCATACTCAACGAGGAACAGAGACTGTGCCGGACAAAGAGCGCTGACTTTCTTTCCCTAGGTGGACAATTCTACGGCCCCTTCTTCTTCACTGTCTGCTCTGTTGGCACGGATTTCAACCAGTGTCCGAGCAAAACAGGTCCATTCGTCATTGTGTGGAACAGCAAGCTGTAAAATAAACGTATCATAGATTGAAAAAATTAGGTGGGATGCATAAAAAGGGAATGCTGTGCTATGAGCAGGTAATCTATTCAGGATAAATCCACAGGCCTCAATTTGAGACTAGCTCCTACTGGAATCAATGGGTGTTTGGCATAATTATGGACTACAACACAGGGTCCTTTCAAAGAACTCTGTGGTTTACCTGTAAGGTAGTTGCTCCCGCTTTAGTATCAATAAGAAATATTTGCTGCATTAAATACCATTTTATCTAGATTTAATCTTTAATTGATTTCAGTGGTATTTTGAGACCTGCAAAATTTGGCCTCTGTTAGAGAATTTGATATTTTTAAAAACGATGGAGGGCCTTGATCCTACAAACATTCACAAACACACTTAACTTTACACATGTATGAGCTGTCCAGTGGAAGTCAATAAGAATATTTCTGAGCATAACTCTTTGCAGGATTGGGGTCAGAACACAAAAGGTAAGTCTTTAGCAGTGTCTTCTAAGTTATTTTCCTAACCTTCATTTGAAACCTCCAATTACACGAAAGGCAGTAATCCAAATGTGAAACTTAATGCTAAACCAACTAAATACTGCATTACTGACCTGATTTTTAAACCCTCAAAAAAGACTCTTTTCCATTTAATAGCACTGATGTTTTGAATAAAGACTCATCAAACATTAGACTACAAGAGGAATATGTTGTCTAAATAGCTAAAACTCCCAGACAAACTGTTTTAGTGATACAGCAAAATAATACCACATTTTTTTTCCAGCTCGATCTACATCACAATTTCTGAGAGATAATGCAAAATGGAACTGATACAATTGTGGAGAAATCTAAATAGTTTTCTCAAAGTACACCTTCATCAACTCAAATGGCAACAGCATCCAAATTAACTATGCACATTTTTACTGCTTAAAGCCTGTGATCTTTCCGTGGATGGTAGTATGAAAAAGGAACTGTTTAAAGACATTATGCAGGGTTTGGTACTCAAAAAAGAACTGTTTAGAGACATGAAGCAGTGTAGTACACTAAGTGGGCATACTGTATGTTATTAGTCTATAGTAAGACTGATTTACCTTTTATACACCTTATATGGAGGAATACCTTGCTGACTAAAAATACAAGAAAGACAGCTGATCCTAAGTGACTGCTACACAATTGTCTGAAAGCTTACTACTTTTTTATAAGTTATCCAAATTAAAGTAGGTTTCTTTTATTTGGAAATAGGAAATTACAAAGCTATAAGAGTATTTTGGATTCTTGGATAACAAATTGCTTAACCATCCTCTCAGTACATATTTGGCAAGTAGTGAAACCAGTGGAAGCAGAGAAAAATCTACTGTATGCACGTCTGTTTGAGGTACCAATTTAGCAAATATTAAACAGATAAGCAAATGTTAAGCATGCGAGTAAGTATCCCATGTGTCCTACTTACAGGTTAAACTTCATCATGTGTACAAGTGTCTGCAGAGTTAGGCCTAAATATCTGATCCACATTTCAATAAGAGCCCTTTCGTCTAGTTCAGCTTTGAATCTGGTTCCAAGTCAGAAACTGCTCAAACATTCAATTAAAAAAAATGTTTTACAAATTTCCCTGCATAATGTACACAAACTTTTCTTAAACAGGCTGAAAGGTGGGTTTATTTCTAAAATTATTTTTATTATTGGAGTCTGGTTAAATATTTACTGAGGTCACTAACATGGAAATGAAGACTCGCTGTGAAAACTATCTCAGTCCACAGTAATACTGAATTAAGATTGCATCTTTGCTCACAATCTGTTTTTATATTTAGCCCTACCCCTATAATATTCTGTTTTTGCACATTTTTCTCTTTGACTTTAGCAAACATGAAAACACTCAAGTATTCGGTCCAGAGCTAAAGCAGCAGGTAGGCTGAGTTAGTGGTCTGAAAACATACAGAGAAATGGATCAGATCTATTTAGCTGAAACGAGGGATAAGCCCCACCACTGGCATCCATACAAGAGATGATGTTTACAAGGTAAGTGGCAATACATGTCCACAGTTCTAGCATCAGATTAGAGCAGCTGGAGGTTAACATATTGCAGTCAAAAGCTTTTGTAATCAACCTACTGCCAATTGTTGCCTCTTTCATAAAGAGTTTCAGTTTCTACTGTATTAGCATGTTGCAGAAAGCATACAAAGACCTATATGCAATAAAACAAAGTAATCTAATAGGAATAATTTTCTAGATGGAGGATTTGTGTGTGTGCGTGCATGGACACGTATGCTCATGTCCATATGCATGTGCATATGTGTGTAAGAAAGCTCTAACACAACTTGACTGAGAGTATTACACTGCATATTATCACTCTGGCAGTCAATATGGAAAGCTGTGTTGAAAAAAACAAAAATTTTAATTCAGAAGTTTTAAGGCCAAGCCATTGTGATCCTGTTGTTTGTTCTCATATAACATAGGCTACAGAATAATAAAATGAACTGCCCAGGCATTTAAACAGCTATAATTCCACCACTAAAATTTCTCATTACTTATGCAAGTATTAGACTTGTAAGAAAGTGTTGCAGGATCAGAACTTCATTTTTAAGTGTTTTTTAAAATCACCTCATTTAAAAAATCAAGTCTGTTTATTTACCATTAAAATATAAGTAGAAAGAGTTTGATAGAACCATAAAGATATACATATACCATAACACAGAATGATCTAGGATCTAACTCCTGTAAAATTTATACTCCTCCGTCTCACTCCACCTACTACTTGCTAATTTCATTTATTGAAAAAAAAATCTAAAGTTTAGGCATGATCGTGCAATAAAAATGTTTTCCAGATTGAGTCTTTAGAGTGCAAATTCCTGTGGTGAGATCTTGGCCTCACTGAAATCAATGGCAAAATTTCCATTGTTTTGTGTGCCACAATTACAATATGTCTTGTAATTATACTTTCAAGTGCATAACACAAATTTGGGTGCTACATAAAAACAGTAATAATTAAAAATTAAAGACCTGCAAAACCAATATTAGACCTGAACAATAAATGCAAAACTATGGCCATTTACTTTTCAAAATCTGCCTTGGCCGTGTACACATACCCCTCATTCTTTCATTTTCCACGTCTGTTTTGGTGAGCAAGTTTTACTTATGAAAAAAGAATTGAGGGGACAAGGGTGGCTTTTTGTGGACTCTGAATTTTATATTCATGTATACATTCACACACCAGGAATCAGGTAAGAAAAATAATAATATGTGGCCAATCTGCCAGATTTTTATAAGTATTTAAGCATCAAATCCCCAGCAATTTCACATTTTTGGTATTTTATAACCATTTTCACTTACTACATACAAAGCAAGGCCACTAGTATTTCACATTTGCATGGCCATTACATATAGTACACATCTTTCCAAAAAGATATTCATTGAATACATTGGAAAAAACATATTTGAATAAAATGGCATCAGCTTATGGATATTTTGTGAGCAGAAAAGGAAACCAAATGTTATTTATCCAGGTTCTCTTTTTTTTCTCCCTTTGCAATAATGTCTAAGCACCACCTGCAAGTAATTAATCAACTAAATTATTCATTCAGCTTTAACTCATCTAAAGTAATACTATATTTAGACTTAGTCAGATATTTGGGCATGTTTCTCTTAACAATTTCTACCCACCACCAGGGTCAGTTCTTACTACTGTGACCTTGTCTCTCATGCTCTCTTCCTGTACTATGAGGTGGTGTTTTGCATCAAAGGTCTCAGATTGTTTATATCTTTGTAGCTAATGCTGTGTAGGGGTAGACACACTCCAACTGAATCTGTCTGTGGCAGACCTTCCTGGACTTAACATTTATTACAGGACTAGGGCTTCATGGCCCAGGTCTCCTGTTCCAATCCTGTGTGCTTAAATCAACACAAATTTGAATCTGCCAAGAAATGCAGAACATTTGGCCATATGATGTCCATTCAATTACTGGGAGATGTACAGCTTAAGTTTTCTGGATAATTTTAAAATATCAGCTGAAAAGTGTAGGCCCTTGTCATGTATACATTTAGAAATTTGCCTAATTTTATGCGCACAAGTAAGGGGACCACTTATGTATGTAAAGTCACATGTGTACTTGATTGTTTGCAAGCCTCTGGTTTTAGATTCTGCACAGTACGAGCAGCAGGTTAAACTGGGGGTTAAACTTTGACTATGCATAAAGACATTAAACTCTGAAGTCAAATACAGTTCTTTCTTATATTTCTCAATGTCTAAGTTTCTTGCTATGTGTAATATCCAACTTTTGGGAATAAAGAAAGGTTTTTTTCCTAACCTAAAAACTGATGCAAAAATACGTGTTTCTATACCTGTAAATTAAATGCATCATTATAATTTTATGTTATTGAAACCTGACCCTGTCAAATCAATGTATTTTGTAATACAATAGTTCATCATATTGTTTCTATCCAATGTTTAAAATTATTCCATGCTGCAGACTTTAGGGATTTTTTTCCCCCGTCACTGAAATTTAAGTGAATCATAGACAAGCAGGAAAACATAGGTCTGTGAGATGTTGATGCCCGACAATGGATTCTGATTACTTCTTTGCCAGAAGCAAAGAAAACAGTCACAAAGTGAACGCTCTGCAGCATGACATCTCACAACTCAAATTTTAATCTTCTAAATCAAATAGAAAAACATAAACAAGTTCAGCTACTAAAATCATATATGCTATGAGATTCATGTAGCATCTTATCTTCATCAGCTTTACCTTATATGGAGCCACTGAAGAAATGGATAGGTAATTTCACAAGACCATCGATCAAAGTCATACCTGTAAACTCCACTGTGAAGTCAGTGAAATTATACCAGAATTATTTTGGCTCTGCCTGTTCTTGGAAGATTTTACATTTTATCAGTTTGTGATTACATTAAAAGACTCTCTATTTCACTCTAGACCAGTGGTTCTCAACTAGGGTGCCAATGCACTGAGGGGTGCCATGAGATCCTTTCAAGGGTACCACAGGGTGCCATGCAATATTAGCACAGTTAGGTGTACAAACATGATTCACAAGATAAACCCAGAGCTTTCAAATAGGAAACCACAGTGTTAAAAAACATTCTGACCTGTTGTCATATTTCTGAGTTGTTTGCAACAAAATAATTTTTCTATTATTTTTCTGTAGCCAAAAAAAAGTGAAAACTAAAAGCTGGCATTTTCCAATGTGACTTGAGTCTGCTGAGGGGTGCCTCAAATTTAAAAGGTTGAGATACACTTCTCTAGACGAAGGAAATATCCCCACCACTACCACATTAATGGAAAGGGGATAGTGTCTAGACAGCAGGGAGACACAATACTGTGCCCAGAAGGCAGGATGCAAGAGTATAGGCTTAGCAACATGAGGGCTGGTCACTTCCTGCCCTTCACTTTCCCATTGGCTGTGACCTGACATAAGCTCCTACCCCCTTTAAACATACTTGGTCTTTTCAAAGGTTCTTGTCCTTGTTAGCTGGCTAGCCCAACGTCTCCTTCAATATACAGAGTAGGACTTGTACTTTTAGGATGGTGACTGTCTGACCAATTGCTTAGACCTTCAGATCTTTGGATCAGGAAGACATTTTTCTTCTCGAGACAAACTGGTCTATTTTTTCACCTTCCTCAAAGCATCAGCATCTGAGCTGAAAGCAACAGGATTTGAAATTTTTCATATTAAGACTATTTAGTTCACCACAGCTTGAGGTAAGTGCCCAATATAGATATAAAATGGATAACTCCCAGGGGCAAATGAGTTCCTAGATTTCAAAAGGGACCTTGGTGGACTGTGTATCTATAGGGACCCTATAGGAGAGAGAAGGTCTGAAGTCTCCTAAGACTGACATCTGCACCTTCCCATCATCTCCAGATAAAGGGAGTAAACTGAGAAGTGAGCTAGGTCCAAGACAATCCCAAGGTACTGGTCAGATGATGAGAACACTATTACTGCAGAATGGAACTGACTGAATGGTCAGTAAGCAAGTGTGAGAAGTGAGTATGCAATGCCACCCCCTTCTTAGTGCTATATTAATAAAATATAGACCTATTTCTTAAGTCCATCCTTGTACATGCCATTTTCTCATCTTGAGTAATCTACATTCATCTGGCATACACCAGTATTCTGTATGCCACATACTTCAATCAAAGAGGTTACATGGTGCAAGTGCAAAATCTGAGCCAAGAACCAGCCACATGACACTTCCAAGGTAGCAGAGATGAAAGGCAAGCATCTGGCACACATTTCACTTCTCTGAGGTACCACAACCCTTTCTGATCTCTTTTGCAATTTAATAATTCAGTGACATTAAATGAAACTTGATTAGATTCCAGCGCATAAGCTCCTTCGCTTATCAAAAATTGACACTTCTTGAAAACACCATTCCTTGTAGATTATCTTAGACAACCTTTCACATTATCTGTTGTTACTGAAACATTTGTTTCAGATATTGTTAATTCCAATTAAATGCACAGACTATGCATAGTAAGGTAAGAGACGAGGGGAGTATCTCATCTCCATGGATCAGACTCTCCTATATGTAAGTTATTAAGATAAGGCAGTGGTACTCATCTTTTTTGTCCAGTGGTTAGGATGGGTGGCCTTGTAGACAGGGAAGAGGGCATGACCCAGCCTTGATCCAGCCCCACAGGAGGAAGGGAGCAGGGGGCATGGCTTGGCCCTGCAGGGGGAAGGGGACATGGCCTGGCCCCAACCTAGCTGTATGGAGGGAAGGGGGCATGGGCTGGCCCCACAGAGAGGGTGGAAAAAGGGGTGTGGGCTGGCCCCAAGCCAGCCACACAGAGAGAAGGAGGTGTGCCCCAACCCTTATCTGGCCATGTGGAAGGAGGGTTGTGGCCGAGCTCAACTCCACCCCATGGAGCTTGGGATTTTGGCAGCAGGGGAATGGTGGCAGCATTGCTAATGCTCCTCCAGCACTGAATTTCCTAACCTGTGGGGAGCCTCGAAGGGGAGATTCCAAGGTTCTGTGGGCCACATTTGGCCTATGAGCTAGAGGTTGAGCACCCCTAAGATAGGAGAATGGAACTGCTGCCTGAGGAGATTCCTTAATTATTTTAACCAATGCAAAGGATTATTTCTGTACGTACAGCTACATTTATGCTTAATTTTTTGCAAGCCTAAGGCTTTAGATATTATGCAGTATGATCAGAAGGTTAAATCTGAGGCTAAATTTTCAACTCTAAGGCTTCCTCCTCTCTGAGTTTTCCCAAGTTACATATAGGCAAACCACCTTCAGGCATGAGCTCACGGGACCCAGGTCCTAGGCCCCCAGTTCCAAAGGGCCCCAAGACCTATCAGGAATGGTGTGTGATGTGCCCCCACCCCAGGCACAAATATTTAGGGGCATGAAACAGAGGGAAAAACAAATCAGAAGCATACAAATGCACCAGTTTTCAAATACACAATTACATGGAATGGCAAATGTGCATGCATGAGCATTCAATAAGACTGGGGATGGAAGTTACACATAAACTGGTTTAAGTCACAGAAACTGCAACAGAACAGAATTTCAGTGCACATTAACCACCTACCATGCCTGCACAGGAACCCAGCCAGTTCTGCCTGAGCAAGGGAAAGAGGCAAAACCCCGGCAAAGGCTGGTCCCCACCCCCCCAAGCAGGGATCAGGGGGCAGAAGCCTGGCAGGGTCTTCTCCCCTGCCACCCCACATCCAGGCAAACGAAGCTGAGGTCTCATGTGGGCCAGGGAAGGGGTTTAAACCCCCTCCCTCCCCACCTCCCAGTGTAAGCTCCAGGCTGGAGCATGGCCATACCCCCACTCTCTGCTCAAGCACAGGAGGGGCAGTGGGGGCCTGGCAGGGGCTCTGCCCCATCCCCCTGCTGACCCAGGCTGGGGTCTCATGAAGCCATGGGGGGGGGGTTTAAACCCCGCTCTACCCCATCCTGCTGGCCCTAGGCCAGGACATGGCATGCTCCCATTCTCTGCTCAAATGGGGAGTGGAGTGAGGAGGAGGTAGAAAAAGCCTGTCAGAGACTGTCCCCCCAGCAGGCACTGAGAGGGCAAAAACCTGGCAGGGGCTGTCCCCCCAGCCATCCCCCCTTCAATCAGACCCTGACTGGGGTCCCCTTAGGGCGGAGGAGGGAGTTTAAACTCCCCTCTTCACCCTCAGCATGGTGGCCCAGGTTGGGAGTGGGAAGCAGGGGGGATAAGCCTGGCAGGGGCACCCCACCCCAGGCTGGGGTCTCATGCATGCCACGGATGGGGGTTTAAAACCCTCCTCCCCCTGGCCTTAGCATGCTAGCCCTGGGCTGGGGTCTGGCCACTCCCCCTCCACTCTAGCAGAGAGTTGGGGGAAAAGCCTTGCAGCTTCTGTCCCTTCCCTTTGGCAGTGGCTGGCAGGCTGGAAAGAGTGTTTTAGCACTGCCCCAGCTTCTGGCCTTAATCACTGCAGGAAAGTGGCTGCATTTCTGCAACTGAAAGTGAATGTCTGTTCACTTGCTTTTTGGTTCAAGCTATGCAGTTTAGACTAACCTGCAAGGACTGAATTGATTCGGCCTCTGGCTTTTTGACTACCTGTACTTAGCCAAAGTAGCACAAGATTAAATGTGAAAAGGCCCCAAACAAAATTGTGCCTGGGGCTTCTAAACAATCCTTGTGATGGCCCTTCATATAAGCTTATATATAAAGGATTCTTATACATAGAATTAAAAAAGAATCTATAGTGTATGAGCTCCTTTCATATAAGTCCTGAACTTCACTGGTAAATTGAAGACCTTAGCAATCCACTGAGCCAAATTCTGATCTCAATTATTTGGTATTAATCCAGAGTTTCACTATGTAAATGAGAACAGAAGCTGGCAAGTGTGATCTATTAGTTGTGATTGGATTTATTCTTTTTATTTTATATGCTTTTAAGAATCTATCCTTGTTTCTCTGCACTTTTACAAGTTTACTTCAGAGAAACATCATGTCTAACCACAGCTAAAAACTGGACTGAAATTAACACCATCTTTCTCATTCCTCAAACACTTCAATCCAAATTGTGCTTGGCTTGAGGAAGGTTGGTTAAAATATTTTGAAAAGCTACCTAATTAAAAACAAGAAAAGTATCCTGATTAATTTTAGTTTGATTTGTCAATTATGGCAAGTATTGTATGCTAGCTATAATGACTAAGACCCTTGACTTCAAAATAAATATGAAATGTGTGGTTTATCAGCCCCTTTATAATTTTTCAATTTGACGGAGTCATTAAAAAAATCTAGTTTCAACAGAGTATTATTTTAGCTGTTTATTGTAAACAGAGTTTTAACCATTCCTAAGTTATTTACATTACCTTATAAAATAAACTGCTGTATTGAAAATAAATTCATAGTAAACAATTTGTGTGAACAGATTTCCACATGAAAACATTTATCAAATGATTAAAAATAATCTGTTTAAGACGTTCTTATGTAAATATTTCAGCTAGACCTGTGCTTTTAAAACTAGGACAAATTATGGGCCCAGTCCTTGCTTCTAGGTGAGAGAGTGCTTTTTCATACATAAGGCAGGTAAATTAAAAGTTACAAGTAAAAATCCGCACAAATACAATCTTCCCTAAAACAGTTCTACCTGATTCTACCCAACTGAATTCAATGAATATTTTATCAATAGTGAAAACAGGTATGTATATATAAACATCTCTATGCAAACACATCTACATTGGCCCTAACCTTGCCCCACCAAACTCAATTGTAAAATGTCTTTCTGAAACGTACATACTTTTTTTCTGACAAAATCTGTATTTTTCCAGACAACTCCCTATACCACACACATGGATGGAAACAAAGTGGGAGGTAATATGCAATGAAATGGCCACCAAAGTAACCAAGGGCACCCTTTTCACATAACTATAGTACCACTGTATTTAACTCTTGGGAGAGCTTAGCATCACTGTTAACAATGGATGAAACCACTGGCAAAAACTCAAAGCCAGCATACTGCATGCAGATGATTTTAATAAGATACAGTGTTTAGACCACAAAGGATACACACCAGAGCAGTTCTGTATATATTTATTTACTTAATTGAAGGGGTAGAATACCATAGACAGCCTAAAACTGCATTTATTCTATGTACAGCAGTCAGTCTAGTCACACACACACTTTCTCTCTCTCTCTCTCCTAACCTACATGGAGTTCATTCCTTATCCTTCCTCTAGTTCAGGTCTCCTAAAATGTACTGCTCAGAATTCACCAGGGATTGCTTTAACTAGTACTTTACTAGTAAAAAAGAGGACAAAATCTTAGATTATATGAAACCATTACTTAAATTTCTACTTTCTGACAGAACGAAAATAAAACTTCTGAGGCTTTTTACTTCTCTAAAAATAATATTAGCTTTTGAATTCTTTAGGATATGACTGTAAATTTTATTACTATAAAACTACTGAAACCATTAAAAAATTATAGATGGTAGGCTCATCTACACGATATGCTCTGACTGCACAGTAGCCAAAAAATACTGCACAGTAGCACATCATAGCACAGACAGTGCTGCTATGCTATTATGGAGTATTATTAGGTTACTGTGCAGTAGCATGACCTAAAAGATGTTCACTGGTGCTACTGCACAGTAACTCGAGTTACTGCCATTTATTTAGTATTTGCTAAACTACTGCTCAGTAGCATCTCATGTAGATGCCCCAACTATTTGGGTTTCAAGATGTAGGTTCAAAAAATGTTTTTCATCTGTAAAGGGCTTGAATATTAAATCGAGAATTTGAACACATAGGTTAGGTACAGACATTCAAAAAGCCCAAGGAGGAATTGATCTAAGTTACCTGGTTTTCCGTAAGCAGCGCGTTTAGATCTGTAGCAAACACAACACATATTTGCCCTTTGGTGGAAGAAGCAAATCTTAGACCAGGTTCTGCCATTTTTAAACCAGTCTTCATGTGCTGACCTGTTTAGTTATGTGTATAGACCAGTTTCCACTCACTTATACCAGTAAAAATATAATGCCTGTACCTGGCCATACTGATTGTTTCCTAAACTTACACCATTCAGTCTGCTAGGAATGCTAGAGCCACATGATCGTGCAGAAAATATTGCAGCATAGTCTGTGAATAGCATTAGACATATACAGCAATCATATATAAAATTAAACACATTAAAAGAATAGGAAAGTGACAAAGTCAAGCATCCAGAATTTAGAAAAGCCTAGAATAAAAGTCATCATTTCCACCAGAACCTTTAAAGAGCTCAGGTTAGATAGATAGGTGTTTGTGTAATGAGCAGGTATTTAATATTTCATTTTTATATTATGCGAGGCCCCAAAACTGCATACTAGTCAAGCCCTGCTTACTATTTTCCTCATAGAATTTACAATGGCAGTAATCACTACAGACAGAGTATTTCAAAGATATTAATTTGTTTTCACCATATCCTATAAATTGAGGTACCCTCACTACCTTTATTTTCACTCATGGGGAAATGGGAAAATAATATTAGCAGGGGTAGATTGCCTAATATCTGTCCACTTCTTCTGAAGGAATGGGTGATGGCCACCATCTTAGACAAGATCCTGGACTAATCAGTCTTTGTTCTTATTCAGTATGGAATGTGCAGGGTTCCTACTGGAGGCAGAGAAGGATGAAGATCAAAAGTGTTCACCAGTTTTTGGGTGCCTGATTTAAGAACCCTCAGCTGTAACTTTTGTGAAGTATTTACCACTAATATATCACTTTATAAAATGGAAGCTCAGCTCCCCTGACTTCAGTACTTCAACACTTCTTCAAATTAAACCCGGAGCTGCAAGCTGGTAACCTGATTTTGAC
>NW_017729004.1:59013556-59034960 GCF_001723915.1 Gavialis gangeticus | reverse complement strand
TGCAGGCTCCCACCCTGGGGGTTTTTAAGAGGAGGTTGGATGACCACCTTATTGGGGTCATTTGACCCCAGTGCTCTTCCTGCCATGGCAGGGGGTCAGACTAGATGATCTGCTCAGGTCCCTTCCGACCCTAGAAACTATGAAACTATGAAACACACTTAGAGATAAATCCTACTTTGCTCTTGCTTATGTGGTCAAGGGGCACTTATGAGGGCCACGTTGCCAAAATATTTGGCAATTATGCACAGCTTGGATGAGATGCTGTCCTGAAAGTGAGGGGCTCCGGATCTATACTGGCCTTTTTTGCAACTTGTATTTACTAGATGTTGGGTAAAATGACTTAAAAGCAGTGTCTTACCCTGCATTATTCACAGTTCTATTCCCTCAGGCACCTGCACAGCAACAGTGCAGCCAACTGGGCATGCTCACCAGGGAAGTATGGGACTAGCATACCTATGCAGAATCCCAGTTAGGTAGTACGTAAGTGCCAAGAACTACCATTCACTCATGTAAGGTGAAATAGGATTTAGCCCTTAAGTACCACCTGTGAAAAGACTGGCTTAAATTATTTGCCTGACATGACATAGGAACTCTGTTGAAAAGGCAGGAATAGAATACAGTTCTTGAGCAGTTTTCAACTACCATTGTCCTTTCTCCATCTACATCGCCCTGCCTCAGTCACTACAGTCTTGTTTACTTCCCAGCCCCAATGCATTCCCTGAGCATCAATATTTTAAAAGATTTTAGTAAAGGATCAGCCAGTCATAGAAACAACCAAAGGTACATTCCTGACACCAGCACAGTCTCCTACTGAATTTCAAATCCCTGCCTCAAAGCATGGAAGTGCTAGCATTTCCTTACAAAATCACTTCAGGCACTTTTGTTACCCAGGCAAAACAATATATAATTTTATTAATCCAATTCTTGCAAATGGCTGAACCATTTTGACTTTCCAAAAAAATTAACTTGAAGCGGGCATCAACTGAAATCTGAGAAGCATAGGTCCATCCAAGTGAAAACGTGATGCCTTCTGCAAATATTTTATAGCTAGGTTCTTCCTATGGATCTACTCTTATGAAATCTTCAGTGGAAGTAGAAGAAGGTCCAATGTTTATTAGCCCTCTTCCCCCTAAACAGATTAAAAGGCATTTAATCTAAGTTTATTCTAATTCATCTTAATATCCAGCCACTGATGTAAGTGAGATGTTATACAGCCCCACTATGCTTTATGACGCACCTAAGAACATTGCCTCCACAATGGCATTGTCCTGGGGAGCGACAGTCTCATAATTGATGCTATTTATTATTAATAATTACATGTTGATTTATGAGTGAAACATGGACTCTACCATTTGCCTCTCATATGGTTACTGACACCCATACCTAAGTACAGAGAGTCAAAAAGCCCGAGACTGAATCAAGTCAGTCTTTGATGGTTCAGTCTAAGATGCATAGATTGAGCCAATAAGCAAGTGAACAGACATCCACTTTTGATTCCATAAATGCAGCCACGTACCTGCAGTGGCCCAGGCCAGAAGCTGAGAGGTGCTAGAGCACACCTCCCTGCTGGGTTGGAGCAGACAGCTTGGCTAGCCCACCCACCCTGTAAGGGGTGGGGGGGGCTTCCTGGGGAGGTGCAAAGCATCCTAGGATGCTGGGGAACTATGAGTTAACTTGAATCTGGAGGGCATCTGGGACAGAAGTTCAATAAACTGATTTAACCTAGATCAGTTAAGTCTGATACTATATCCATCCAGGTTTATCTTAGATCAGTTTCAGCCATTTTGAAAGCAGTTTATGTGCATTGTACTTCTATTGTGTTACAGATCTGAACTGGTTTCTGATCACTTATACTGGTTTGTGTGCAACTTCTGCCCCTAGCCAATTTGACTTCCATCTCTTATGAAGATTCAATCCTGCCAACTGTTAGTTTTAACACAAGTCTCAGGATATTCAGTGATTTTCTAAAAGCCCCAGCTCCTGGAATCATGAGATCATAGTGGAATCTCAGTGTTCAATAATAAATAAATAAAGCCAAAATACCTAATCCTCATAGTTGCAGAGGAAAGCATGAAAAAATGTGACCCCCAAAGGCTCAAATCAGAAGGTAAATAAAATTAACCCATAATTTATTATTTTTAAATATCTCATCTCTCTTGTATTTGGAGGTGTGATCCCTAACTTCTGAATACCTGAAAGGGACATTAAGGAACTTGTGCAATTTCATAGAATCATAGGAAAGTAGTACTGAAAGGGACCTTCATAGGTCACCTAGTTGAACCCCCCTGCTGCTACACTGAAAGGCTATTTGCCTCTGGAGTTCTACTGAAAAAGGAAAGCCTGACAAACAGGCCAGGGATACCTTAAAAAGGCAATATATGAATGCCTCTCTTGGTTCCTGGCCTCACACATCCCAGGCTGACACTGTCTCTTTCACCGAATTTGAGCAGAATTGGAAGTCCCAGTGGACTTGTAATAAAATAGGGGCCTTCAAAGGGATTTAACCACACAAGTAAAATTGACCCATTTGGTGTTCAATACTTTTGGTTTACATGAGACAGTATAGGAACTGGTGCCATTACCTAGATTTTGCACGCATTCCTCTTCAGAAGCGGTAGCAATAAGGAGATTGTTTTCATTCTAAAAGCATATTCCCCTCCTTCAAAGTTCACTACATGCACTAATTGTGCAAATGCCTGTTTAATTTAAACTTTAAATGTGTAAGCTTAGCTATTGCATATGAAGGGCCTGAACTTCCCTATAGCCTCAGCTGTGCTTTTAGGCTAACCTGTTATTTTTCAAGTCATGAATTCAATAGTTTAGCTCTTTCAAATTCTACACAATTTTGCAAACCATAAACAAAAATTAACACCACAATTAAGGACTCTCTCAGAATGCAAACTGCTATTTAATGTGACAAGTTAAAACCACAGAAGAATCATAAAGATAATTAATTACACAAACTAACTCTTGCTTCAGAGGGTTTATATCCATAAAGCATTTATCACTGCAAGGAGAGTACATGCATTTCATTGATGTAAATTACTGCATAGCTATTAATATAGGTTTAACCAAGTGTTTTTTCCCATTCAATACTCTGCATTACATGCAGGCTATGAAAAATTTCCAATCAAGCTGGTTTTTATATTGGAATGAAGAAACCCATGCTGTGAAAGTATTTTTATTATACCTACTATCACTATTATCCTTAATAATAATTTATTATTTCAAATTATACGTTTTCTGTGTCTCCATTAGCATGCTATGCTAACTTTGATGCAATTCTTCTCACCTCCAATTTTTAGGCACACATGACAGCTAGGGGAATGAAGCCTGGGTGGGGCACCCACCGTACTTCTGCTATTCCTCAGGAAAACTCCCTGGGAGTATGTTGTCTTTTCCTCTGTGCCTCCCCACAAGATTGCAAGAGTAGCTGCAGCTGGGGAAAAGTCACTTAAGCCAAAGCTAGTACAGCTGTACTTAATCTCCAGCGAGATGGATGTGCCTGGTCTGCAGCCAGATCCACTGCCTTTTGTACAAGGAAAACATTCTTTCCTCCCCTCACCTTGCAGGCAGGAAGATGATGCTGGAGAACAGCTGTGAAAGGATATTTGTGCTTCCCCTCCCCTTTCAGGTTTTAGTAGGGGGAAAAGTGATGAACCATTCCAGTCTTTCTACTGCACTCAGTGCTTCCCAATAGTGTGCAAAGCTACATGATTAATATTGTTAGACAACTTGTTCCCTGTCTGATCTTCTCCCCAGGGAGAGAATCTGGGCCTTCCCTGGGAAAAAAGGAAACAATGGGTTGTCTTACATGTAAGACATTATCAAAAAAATGGGTTTGAGATTTTCTTACTGTTTTTTATTACATGAAGAGGCTCACAGAAGCTTTAGTACAACAGATTTTATTTCATATAAAAACTTCAATCCTATTCTACTCAAACAAGCTTTAGTTTAAGCACCCCCACTATCATTTTGAAGCACAGGGACGCTAATACACAAAGTGTTGTGGCATTTGAATCAAAGCACCCTCCCCCCACAGCCACCCCTGGAGCATGTGTAAAAGTTCCCTAACAAACTGGAAGCTACTAGGCAATTGAGAGTCATAGGGATTTTTAGTTAGACTGTCTAAAATCCCAATTTTGGTCTATTTTTATTAATGTCTATTTAACTCCCACACCTAATGAACAAATGAAGGAAAGGACATCTTTGTTAAAAATTTGTTTCTTTCACAACACCAATTTACATAAGAGGGCATATTACACATTTCCTGTGATTCACAAGTCCTAAAGCAGCACCTAAAGTAGTGAAGATAGGACCATAATAATACAGGAAACAAGGATTACTCTTTTTTTAAATGAACACATACACAGGAACCGGCTGCAGTTTCCCCTGGAGTCATCAAGTCCAGTGCACTATTTTTGCAGTAACCATGTTATAAAATCCTGTTCATTAACTTATTGGTAACTAGTCAGGTTGTTTACTCAGTCTGGGAGCCTTTTTCAGAACCTCACTCCTTTAATAGTTAGAAACCTTCTTTTAATGTCAGTCTAAATCTAGTCATGGCCATTTTATACCCATTTGTTCTTGTGCCAACATTGTCTTTTAGCTTAAAATGTTTCTCCCTGATAAAGCTAACAATTATGTCCCCATCTCAGCCTTTGTTCTGCTAGGCTGTACTCTAAAGTGTATTGCAAAGTGTTCTTTTAGGGTGTTGTGTATATGGCATAACTTCTCCTGAGCTTAGTGAGGTGTGCGCACGCTTCACAGTGCTAAATACACCGCTTCCAGTTTGGTAAGTAGCACATGCAGGACAGTCATGTTCTGTTGAAGCAGTGTTGTTTTGTGCTGTACAGACATTGTCTTTTCTCTTGTAAAATAGATTCTCCATTCCACTAGTTGTCCAAATAGCCTGTCTCTGTTCCAGGCTCTGAACCTGTTCCAGTTTCAATACAATTCCAGTTGTTTTTTAAGAAATAAAATATATAATTATAAAAAGCCTTTCATAGATAAGCTTTATAATAATGGCAGATTCTGAAGCTGCTAAGAAGTTAAGAATGTAAGGAATCCACAAAGGATGCAATTTGCCTGACAGTGCAGGTAAGGTGGTAAAAAATACAAGGGATGGTCTTACAGACAAGGCACTAGACTAGCACTCAATTCCCAACTTGGCCACAGGCCACTGTTTCTTTTTGGCCAAGTCACTACCATATTCCATAATTTCCTGATCTATAAAAGGAGGATAATATACCCAAACTCACTGGGGCACTGCAAAGATAAAAACCATCAGAAAATATGATGGTGAAGACAATATAATTACCTAGACAGAGGTGCAAGATAATTCACATTTGTCCACCATTTCTTATGGCATATTACTTCCCCCACTCCAACCACAGTGTGTGTGTGTGTGTGTGTGTGTGTGTGTGTACTTAGTGATGTACTTACACACACACACACACACACACACTTTTTATAAACCAAATAAAAAAGGTTTTAAAGCTTTGATTTTGGCTTTTCAACCCCGCAATGTTGTTTTTTTACTGGGGAATAACTCTATGCCCTCAAAGCATCCATCATAGCCTAAGGTAATGAATATTGTAATGAGAAACACAAGTATTTAGGGTGATAATGACTGGACTTTGCTCTACTTAGATCGGCTCACCCCCTATGGAGGGTACCAAAGCTTAAAGATTTTATCACTCCACTAATCAGCAACGGATAATGGGCTTCATAAAACACAGTAATTAAATTGACTGATTTGAAACCCATGCATTTTTTTCATTATGGAGTTCTTATTTAAGCTACTTCAAAAATACCTTTGTGAACACTGGATATATCAGTCAATGGTAACTTATTTTGTATTTAAAATACACATGCTTAGCCCGGAGATGGCAACGCTGTTCAGCTCACTTTCTAGGATAAAGCAAACTATTATTGCTCAAGTGTAATCCAGGAGTTTCTAGTATTCTGCCAATTCTTTTTTCCTCTATGAATTCTCTTTTCTCTAAAGTGCCAACTACCTTACAAAACTGGAGGAAAAATTTAAACTAATTCTTCACAGATTTCCAGCAACTAATCTGGGACAGGCTGTTAAAACACTGAGTCTAAGGCCCCAATCTTGATACCAGAGATGTCAATGGCAAAATTTCCTTTGCCTTCCGTGGGAGCACGATCAGGCACCCTAGGGTACAATCCATTTAACTATAGTTTATGTCAGGATTCTGCTCTTCGTTACAATTATTGTATCTTACACTATTTGTCACTGAAAAAAAAACTTTCCTTAAGCGTTACAGCATGTTACTGTTCAGATTTAATTCCAAAAGTACATACTCGAACCATTTACCCACCAAGAATGTAAAGGTTACCTTTAATGCTATCTTTTCTAGCTCATATTTTTTAAATAAAATGTTTACACATTGTTAAGCTCAATTTTAGTTTTGCAGAAAAAAATGGTCCTTTCTGAAACAACTATAAATCATATACTAGTTCTATCATGCCTTTTGAAGAAAAATCTACTGCAGAAAACTTCCCAAGATGAAACAGTTTCTGATGAGACATCCCCTTCTGAGCTAGAGGCTTTTAGCTACAGAGAGGACTCTGCCTTGTGACCACACTTCACAGATAACACACTGAATATGAAGGTACAATGTGCAGTGTTAATCTTCCCCACTGTCTGGTAAAATAATTTAATTCAGTAGTTCAGTCCACACAGCCAGTCACTACCTCAAAGGAAGTACTTTCAAACCATGTTTGAGAGCATCTGGTGTTTTCTCTGTCCGGGCTGCCATGTTGAAAGGTTGATGTAGCCTTAAGATTTTCCATCCCTTTCCTGAATTTTCATGTGTAATGTTTTGAAGTTTTTCAATATTTAAACGCAGGAGTCAATGGAGTTGCCAGTTTCTCTGGTTTGCATTAACATTACAGCAATCAAGGGGCAAACTCGGCTGATTTGTGGTGGCCTGGTTTTCTGGAAGTTATGCTCCTGAGCTCCAGAATACAAGCTTTTATTCATTTAAAAATGATTATGATTCTAACCCTTCGATGGCAGAGATAAATTTCAAAATGTTAGCCAGATATAAACTAATTCTGCAATATATAACAAAGTTTCCAGATAGCCTAAAGTACCAGCTTTGAAAAAAGGCATGAACTGCCCCACTTATCTTAGTGGTTTCACTGCAGGTCACAGCACGAAAAAAGGAGGATTATCAAGATTTTTCTAGTCTACTGTGTAATTTCTTGTTTTGGCTTTTCCAGCAAAGTGGAGTTTGGTTTGTGGATGGAATCTGGGAGAACATAATTTCTTATTTTTCTCCAGTAAGATCCTTATTGCTATTCACTCCTTAATAACATTAGAAAAAGATTTTTCTGATAAAATGCCAAATAGATGTAACTGACATTTCTATAACTAGTCTAATGAAACAAATATTATGTGATAATAGACCCCTTGCAATATAAATTTTGAACTCTCAATCCTCCTCCTTGTGTCGAAAACATGTTTTTAATTCTGTATTTCACTACAGTCAAATAAGTTGTTGGGTTTTAAATGTCTATCTGTTTATCCCCACAGCAAACAAAGTACGCTTTGAAAACATTAATTGTAGAAGTAGTGGAAGGTAGAAGAGAAGCTACTTCTTACACAACTAGAGCAACAAACAGCATTCTGAGTAATTCAAGTAAATCACAAACAGAGCTATTAAAGAATATTTTTGACAGAACGATCTATATAACATCACTGAGGCATGCACAATGGGAGCAAGTTTTCAATAACATGAAAGAGACGTGGTCAGACCTAAATATCAATCATTAGGACATAAAAATAAATCTATAGTCAATGGTCCATGCTCTGCTAAAAATAACTTTTAGTATGTAGAAAACCTGCTACCCAGTAAAGAATCCATTGGACTCCTTATTATCATCCAGCCTTTGTTTGTCTGCCATCAACTAATGCCACCTAGTTTGTCTGACACCAACTAACATCACCAACTAACTAAGTGGATTCATGCCATATTTAAATTATAACTGAAAAAAGATATAAGCAATACTCAGTTTGATAGAAACAAGTATATTCAGAACTCCCAGGCTAGGGATAGATGTTACACATAAACCTGTTTAAATGATCAGAAATTGGTTTAAACCTGTAATAGAACACAAGTTCAGGGCACAAAAACCAATTTCAAAATTCCAAAAACTAGTTTAAGATAAACCTGGTTGAATGTAGTATCAGACTTAACTGATTTAGATCAAACCGGTTTATGGAACTTCTGTCTCAGACTCCTTCCTGGTTCAAGTTAAATCACAGTCCCCCAGCATCCCAGAATGCTTTGCAGACCTGGGCTGGGCTGTGCTGTTTGCTAGAGTAGGGCAGGGTTGGCCCTGCCCCTCCACTCTGTACTAGAGCATTGACAGCTGGCTGACAAGGCAGTGGGTGTGCTGGGGATGGAGGCCAGGCTGCCTGGCAGGGATGGAGCAGCCCCTGCCAGACTTTTCCCCACTGGAGTGGAGGAGGCAGGGGTGTGGGACAGCAGGCTCAGGCAGAGGGGGATTAAACCCCCTTGCCTCCCCTCTCCAACTTGCAGGGACCCCAGCTGGGGTCTGTCCAGTTTTTTCCCCCTCCTTGTGGCTCAGCGCGACCCAGTACCCCCAGACCTCCCCTCCCACCCAGGGGGTCATCCTACTGTGTCTTCCCAGCCGCCAGGCCTGGGGTTTCACTTGAGGCAGCCCAGGAGCAAAGGCCAGATCAGGGGGAGGGGAGCAAAATGGCCCCAAGCCCAGGTAGGGACACACACAGAGGGATGGTGGCAGCAGTGGCTCCATCCTAGACATGAGCCCCACCAAACGGAGGGATCCAGGCTGGTGGGGGGGGGCAGGGAAGGGGTTCACATGTGTCTGTGCTAGCCCAGGACAGAGCTGAGCCAAGCACACAGCTGGGGAAGCAGCTCCTGCCTGGCTGCTCCTTCTACCCACTGGAGAGCAGTACCTGGGCCAGCCCTGGTTCCTGTAGCGGCATGCACAGCGTGGGCTCGCCCACTCAGCCCCAAGTACTATTACCTGCACCCCCCCCGGGCTGCCAGGTGCTGAGCTGGGTGTGCCCTGCTCACTCTTCCCATACCAGGTGGCAGCAGTGCAGCACAGTCCTGTGTACCAGGCACCAGGAGTGGGGTGCTACCTAATGGCTTCCCAGCCACCACTGCCGCCATCTGCCCACCTGGTGGCTGACCACCATTTCGTGGCATGGGCAGCGCCTATCAGTATTGCCAGGGCAGACCACCCTGATGGTAGCAGAGAAGCTGTAGGGGTAGCGCCCCGCACCTGGTGCCTGGTACACGGAGCTGTGCTGCACCGCCACCACCACGTAGGGAAGATTGAGCAGGGTGCTCCCAGCCCAGTGCCCAGTGGGCCAAAAGATCCAGTTAATACAGCTGAGGGGGCAAGTCTGCACTGTACACACTGCTGCAGGGGCCAGGGCTGGCCTGGGTGCCACTCTCCAGTGGGTAGAAGGGGCTGCCAGGAAGGAAATGCTCCCCCAGCTGCGTGCTTGGCTTGGCTCGGCTCTGACCTGGGCTAGCATGGACACACTCAAGCCCCTTCTCTACCCCCCACCTGCCCAGCCTGGGTCCCTCTGCTTGGTGGGGCTCATGTTCCCACCGCTCCTGCAATCCCTCTTTGCATGTCCCCACCTGTGTTTGGGGCCGTTTCACTCCCCTCTCTCCCACCGGTCTGGCCTTTGCTCTTGGCTTGCCCCAAGTGAAACTCTGGCCCTGGTGGCTGGGAAGGGACAGCAGGATTACCCCCTGGCTTGGAGGAGGGCTCTAGGGGTCCTGGGCCACATTAAGTCACAAGCAGCGGGGAAAAGCTGGGCAGACCTCGGCTGGGGTCCCTGCAGGCTGGGGTGGGAATTTAAACCACTCCCCAATCATAGTCAGCCTGCTAGGGTCTGACCATACCCCACCTCAGCTCAGCTTCCCTCCAGCATGAAGGGAAGGGAGGGTTCACTCTAGTGCCCCACAGCTTCTAGCCTGAGCCACTGCAGGCATGTGGCTGCATTTCCAAAATCAAAAGTGAATGTCTATTCACTTGCTTGTTAGTTCAATCTATACAGGTTAGACTAACCTGCAAACATTGAATCAATTCAGACTTGGGCTTTTTGAATGTCTGTACTTAGCCCCAGAAGCTAACTTTCACTTACAGTGACTGGTTATATTCTCTGATTAAAGTAAATATATTTACGATCATGTCATCCTGAAACAACCAGCTTATTTCAATTTTTTAAAGTCATCAGTTACTGATCTACAAGTTGCTTTCTCAAATTGTCCCACATGAGTACATATATATGGATTATTTAAGTCTATTCTCCACTGGAAGTGTGTGTGTAACTCCCATTAATGCTAATGGGTGTAAAGCAAAAGCATCAAAGAGAAAATAGACCCCTCACTGTGAAAATAAATGTGTTCAGTTATGTTCAGACATGATGCTGAAATCAAACAACTAAAAGAGCGTACTGTAAAAAAATAACATTATATGACCTAACTGAAAATACCAACATTATTTTTAACTCACTGGTCATGGACTTTGTCACATTTCATACTTACGATGAACTGTCACCTGTGTTGTCATAAAGACAACAGAGGGATGACTTCTCAAAACAAAAAGGACCTGATCCCGAAGTCTTTACCTCAGGCCAAATGTCCATGTTCTCAAAGAGGCTTATGAGTCAGTGAAGAACATAGGATTGGGCCCTTAATATAGGCCACTTTTAAGGTCCCTTTTTATACCTTGTGGATGAATATATAAATGGTGGAATTACATTGATTATCTCTCCTAGCAAACAGTAACAACTAGCAATGAAACTAACACATGGATCTCACCACTTCAATTTTTTCCTTAGTTATCTGATTTGCTGATCTGTTTAAAGTTTACATAAATAGAGTCTCCCAGGTTATTTTCCGGTATGTAAAAAAACCTGATTTTTAGGATTTTAAGAAATATAATGTTTTTAAAAATCATTGTGCTTTCTTATTTAACCAAACATATATTCATATTTCATTTTCATGTTTTTTAATAGAAACAACATTTAGCAACATTTTGGTGACTATATTAACAAATATAATACTACATGAATATGACTACATGTGCCATTGGGTACAGCAATATACTGCAGAGCTTATTGCTCCACAGTTTATTGTGCCTGGGAGGCTCCTGGGAGCACCTGGACAGCAGCACATGGAGCCACATTTATACACGTGCCTGGACCACAGCACACGGAGCTATGTTGTAGCAGCCCTGGCTGGCAGGAGGTCCCAGGGTCGGCCTGCCAGCCTGAGGCTGTTCCAACCAGACTCAATGTGCTGTGGAGGGGCTAGCTGGCAAGCATCCTCTGCACTGAAGAACCTTTGTGCCCAGCCAGCCAGGTCAGCAGCTACACATCTGCTACTCAAAAAAACTCTGCAGCAGGGTAATACTTGGCAAAACTACCCTGCTGCAGAGTTTATTAGTTTTGTGCACCCTAATAGGGGTGCACATGTAGATGCTGAGATGTTTATTGCATAGTAAACACCTTGTGTAGAGGCACCCAGTAAATGCTAAAAATATGCACTTATGCTCTTGCAAAACAGCCTGCTGATCTTCCAAGCGCTGTAATCACCAGGATTCCTTCCAATTCAAAAAGAGCTATGGGATGCTCCTATGATTTTCAGTCAATAAGAGATAACTTTTAAAGACACCCTAGCCAAAAAAGGATCCTGTTCTCTGCTGATAGCTCTGTTTCAAAAGGCATCCACAGAAGAGAAGGAAAGAGTCGTGTGGCCTAAAAATCAGTCATCATGACTGAGAACTAATCAGGGGGGAGGTTCCCCATTAAGATCAGGGGACTAAGGATTGAGGATCCTCTTGTCCATGGCCATATTCTTCTGGAAAGAGGCAGCAGCATGTTACTCTTGGAATTGGGAAAATGTTCTTGATTAAGCTCCTGCTCTCATTCAACTGAACAGCAAACCTCCCACTGATTATAACACTGCATGCTGAAGCCCCACTGTAACTTTGCACAGATGCCTCCAAGCTAAGTATGGTATAAATATTGATATTATCTTTCTGGGGACCATAAGAGAAAAGGAAGAAAAGGCTAGGGAGTACATTATACACAGTGGGTTCCACTACAACTGTAATGTTCTTTTTAACATTTCCCCAGAATGCTGAGCTATTGCCATTTTTTCTCCCTGCACAGGGTGCACTACAGAAAAGTTTAGGTGGCCTAGAGGTTATACATACTCCTACGCTCTGTGTAGCAGGGTGAGGAAGGAAGGGAGGGATCATCTAGTGAAGGGCAAACAAGATGAGAACATGAACCTCACTACCTCATCTCACAATTTTAGAATCAGAGGAAAGCAGGGCTGGAACGAACATCACCAGGTCAAATAGTCCAGCTGTCTACACAAGGCAGGATCATCCCTGACTAAACCACCCCAGTCAAGTGTCTATCTAACCTGCTCTTTAAAACTTCCAAGAATGGAGATTCCACACTTCCTCTAGGTAGCCTGTTCCAAAGCCTGAGCACCCTCCTAGTCAGAAAGTTCCTCTTCATCTCCAGTTTAAATTTCCCTTGTTGCAACTTGATGCCATTGCCCCTAGTCCTGTCCTATACAGCCACAGAGAAAAACTTTCCCCCTTCTTCTCTATAATCACCCTTCAAGTATTTGAACACTGTCATCAAATCCCCTCTTTGTCTTCTCTTCTTCAGACTAAATAACGCTAGTTCTTTCAGCCTTTCCTCATATGACTTATATCCCAGGACCTTAATCATTTTTGTTGCTCTGCACTAGCCTCTTTCCAATCCATCCACATACTTCTTGAAGCGTGAGGCCCAAAACTGGGCAGAGTACTCTAGGTGAGGCCTGACCAGTGCCAAATAGAGAGGAAGAATCACTTTCCTTGATTTGCAAGTGACCCTCTGGTTAATACAATACAGTGTACCATTGGCTTTTTTTCGCGACCAGAGTACACTGTTTGCTTATATTCAGTCTAGCCCAGGTCCTTCTCTGCAGCACTGCAGCCTAGGTAGTCTGTATTTGTGAATACAATTATTTCATTCCAAGAGCAGGACTTGGGTCTTGTCCTCGCTGCATCTCATCTGATTGATTGTAGACCATTTTGCCAGTCTATCCAGGTCATTCTGGATTCTAGCCCTGCTCTCCAGAGCATTTGCAACTCTACCCAACTTGGTGTCATCTACAAATTTGCTGAGCATGCTATTAATCCTATCATCCAAATTATTTATGATCTTTTCACTGATTACAATGGGAATTAGATCAAGGTCTAAAGGATACCTCTGTCTGAATTACTTTTAAGAGGACACTTCATGAAATAACATGGTGGATTACTAAATTAAGCTGCTTCTATTCACTATAATGGCTTTCTAGCTCAGAACTATCCTCACTAGTGATTTAAGCTGGCTTTCTATCTCAAGACCATCCTTACTAGCCAGGGTAGTGCATTTCTGAATCTTACATAAGCTACAACAGAGATGCACAACAGTGAGGGCTGTCACAGTAGGAAACAACTAAGTTGTAGCACCCTTAGTAATCAGAAATGAGCATTCAGTAAGGTAGCAGAAATGAAGGAACCTCACACTGCTCCAAGCCTAATTAGTCTCCAAGTATCCTTTGCCTAGAACAGGAATTATTACAAGGAAATGTATAGCCATGATTTTTTTTAAATTACCATAGAAAGCAAGGCAAAAAAGAGAGAATGTGTCATCTCCCTTATTAAAAATATACAATGGAGGAGTTGTGTGGGAGAAGGAGGCTCTTGGGGCCTATTTTTTCAGCAGCTCTGTGGAAATCTGCTGGGGTTCTGCACGTTGCAGAGCAGAATGCAGGGGCAGTGCTGCAGTTTGCATTATACAACAACAAACCGGACTCAAGCAGATGAAAACCAATGGCTTTTTTTTCTGAACCAGAAATATTAGTATGTGTTTCTGAGGAAAATGGATAAATATTAAATCCATTTGCTCATGGTTGTAGAAATAAACGATCTTATGAATTATTTGGTGTATGGTATGTCAAAGAGTCTTCTCTATAGCCTGTCTAGATTCCAGACAATAAATGTGACCAGACTACGTTGTCACTGCAGATAGCCTGTCATATCACTTGGAAGACAAAAAAATCACCATTTCAGAGATATAATGCAAAAGTAAATACATAAATAAAAACAGCCTGACCTGCCAGTGCTTCAGTGAAAAGTTGAGTGTAATAGCCTTAAACAATTTAGAAATTATGATAAAAATATAGTAAGAAGTTTTGCAAACATTTGTAAAGGAAAGGCAACTCCTGAAAAAAAGCAAATGCAATCCAAAAATATGAGTCATGCTCAAGCAATTTTGCTATGGGCCATAAAATCACTTTATGTGAGTTACAGACAATTCTGTATGTTTTCTATAATGTTTCCCTACTGTGTAGAGATGGATATCCTGGTATCCTATCACAGATAATGATGGAAAACAAATTCTCTACATAAAAGCTGATTGCTCAGAGATTCACCCTTGACTATTCCAAGGAATTGTAATGCAGACTGAATGTTTTATACTGTATTCATCAACAAAGAGGCTGACTCCATCAGCACACGACACGCTGTAGCTTAGATGGTTTTTTATAGTCTGTAGTGGGGGAATTGAGATCAGCTTTTAAACACAGAATACTCATCCTGCTATTTCTCACCACCTACATATATTCCTTTCCACACGTGCAGGTCTGCTACCCTTCTCTCCTAAATCGCTGCCTCTCAATTTTCTGTTATTGGTGCCATAGTACATAGCCAGACAATGGTATCAAGAAAACAGACAGGTTCTTTACATGATAGGGTGCTACAGCAAATCAATACGGATACAAAAAAAAATCTTTCCCCATGCACATAAACACATGGCATAGTCCAACATTCAGTATTATTAGCACAGTACTTTCCAGCAACCAAGTATTTAGAAAAGAAAGTACAGGTACCTCTCCAACATCATAGATCCAGATGCGGCCTTCTGAATCACCAACTGCTACCTCTTTCCCAGCTTGCGCCCAACGGACACGATTGAGGGCAGAAGCTCCTTCGATGGTCACACTGGCTGTTGGAACCTATTGAAACAATAATCATAAAATAAATTATGATAATACCATGCAGCAAGTGATGAATCTAAATGTGCCAGCTTAGGATGATATTTATCACTGCATGAGCCCCAGGTCCCTTTGAATTCCTTGAAATAAGGAGTGAAAAAAAAACATTATTTCTTCAAGCACATGTCCTATTGAATTAAGGGAGACAATGAAGAATGAGAAACTGACTGTTGAGCAGGTAAGGAGAAGGCATTTCCACAATAAGGGGCACTGAATTACACAAATATTTTTTCCTGACTCTGGAGACATGCAAAACCACATTGACTTATTTCTCCATATGCCCCAATTTACCTTTCAAGAGATGACTTAAGAATCAGTTAAAAGTATGACTTCACTATAGGCTTACTTTGGTTCTGATCAATATTTTAGCTCAGCCCCCTGAGCATCCTCAAACAAATACAGGCTTAAGTCCAGGAGGCTTATATTGCTTTGAATCCATACTCACTTGAATGGCAAGGGTTAAAGCCCAAGTTTTAAGTCAAGTTTTGCAGTGAGAATGCAGCTAAAGACTGGGTTGCTGAGATTGTGTTTTGGTTGTCCTATATAATTGTCCTTTCCATACCTCTCCAGCCCTTCCAAGCTGCTTACTTTGCATTTATCAGCTGGGCATCTGAAGCAACTTGAGGCAGGTTGACATGCCCCTGATTGGTGTTCAACCTTTCATTCCACGTAGCCAGTACGACTTCCTGAACTACTCAACCAGCTTAGCCAAATGCCTTAGAAATGGCAGTCCAATGTGCTGCTATGTGAACTACAGAAACATGAGGGTTCCACTTAACCCTTGGTATGAATTTACCAGGGAATATACCTTGAAAATAGCTTGGTTTAGGACAAGCATCACAAGGTGGGGATCATGTAGACAGTTGTCCCGCTGTGGTAGCACACTGAACACTTCAGGGGCGCTCACTACAAGTCAAAGGTTAGCAGCCACAAAACTAGCAACATCCCACTCACCAGCCCTTCATATGACTCGTTTGATTAGGTGCTTACCTCTGCCCCAGGCAGCTAACCCTGCATGACAGGCTTCTCCACAAGGACAATCTGATTTTCAGATTAAAGCAAAGGAGTCAGGGATGGTGCTGGTGAATTCCTTAACAGCAAAGGTTTAAGTGTTCAGGAATGTACCCCAAAACTGGGTGCTGGAACAGGCCTTGGAGTAGTCCATATGACTGCATGGGCTAGAGACATCCCAGGCCATATTCTAAGGTTCTGTTTGGGAATGGGCCCACAAAACAGCTTGGAAAGGAAGCAGCACTGGAGCAGGAGCCAAAGCTGCAGGTAAGTAAGCGGCAGCTACTCTCTCATGTCCTTATGGGGTAATTGCAGCATAAATGGGAGGAATTACTCTGTTTCAACATCTTAACCCTCCTCCTGCCATAAATAACTCTAAAACCTGGTTTGAAAGCTGAGACAATGGTAGTAGGGTTTATGAACCAAATTTAAAAGGCCTTACATCAGCTTTAGTTGTGATTTTTTATTTTGGTGGCAGAAGATCAGAAACACTGGAAATTCCATTAAAAACAAGACACTTGTAGTGTTCCATACTATTCGTGGTCTCTTTTTTCTCTACCTCAACTCTAGACCCTTCTGTCCCTTGTTCAGGATCAGCAAAAGTAGGAAGCAGGGCTTTTGCAGACTTTCTGAGAGACTCCAGCCATACCCAGTAACTGCACAGTCACTCATGCAGCAGAGCAATTACTGTAAAACAGTGCTGTTTGCGTAGCACCTAAAAATCTGGAAACTCACTGCTTCTCTTTGTCATTGTCTCAGACTGAAAGCTGCAAATCCAAAGTGGTACCTCAGAACACAATACAGTTGGCATGATAAATCATCTTCTTTGTAAATGACCACACTGCAATGTAAAGTGTAAAATAGATCTGTCCACACAGTAATTCAGAAATAATGCTGGACAGGAATAAGGAAGTAGCAGATGGCTATTTTTTCCTTAAAGAAGGACTCATGCAAATAAGCCCCTACCATCTCTTCACTGTTTAGGGCCAAATCCTCCTCTCAGTGCAATATTACCATTAAAATGTGATCTACTGTAACTTCTCATCCTATGAATGTTATTGTTCAGTGGGGCAATTTATGGCCCCATGCAAATTATTAGGCCTATTACCTACCAATTTTTCAACAATTAAATTCCACCTTTTTTCAGTGCATTTGCTGGATTCTTAAATTTTGTTTCTCAGAAAATTAGCAGATCAAAAACATGTGAGTTCTTCCAATTTGGTTTCCTAGGTGTAAATTTCAGACATTCAGTTTTAGCCAAACTCTCAGAATGTTGAAATATGTTCACTTACTCTACTTTGATTTGGGCTCATATAGCATTATTGCCTTGTTCCACAGGAAAAAAAAACCAACAAGATGCATGCTGGCCAACATAAACCCTTGTAAATTAAAATAACCTAACGGTTTAGTAAAAACCTTTTGCCATTCAACAAAGTGATCTAAGGGCATCAAAGGAACTTCAAAACATTCTAAAATACTTGAAAAAAATACAACCCTGGTTTTCCTCTGATATGGAAGGAAATATACTCAAACTATATCATCTTAAAATAGATTTGACTGCTGTGAATAATGATAGTAAATTATACACACCTATTTTGGATTTCAAAGATCCGAATTCACTTTATAATGGTTATATGATACCATTAGTTATGTTTTAAAAATTACATATAAAATACTTTATAAAATTATCTCAAATTGTTAAATGATGCTTGACAGATTTTAACTATTTTGGCACATGAACTTAGTAGGCAATAGATTGAGAAAGCAGTCATAGAAAATTAAACAATAATTCATCTCAATTTTTGTTGCTTGTGTGGTATTGAAATTGTTTAGGAATATATTTCATACCTATTTAATGAAACATATACCATGTATATACTTTCAAAGCCAAAGTATGACTCATGCACAAGAAAAATATTGTTGAAACCAACAGAATACAGCAGAGAAGTGCAAAAATAGAATTCATTTCTGTACAGTAATCGATAAGAGATGATTTGAGAAAGAGATAAAAGCTGATGCTATCCAAAAATCAAGAAAGAAACCTATTGTGGACATGCTGCTGGGAAACAGACTTTCTGTCTGAAATCTAACTGCACATCTGACTTACTGTTACAGTACAAATTTGCAAGAGAGTACGGAAATGTAGTGGCTTTTAAAAAATACATCTGTTTATTGGATATAAATCAAATGTGATAACTTTCAGTGATGTTACAGAAACCAAATATGGTATCCACAAATCAGTGTTACATACAACTTGTTTAGTCCTTTTTAAAGTTCATTCATGGGAATTACTGTATTGATTATCTTGATGATAGAATCAAAGGATTACATTAATTTTGGTCAATAAGCATGGATTGAGCACTTTTAAAATGATGTAAAATAAATATGTAGCATAAAACTAGCACATATTGTGCTGTATTTCAAGAATTTCAAAAGTATGTTATCTAAAAACATTTTCTCCCTCAGTTTTCAAAGTAACAGCTAGAAAATAATGAAGTGTATTTCCTAAAACACACAAATGCCTCATTAATAATAGTATCCAGATCTTACACACAGAGATTTTCATCAGTAGGTAGCAGAATAACCCATTAATATACCTGTCATTTTCTTCTATCTCTATAGACACTTTGACATCACATAAACTATTTCTATTAGTAATGCTACTGCTGCTTGCTTAAACACAATTAAGAAACTTCTCAAGTTAGTCCCTTCATTTTCATTATAAAGACTAATGAGTAAAACTCTGATCATGCCTTTTCATTAATAAACAGAATAACTGATTCAGATACCGTAACAATCAGTCATGAAAAACTTGAAAACTGCAAACTAACTCCAAACAACCAAGGTCAGAACAAACATTGATTGCCTTCAGTTATAACATTTCGAAGACTGGTATAGGGTTCTTGCTCTGGCACCTATGTGTCTGATCATGTTTTTCTCGCATACCCAAGTCTCCCTTTTAATAAGATCCTGCTAGTTTATCATTACAGGATATTGTAAAGTCATTCTACTACTGGTTAAGAACAAATCAAAGTAGGATTTAGTTAGAAAAATATTAAGTTGGCTTTCATATTCATGCAAATCTAGAATACTAGAGATACTCCACAGTTACACTTATGTAACTTATGTGAGACCTGATTATTACACTATAAATAACAAATATTTGTGAAATCAGCAGTAGTTCAGGATGTCCAAGAAAGGCAGGAGCAAGGTTGTGATTTCATTTCTGTTGAGGCTCCTTTTATATAAGAAATATTCCTCAGCAATCCTAATTATCTAGGATATGATCCTTCTCATTATTTCAGGAGAATGAAATCAGTCCCATAATAATTTTTTTTGGCGGGGTGGGGGGGATGAAATGCTGGCTTTATTGAATTCAAAGACAAAACTCCCACTGGTTGTAAACAGAGGAAAATTTCCATTTTGATATCTTAGGGGAAAGGGCTATTTTGCTTTTTTTAAATTTTACCCAGCTTTCATGCTGTGTAAACAGACATTAACAGCACCTGAAGGATATGTCCCTCCCTTCTTGAAAAGAAATTCTGAGGAGAGTCCTCCTGTATATCCTCCAGCTGTATATGTTCTAATTAAAAAGGCTGCACTGCTTCCTGCTCAGAATACTTCAAAAGGCCTCACAGCTCCACTTGACAATACAGTCCGCAGTGTTTGTTACTCTTACCTGTCCATACTTATTTACGGCAAGCAGCACTGATTGAAAACCATAAACCGCATTTGTATTTTACTTTGGCTGAAATGTATATCATGACTACATGAAAGACATATTAATGACTGAATTAACCTTAAAGAAATATCATAAGAAATGGGGGGGAGGGGAATACTGGTTTCTGTTGCTTTCAGCATTTCTTTTCAAGAATGAAAATAGCCCACCAGATAAAATAGTACCTTATTTTGATGCAGTTTATGCTGTTTTCTGTGCATTTACAAGGCATTGAATAAAATATTTAATGCTTAAGTAATAGAAAACTATTTCAAACTCAGTTTTGAATCTTGGTTATGGAGCCATTTAGAACTTTAAATGTCATGTCACTTCTTACAGCAAAAATTTTTTTCAAAGGAAATTTCAGCTTAAATCAAGATTCTGCACATTCATTAAGAATTATAAATTTAAAATGAAAAAAAAAGCATGGGCATTTTTTTTCAAATTGAAGTCAAAAGAATCCAAATAAAACGGGATAGAAAATACATGCTTTCCATTCCGTATTTAGGAAAGGTTGCTTTAAAAAAACAGTCCAATATTTGCCACTGTTTTTGCAAAAAGCAACAATTCATTTTCCATGGAGTTAAAAAGTGTGACACTACTCCCACCCCTTCCATGGTCCCCACTGTTTAGCAGTGCTGCAGGTACGCGAATCTGGCTACTTGTCTTTTATATTGCTGCATATAAAATTTACATTACCAAAGTTGCAAAGTTGAAAGAAAAAAAAAGGAAAAAAGTGGTGAATCACAACTAACCCATGAGAACTTTTCATGGCTTGAAAATACAAGTAGTTTCCACAGTTATCATTCAGAAGTGTTATGAAAGGTTGGGGGACGGAAAACATGGGCAATACCATGTCCCTACCAGACTGGAGAGCTCACAAGCTCTGACAAGTTGAGGGAGATAGGGAGCAGGCAACGGTTTCTCCAGGCAAACTGGATCTGCCATTGAAATATTAAATAACAACAATAAATAACAATAATTATAAGCAATCCTCCAGCCTAGAGCAGGGAAGCTTTCTTCCACAGCCGCCTAAAAATCCAGGCGAGTGACTCCAGTGAGGGACGCTTGGCAGGTCTGGCTGTGGCTGCAAAAAAATGTCAGGTTGTGACAACTGAAATAAAGGGAGAAGTGGGGGAGAGCGGGGGATGGGACTGAGTTATTGAGGGGGAAAAAAAGGAGTGTTACAAAACCCAGAAATCATAACTCATGGTAGAGACGATATCTTTTATTAGACTAACTAGATGTTTGCCAAAAAAAAAAATCTTTAAATTTTATTTTATTGCAAACATCTAGTTGGTCTGATAAGAGACATCACCTCGACCATGAGTTCTGCTTCCTTTTGCCTCTAAACCGATACAGCTACAATCTGGATGTCTGACAAAACCCAGAGCTTTTAAAATCCTCTGCCTTGCAATCACCCCAGGGGACACAAAATCCTCTAGTTGCTGTCCTTGTGCTCCCTTTTTTTTTTCTTTCTTTCTTTGACTCCTCTTGCCCCCCCCCCCCCCCCCCCCCCCGCC
>NW_017729004.1:59008399-59013266 GCF_001723915.1 Gavialis gangeticus | reverse complement strand
CCCCCCCCCCCCCCGAGCCCACATTTCATTGCATGTCACACACCAGGAGCCTGGAGACACAAAAGGGGGAAATTCATCTGCCTTTCAGAGAGACGCTCCCCCCAGCCCCCCCATGGGAAAGCTGAGCCCCTCTCCAGAGACTCCCACGAAGGGGAAGGCAGTGCCACGAGGCGTCCCTTGGAGGAGACAAGGAGGGGAGTGTGTGGGAGCAGCCGCGCTCTGCCACAGGCAGGGTCCTGAGGCGGCTCTGTCTCCTCCCTCCCTCCCTCCCCAGGAGACCGCACAGGGTTAAGGGCTCCCCCCGCCCCGCGCGCGCGCACACACGCAGGCACGCACACACTCACCTCGGTGTCATTATTCAGGTTCCACAGATCCAAGCGCCCCATCCCGTCCACGCAGGCGAAGAGCGCGGGATGCACTGGTGACCACATGACATCGTAGACATAGTCTGCATTGTCTTCAAAGGAGTAGAGCGGCTTGTTGTGCTGTAAAGCAGAGAGCAGCATGAAGACTTCGTGGCGCTAGTGCTGCCTCGGGCTGTCTGGCGAGTCTAATTAAAAACTTTGCACATTTACAAAGTGTCATAAAACTTCCCCAGATGAAAGGTCCGTGCAGAGGGGTGGGGCCGCAGCTTTCATGGGACAACAACAACTGTCCAGTGGTAGAAATAAAATGTACGGGGGAGGGGGGGTGCTGAAACAGTGCTGAAGACAGGTGAACAGGCTGCGCTTCGCCCCGGGGCCGGGCATGTCTCCCGCGCAAGCCAAGCGGGCTGGCGGGCTGACCCGAGCGCAGAGCCTGCGCTCCCCGGGGAGCGGCCGCCGCAGCCCCCGGGGGCTCCCGGCACGGAAGGCAGCGACTGCCACCTAGCGGCCACGGCCTGGTTGCGACAGCCAGTTAGCAGCGCTCGCGGTCCCCTGCTCCGCTGCGGAGGGCAGCGCCGGGCAGGGCAGTGACGCCCGGGTGACCCGGTGCCAAGGGACTTCTCCGCCTGCTCCGTGGGGTCACTTGGACTCATCAGGGTTGAGCTCCCTCTGATACGGTCTCCCCTTCCTTCGCAGGCCACCTGCATTGGCCCTTCGTGTTCCAGCTAGCTAGGTTTCCCAAAACTTGTTTCAACTCAATTTAAAAAAACAAACAAACAAAAACCCAGAACTGAGGAGGGAGATAAGGAGGTGGGAGGGCCAGAAGTGTGACATCCAAGCAGGCAAAAAGCTACTTAATTTAAGCGCAGGCTGTCATTTCAAAACCCCGGAGAAGTCAGAGGCAAGTTTGAAAGTACACCAGAAATATAAGGTAATTTGTGCATCATGAATTATTCATCGCATCTGGCTTGTCTTATTCTAATTTTTGCATAATGGCTTCACTAATCCCTGATCAATTAATGTAAAATGAAATTTAAATGATAATGAACACTCCAGAGATAAAAGAAATTAAGTATTCTCATAGCCAGTGACAGAAATCTAAACAATGGGATTTTTAAAAATGTCTTCTTCATCCACTCAGCTGTCTTTAGCAGCTCTTTGGGCTTGGTTTAGAGTCTCTGAAAGCAGGGTACAAGACAGATCAGAAGAAATACAAATAAGCACTCAAAAACAGGATTCTACCCTACCTTTTTACAGGGACTTTAGTAATGGGTATTACACAGAATCCCCTTGTAAGTCTTTAACTATTTTTATGTTGGTTTTATATATTTAGAGGATCTTAAGAAAGTCATTCCAGAATACAACCAGCTATGAACCAGGAAACAAGGGAACCAGGAAAACAAGGGAAATTAGAAATATATCACTGTAAGGAAATAGCTTATGCTACTGCCAACTTTTTTTTAATAAGTGCACTATAAAGCTATGCTATTTAAGGGTCAATGGCAAAATGCCCACTGGTTGTAGTGGGCTTTGCATCAGATCCTGAAACGTTCTCAGGTTATGTATGATATTATTAATGACCAGCATTTCTAACAACACACCTAAAAGTGAATGAAGTACATTTTTACCTGTTGTTTATTTTAGACAATCCAATTAGAACAGTTAATTTAATCACTTTCAGCACTCCTGTACTACACAAGCTGCAATGTTTGGATTGCAAACACTGCAGGGGAATGCATGTGGAATATAAAGATTCAGACCTACATCTGCTGCATGTGTATGCTTAAGAGTTTTTATTAAAAAGAAGAATGTATTAAAATATTTCCATTCACCATAGGCTTTGTAAAACCGTTTAAGGCTATATCAAGGATTTCAGTTACAAGGGACTCTATAACATTGACAAGGCCTACAATTCAGTCAATGAAAGTTTTGCCATTGGCAACCAATAGAAGCAGTATGATGCCCCAACTTTTCACTTTTTTTTGTTTATCAGTAGAATAAAGCTGGAAATTATTTCAGTTTCATATGCAGTCTTTCTGAAATGCTAATGTACTCCCTTTTGGAGTCTTTAGTGTTGCAAACAAAGAGGATAAATACCATGGGAATGTAAATTTTTCCTAAATAAGGCCTGATCCTGCAAATACTTACAGTATGTGCTTAAATTAAGAATATGAGTAAAATAAGTAACTTCTGTGGAGTTTCTCACATACTTAATGTTGAGCACATGTGCAATATTTGCAAGATTCAAGACTACATTATGGTCAGGGTTTTGAAGAGACAGAGCTATTATAAAAGATATGTGGTATCTAATATCTTCAGCTGTGAGCCAGCGAATAGAAAGGGGAGGAGGCAGGGGTAGTCATATAATTCAAAAGCACATGCACATAGAGACCATGCAGTATGGTTCAGAAGTATTAGACCTAAGTTTGCTGAAGTAAAACTTCTTGGTGATATAAAGCAGTATATTTGAAAGAAACTGGATCATGCTTTTCTCATGCACAAAAAGGGCATGTACAAGCTGAAAATGTTATGGGATATGATAAAAAAATCACGTGATTAAAAGGAATATAAATGTATCAGTCAACTCACAGCAGATTTCAATCAACATTTCTTTTTGCAGAAACAACAAAGCTTGCTTTGTTCAGAATTTATTTGATTGTGTCTCTTTTTGCTGTTAAATCCATTGACCAAATAATGGCCAGAACGGTCCAGAGGTTAAAGTTACTGGAGAAGATGTCCAGTGATTACCCTACCACTGACTTGCTAAAAGACCTTTGGCAAGTCATTTTATCCTTTATAGCTTGGTTTTCCTATTTGTAAAGCAGGAATAATGATACTTTCCTGGCTTACAAAGTGCTTTGACATTGCCTTGCTAAGTGCTTCCTAGTAAATCATTTTACTAGGAAAAGATGGAAGAACTAGGCTTATTTAGTCTGGAACAGAGAAGTGGGGTGGGATTTGATGGTAATTTTTAAATACAAAAAAAGAATCAGTATAAAGAAGACAGGGAGAGGATAAGTAACAATTTTATACTGCAACAAGGGACATTTTGGCTGGATATTAGAAAGAACTTTTCTAACTAAAAAAATACAGTCAAGAGAAGTTATGGAATCTCCATCACTGGAAGTTTTTAAGTGCAGGTTGAACAAATACTTGGCTGGGGATATAGTCAGGGATGATCTTGCCTTGAGCAGGGGTTTGGATTAGATGACCTCCTGAGGTCCCTTCAAGCCTTATTTTTCTATGAGATCTCTGGATAAGTGCTCAGCATCATGGTTACCACTATATTGGAAATCTGCACATGCAAAAATGAGAACATTTGGACCACCAAAGTAATGTGGATTTTAGGAAACATTTGATACTTTTGGAAAATGAGAGACATGTTCATAAATCTGAATGTGGCTTAGGAAGATAAGCTATTCCACCCTCAGGTCAACTATGGATGGAAAAATGTTATGAGAAAGATAGTCCGTGTCCTGCACTGCTTGTATGAAAAGAGAAAAATTCTCAGAAACCTTTCTACAAAAGCTAGAAATTTTGGCTTTATCTAATTTTATTCACTATAAGCAGTCCTGGTGATTTTAATATGAGTACTCAGATTGCCTAAAGTACCACATTATGTAGTACTTGTAGAACTTGGACCTTAGCTACACTGTAAACCCAAGAACAAAGATCCAATTCTGCAACCCCTGCCTACTGCAAGGTCCCCTAACTCTTAAGAAAAAGGATATGAAACATCAGATCCTGCCATTATAAACCAGTTCCTCTAGGAAATTCTAAAATGTAAGGCTGCATAAAGATCACTTAAAAAACATTTACAATTATTTGAACTTCAGATTTACATGATCTATAACTAATATGGCTATTGTTATAAAACAACTGGAATTTAATTTTGATGTGTCCGTTCTTAAGTATAGGCAGACAAGGTTCATCAAACCCCTGTATTATCCTCTGTAACAGAACTAATAGATGGAAGCAAAGTCTCTGACAATCTTGAGAAATATCCACCTACAACTGAAAGAGACAATTTTGGGTGAAACCCTGGCCCCACTGAAGACAAATATTGGCCCTACTGAAGACAATCTTGATCCTTACTTTGAGGATCAAGATTTCAACACTTAGTTTTTAACAGAGCAAGCAATTCCAAGGCAGACCTATATTTTAGCTGGTCTATTTAAACATGTGTGTCTTTAAACTCTCTCATTCACTTATTGTTTCTGTATAGGCATTGTTTAAAAGAACAATGGGAAATGAACAACAGATTTTTAATAAAAGGTAAAGCTGTCAAGGAATTTAACACTTGCCAATGAAACAAGAAGCTTCTCTAAACAAATACTATATATTTATATAAAGAGGCATTTTTGTTTCCAGATATAAATTTTACCAGTCTGTCCCACTTCTTATTTGCATGGAAGAATCCTCCTTAATCCAGGAGGCGCCACACATAAAGAAGCTAATTATCCATATAAAGGAATGTATACATATTCACAGGTTTTAACTAG
>NW_017729004.1:59000906-59003399 GCF_001723915.1 Gavialis gangeticus | reverse complement strand
CAGGAGGCGCCACACATAAAGAAGCTAATTATCCATATAAAGGAATGTATACATATTCACAAGTTTTAACTAGCATCTGACTACTTAAAAGCCATGGAAATAGCTATCAGGTTTGCCTGTTTTATGAAAGGAGTATTTTACACATTGGCACAATTTCTATGGATATCAGCTCCACCTAAAGGTATTTCTCTAAGCTGTGTATCTTGACAGCATAAATTTGTGTCACAGTATTGTTATTCCACTCACCAAGTGCAAGTACTATATTTCTCCTTTTCACTCTCTCTTTTCATACAGTGGACCTTATCCTTGGCTGTTGTGGTTACACCAAAGTCAGTGAAGCAACACTGATTTAACATCAGCACAGAACCTAACCCAGAATTTTTAGCTTGTATTTTTTTTTTTATATAGGCTCATGTATTTGTTGGTACTTGATAAATATGTTTATTTAGGGCTAAATTGTGACTTTCAGGCACGAGAAAGAAGCAGTCCTGAATCTTCACTTACAAACTGGAGACCAGGGTTCAAAATACAGGGGGCTGTGCCCCCATAAGGGATGAGAGTCCCCCAAAAGCTGCCCCCCATAAGAGACGAGAGTTCTGGCCTGACCCATGCCTTTCTAAGCAGCTCAGGTGGTGGCAGCAGCTCCTTCCAGCTGCCACTGCTGCAAACCCCCACAAAAGTCTGGGTGTGATTTGAACCCTGGAAGAGACTCCCTAGCACAGTCGCATGGGGAGGGGCAGGGAGTCAAAGTGGCACTCAGGGACAGTGGTGGGCTAATCTGTGGCACTCTGCCAAAAGGTTAGCCCCAGTGTCCTAGCATTTAATCTTGACCCTTTTACAATGCACCTCCTTTATTTTTTTAAAACCTGACAAATGATGACCGTAGGCATGAAAATTTTGAATGTAATAGTCATTTTGAGTGCACATGACACAGTGCACCTAAACGGTACAGTCTTTACTCAAGGCAAGTCATATTTTTCCACTGTAAAACCAAGAGGAAAGAGGGTGGAGCTGGTGGCATATCCAGTCAAGGGGACAGAATCTGAGCTCTTGCAATGCCTCTGTGCACTGCAAATCCCTAAATCCAGCCTGCTCCACATCAAAATGGAAGCCTTGCTCCTCTTTGCTGAGGCCTAACTCAGTCTTCCCCATGCAGCATCTGCAGCATAGGGTGAGAACAGGGTGAACCACCCAGGCCATGGCCCAACCAACTTTTAGCACATTAATTTATATAACCCATAAATGTGCAATTGTCATTCTGGTTAAAACTGTATAGTTATTTTTTTAACTGCATAGCTAGCTCTTCAGCCTGGAAAAGCGCAGGCTCAGGGGCGATCTGATGCCCACCTATAAGTTTATAAGGGGATCTGTGGGAACGTCTGTTTACCAGAGCGCCCCAAGGGATGACGAGGTTGAACAGTTATAAACTCCTGCAAGACCGTTTCAGGCTGGACATAAGGAAGAATTTCTTTACTGTCCAAGCCCCCAAGGTCTGTAATAGCCTGCCACTGGAGGTGGTTCAAGCACCTACTTTGAATGCCTTCAAGAGAAAATTGGATGCTTATCTTGCTGGGATCCTATGACTCCAGCTGACTTCCTGCCCCTGGGGCAGGGGACTGGACTCGATGATCTTCCAAGGTCCCTTCCAGCCCTAATGTCTATGAAATCTATTAAATTAATGTGCTAAAACTTGGTTGGGCCATGGCCCAGGTGGCCCACCCCGTTCCGTGACCTAAGATCTGCAGCTTACCCATACCACTCCACGTGACATGTACAACATAGACTAGAAGCAGAAGGTGCTAGTTTGACTCCAAAGCATTTTCTTTGGAAAATATGATATTACTACTCAGATCAAGGAATACTACAAAAAACAGGTTCTCTGTGGCCTAGTCCCTTGCTACTTCAACATTCTTCTTCCATTTCCACCAAGCCTCAGCTGTACTGATGGTGTGGCAAGGCTTCCCCTTCTTTGGGGCATTACTGAACTTTAATTCCCACCTGCTCCTCTTTGTGCCAATGAAGCAGTGACAAATCTAATAAAACTTAGCATTTTACTCAGACAAAATTTTTCTTTATTTCAGTGGCAGTTTCATGATGTAAGTCATACAAGATTTCTCCCTAGCTTATTTTTCTCAATATGTTTCAGTCATGCGTGGACCAGTCTGTTAGTCCTTGAATTTAAGGGGTTTTAACATATTCACTGGAATTGATTCTATCTCCAAGGCACAGTACTCACAGCAGCCTACCTCCTCCCAAGCCACAGTGGGTACAATGGGGTTGAACCAACCCATCAGATTTAATATTTGCTGTATCACGGGACTATGAACCATGCATGTATTTTAAATACTATAAAGTTCTTTTGCCATGCATATGTGCAATGCCTAGCACATTATATTACTAGTAATTATAATTCAAAACTGTTCCCCCTTATCTAATTCATTCCCCTTATCCCCCCCACCCAGCCTGTCTCTCACCCACTGACTCCTCAGTTTA
>NW_017729004.1:58998393-59000808 GCF_001723915.1 Gavialis gangeticus | reverse complement strand
CCTGACGAAGGGTTTTTAAACCCAAAAGCTTGCTAAAAAAATTTTTTCAACTATTTAAGTTGGTATAATAAAAGAAATCAGATTCGCCCAAAGAACCTTGTCTGCCTAAGGACACTGAAGTACATTTTAAGCAATCTGTTGAAAAACAAAGCCACTCCTCTTTTGATTTATGATGTCCATTGCATGGCTATTGGTAAATAAAGCTTTCACCATTCAAGATATAATCATGCTTGAATCCCTTGAAACTCTGCCCTAGTGAAATCAATGGAGAGTTTCACTGAATTCAGTGGGGCTGAAATTTTACCCTCTCATTGCATTTATTGATTGAATTAGATAATCTATAATAGTAATATGCTTACAACACAAGCATCTGAATTTTACCAGGTGCTACAAGCACTAACTCCCAAAGAAGCCAACACAATGGTGTTCAATAAGGACCCAAACACTCTTTTTCTGTTCTAACAGGAGATTATAATATTTTATCTGCTTTGTATGTTTTACTGAAACTCCATACAAGCATTGTCATTCATTGGAATTTGATTAGAACAGTTTCAAATCTTTAAAATGGTATTGGTATACTTCACAGGACAAAAAAAGAAAAAGAAATCACATTGGAAATGATCCCCACCATCATTAATACCCTTTTTTAACAAAGCAAAAAATAGTTGTAAGTGGTGCCACCATTTGATACACTTGAAATTACTGAAGGTCAATGCATTACACATTATTACATTTATAAATCACACTTGTTACAGAAAGGCTAAAAAATGTTGGTTTCCTTAATTGATTTCTAAGCCAATAATTAAAAAAATATTCAATATTTTAGCATAAACATGTGGGAACTATTATAGGTGTTAGGGGGAGTTAAGGGGCGTGGGAGGGAGAAAGGGTGCGGGGTATGAGAGCAGACCACGTCTGGAGATAACATGGTGATTACATTTTTGTGGTTTCCTTCAAAGTCAAAGCGTCATGGGTGAGCTTACAGAAAGGAAGCAAAGGAAAAGAGCTTCATGATTGGTACAGGAGGTTTTACTGAGAGCCAATCTTAATATCTAATACTATGGGATGGAGAACAAGAGTGAGAGAATCTAGTAAGTCAGACATCACCTGACTTCTGGGAGCGTCAGAAAGTCAGCCAGCAGAGCTTTGAGGGTATATGGAGTTAGCCTTAAAGTGTTATTGGCAGGTAACTGATGATTTTGTTAATCTCCTTAAATGTTTTAAGCACTCCGCAAGGATGCAACACGTTCAGGCTGTGCTGTAATAGTTATGTTGTTCACTTTGGTCTTTCCCCGCCCCTCTCTCCCACTTACTCAATTGGAAGGAACCCATCAATGCTCTCTCACTAAAACATAAAATGAAGCATGGCATCTCTTGCAGAACACTGTGTTTTAGAGGAGGAACTGTTTTTAAATGTGTTTGAAATAAATGTGTAGCATATAACCACTTATATTTAAACTGTTGACAGGGCAGATGGTATTTTCTCAGCAGGCCAAGCAAGAGTTGTGGAATTAAACAGAACAGACTATGAGAAAAATACTATGTGGAGAAATCACACACTGGATTCTCTTGCCTTGGATCAGGCTCTGTAGATTCACTTCTGTAGATTCAATTCACTTCTGTAGATTCACTTGCCCAACTCCTTTCTTAATAACCTGTTTAAAACAGTAGCTCTTCAAGTGTTCTGCATCCTGAAGAACCAGATTTACTCCTAATCCACCCACCTTCCAGCTTTCACGGGCTGAATGGGAGGCACAAAATTTGACTCACAGCAGGCACAGGCCTGATTTAGCTTCCTTTGAAGTTATTCTCATAGGGCCCAATCCTGCTCCTATTGAAGTCAATTTTCAACCTTTGACTTCTGAAAGAAAATTTGATGTGTCTTCATATGAAGTTCATTTATGCAGTATGATTGCTTTAAAGTATGACTCACTGAATCTCACGATTTAAGAAGCTCAGAAGGCATTATACTTACCTTGCTTATCTTACAGAAATCAACTCTTAATTCCAAAGAAGACACCCATTTTTGCCGGTATTATGGCCTACACGCATGATAGCCTAATTTACAGCTTGCTTCACTCACAGTGCTATCTGTAGAAATGCATTGCTTCTTTCAGGGAAGGACTCTGGAACATATGGGTCAGTTATGACTTTGACTGGCTAATACATAAAAGAACTACCAAATCCTGCTCCAAAAATCTCTGAGATACCTAAGAACATTTACTACACTATTCTACCTGAAAATCAACAGTTAAGCAAGTCACTTCTTGCTTAGATCATTCCCAGGTACAGAGGGTAGAACAACAAAGCAGGAATGAGGGCTGAGGGTACAATTAGGTGTTCAGGGGAAGCCAGACTAATATATAGTTTCATAGTTTCATAGAAGTAGGGTCAGAAGGGACCTTGTAGATCTTC
>NW_017729004.1:58994975-58998382 GCF_001723915.1 Gavialis gangeticus | reverse complement strand
CGGAGGTGAAGAATTGGTTAAAGAGTTCCGCTTTCTCCTTTGGCGCAACCACCAGATTGCACCTCTCTTGGTAGGTGGGAGAGAAATCAGAATTTTTTTATCCAAGACTTAACTTAGTACCTATTAAGATCAATAGGAATGCCTCAGGTTCCAAGTTCATAGGGCAACTTAAGATGGCTTTTCATTTTTCTATAAAACCTGATCATTTGTAGATTCAAAATAATAATGCCTTTAGGGAAAAAATCTTGCTTATGGAAATACATTGTTGTTCATTTAGAGGCTCACTCCCTCTGCCTTATGCTGCTAACATTTAGAAATACAGAAGGCCTAGGTTTTCCATCTCCACCGTTCTACCCCTCTTTCCTCCTCTTTTCTTTTCTATCTCTAGAAATAAAATATTAGGTTTGCTAACAAGCTTTTCCTCTTCTATAATCATGATTTTGCTCCTTTATTGCTTCAATCTTTGCCTGATCTCTCCTGCAGCATCACTATTCAACTTTGCTCCTCTTCCTGATCTCAGCAGGAACTCATAGGCATTAATGGCAGACTGGAGAAATGACTTGGTAATATAGGCAGGGGTGCAGGGAATGCTACACGCAGTTTTAAGGGCTCATTACCATAGTCATCACAACACCAAGGTTCTTGTTAGAAAGAGGAAGGTTCACTGTTAGGCCTTTAAAATTCTATTTTCTTTGAAATAGAAAATACAATTCATCACACGGTGTCCAGTACTGTATTGCATGCAGGCTCAGCAATCAATTATATATTCCCAGCAATCTTGTTGTTTCAGTCTCAGTATTTCAGTTGCTAAGAATTATGCTCTGGAGAGTGTAGAATATTTTGGAAGACATAATATGGCGTGATGTTATAGCAGTTTCTGCTGAACAGTCAGAATTAGTCTTTGTGGCTGGTAAAACCAGAAGGCTGGAGAGATCTCATATTGTGGGATATTTGAATTAATTTTCTTTCTCTCTGATACCAAAATCTTTCACACAGCATGGAGTTGACTGCTGATAGCAGATGGGGTGGGGCTCTCTGATATATTACAAAACCTTCTTTTGCATGTAGCATTAATTATTCTTAAATATGTAGGAGTTGCAGGTTGCAGCCTTGTCATGTACTACTATAGTCACTTGAGTTTTGCATTTGACTTCAATGGGAGTAGAAGAAAGATTTAGCTTTGTGCAGTCTACATAAATCCCTAAGGCTAAATTTTGCTCTCAGTATGCACATAAAACTTCCACCAGTTAAAGCAAGATTCACGCAAGCATTTTCAGAGGCTTTGAATACATGTTACAATAGCTCCATCTTGTCAGACAATTCCTATTTTCTTTCATGCATAATTGTTCACAATTTTTTTAATTAAAAAAATAGAAAACACAAACTGGCTTGCATATTCATTGAACTATGCTTGTCTGCTGAAGTATATTTTCCTGTCACTGTTTAAAATACAGCTACGCTAAAAACCAAAATGGTAAGAAACACTTAATGTTAAAAAATTCAGGCCTGACTTGAAACCACCTGACTTCATTTTGCTTTTGGTCCTTAAAATTACCTAGAAAATACCATAATCTTCTTTTCGTATGGCTGGATGACAGCCAGACCTCTGGCTCCAGAGGTAAAGGGCAAAAACTAAAATCCTGTCTGAACAAGCAGCTCCACCCTCTTCCCCAAGTCAGTTTGGCCTTTTGACAAAAAATGATCTCTGAAGCAAATTCATTCATTCCTCGCCTTGTTTTTGGATCAGACTCAAAATTCTGAACTCACATGACAACCAGAACACTTCCAAGAAATCCAGTATGACATTTTATCACCCTTTGTTTTAATCTATAATCCAATACAATTAGCATATTGCAATGATTAGTCATTTTAATTACGTCTGTTAAAGAGATAAAGTCTTAAATGGAATTATAATATCGTTAGAAGTTGATTATCTTAGAGGGAGATTAAAGAAGGATTCTTGGTGCCACTAGATATAGGCCTGCACTCTAGGAGTTATGAGGCAGCCATATGTGGAAGAAGAAAGACTTGACCCTTTCCTTTAAAACACTCCCTTTCTCTGTATCCTGGTTTTGGATAACACTGCCAGTGTCTACATGAGACACTAAATGTGCAATAGCCTAATTAGACTGTGCAATAGCGCACCATGGCAGAAACAGTGCTAATATGCTACTGCACAGTCTTATTAGGCTACTCCATAGTAGCATCACTAAAAAGGTGTGCACTGGCACTACTGCACAGTAACACCAGTTACTGCACAGATTTAGTATTTGGTTATACAAGTACTAAACTTAGTAAGCAGTAACTACAGCGCATTAATGAATGTGTAGATGCACCACTGCTTCTAAAACAAAAGCTTAGAGCTCTTCTCAGCTCAAGAACTTCCTGTAACTGACCAGGCTCTCCTTTTTATTCTCTTGGTCCCTCACTGGATGTCTAAGCTGCTTGAATTGCTATTGAATCCTAACACCCATATCTAATTCCTACATTGTTATGTGGGACTTATGAACCCCACCCATCCATGCATCTGTGAAAAAGTAAAGGTTCAATTTGCTACTGCTGTCCTTTGTAGTAACTTCCCTAAAATCTGTGGGGTGGTTAATGAATTCACTGGGGAAAGAATGTGGGTAAAGTCTTTTAGGGTTCATAAGAAATAAGATGAAGGGATCCAAAAGAAGTATGTACAAGTCAGAAAGAAATAATGACCTGTCAGGAGCATTAAAGTCTGAGGGGATCCAGATCCTATTTAGATCTAATCTACAGTAAAAGTAGTACAGAGTCTAGCTACACCATCAAACCCTCCCTGCAAAGATTCAGTTTATATTAATGAAGAGTGCCTTTTAACATGTCCCCAAGTAAAGTAAATTATACAACAAATACCTTTTTGGGGGGCCTTTTTTACATTTACCCCAAGGCTTTTACCAATTTGAAAATGTCATAAAAATCATTCCTAATTGACATTACTAGCCTGGAAGAATTATCATGTGTAGACTTGACCTTAGTCTCACCACACCCCTATCTCTGTTGTTAAATACACTTCAAGAAGAGGATTATTTTTATAAGTTATTAAACGTTTTAAAAAACTTGGTGATGCAACCCTTCCTTACCCCAAAAGTCCCATTCACCCCAATCCTCAAGTCTCCCCTCAGTACACCCAACATTATCCACTATCCTATGTAATGAAACCTCTGCATTTCCCCAGTTCAAAGACCAAAGTGGCCCCTGGCATACATCAGAGTTGTAGACCTGGTCAAGAGTTGTTTAACATAATTTTTTATCAGAAAATCTCACTTAACTGAAACCTGAACTTATTGCAGGAACACAGCAGTTTTAACAAAACTTTTGTCAGGAACTATTTCTCAGGTTCAGGATGGAATTGCTGCTCAAAATGAGCAATACACATTCCA
>NW_017729004.1:58985682-58989975 GCF_001723915.1 Gavialis gangeticus | reverse complement strand
GTCCCATTCACCCCAATCCTCAAGTCTCCCCTCAGTACACCCAACATAGGATCCATTATCCACTATCCTATGTAATGAAACCTCTGCATTTCCCCAGTTCAAAGACCAAAGTGGCCCCTGGCATACATCAGAGTTGTAGACCTGGTCAAGAGTTGTTTAACATAATTTTTTATCAGAAAATCTCACTTAACTGAAACCTGAACTTATTGCAGGAACACAGCAGTTTTAACAAAACTTTTGTCAGGAACTATTTCTCAGGTTCAGGATGGAATTGCTGCTCAAAATGAGCAATACACATTCCAAATAAGCTGGTTGTCATAGCATTCATTTTAGCTGTGGAAAACCTGCCCAGAAAGTCTCCTATGTCTCAGATGGTACCTGAACCACCAAACTGTAAAGTATTCTATTGTGTATCTCTCATTCTCTTCTGTTAGAGTTATTCCACTTGTATAAATGTTAAATATTAATTGGAACAGGGTTTTGAATGTGGGTCTTTTGTGTCCCCAGTGACTGCAAGGACCTGGAAACATTTTGTGACCACCTTTTTCTGGCCTCCGTAATTCATAAGGAGAAGACTCATGAAAACCTCCACCTTTTTCTGACCTGCATAATACAGGGAAAGACTCAGGAAAACCCGCCACAACTTTTAGTAAGTTGTTCCAATAGTTTTGTTAAACATACAATAATTATTCTGCAATTATTATTTGGCAGTTTCTTTACATGTATCAATAACTGTGAACTTGTCTATCAGAAATTTTAGGGGATGACATTGATTTCAGTGAGCTTAACTAGTATTATGGTAGATCAAATCAATGTCAGTTAATCAGATTTACAGATGCTTGTTCACTAATCACTTGCTAATCTAAGAAAGCTAAAGTGACAACTCAACAACAGTGTATCAGTACATTAAAAAAATTGTCATTTTATTAATATTTTTTCTCACTATTCATACAAAAGTTCCATTTTCTGATTTATTTTGCCACATCAGTTTCCAGTAGGGTGAGTCTGTTCAAATGGATTGGTTGCATCATCATCTCTTTTTTATTACTATTCCAGTTAATTCTTGGCACTAGACAGGCAATAAAAACAGTGCACACTTCTTTACTTTATTCACCTGAACAGTTTGGTCAGGATTTATTGCTTCTGGATATGAGACAGCTGTTCAGTGAAGACCAAGTTTTAAAATTAATGAAAATTTGGTACAAGTTACCTGCTGGTAGGACGGTAAACTGTAGGTTGCTATCATTTATGCCAAAATGCAGAAAGATTAGGTCACAACAGGAAAGTTAACCACAACGAGGACATAAGAAGTTGTAAGATAAAGCAGATCTTCCTTTGTTTTTTCGATACACCCATTCACCAGTTATTTATGTATTTTTTATACCATTACCTTTCTACAAATATTCCTGCCTACTGACTTCTATCAGTACTTGCCTGCTCCTTCCTCCAAAGGCTGTCTTAATCTCCCATTAGTTCTCACTGGGCACATCTAAATATGCACTTTACTGGGCAGTAGACTACTTTACTTTGCAGTAAAGGGTCACAGTCTACATGTGCACAGCAACTGTGCCAGTGTACAGAGGCAGTATCCAAAGGTGGCGTAAATTACTGTGCTTACATGTGTAGATGGTAACATTGGGATTAGTTTACACTGGCTCATATTGCACCAGAGTTTATTCAGTCGCATTAATTGTATGTGTAGTCGCGCCTACTGTTTTCCAATACCTGCTACTGTGCCTCCAATATAGCATAGTAGCCTTTATCCAGAAATGTACAATTCTGTTTCAGTGTTTAAAATGTAACCAACCCCCACAGCAGGGACAGATCCAGAGAAGATTCTGTCGTGCGGCTGCACCCCCCTTTTGGATTGCACCACACCATGGAGCCTCAGGAGATTTTTTAAAGCCCCTAAAGCAGCAGAAAATCCTGCCTGCCTCCTGCCTGCCCCTTTTTCCCCTCCTCTACTTGACTTCCCCTGCTGTCTCAGGGGCAGAGAAGCACTAGAGCCCTTCCTGCCTGCTACATGGGGGGCTGGGCTTAGCTGTGGACACAAAGAATGGCAGCAGGGATGGAGGACGGTTCTGCTTCCCTTATCTGCTCCAAGATCAGGCAGGGTGGGGGAACTATTCTCCAGCTGCCTTATTGCTACTGTCCCTTCCCCAGCTGAGCCTAGTCCCTGTGCAGCCTGGCTAGCTCTGGAACCTCCCCTCCCCTGGACAGTAGAGGAAGCAGCAGTGGCAGGTAGGGGAATGGGGGGCAGGAAGGGGGAAGAGGAGGGTAAGGTGCTGCCTCTGAGTGGGAAGGGAAGGGGAAGGGGATTTTCAACTGCTTTAGGGAGTTAAAAAAGTCCCCAGAGGCTCACACAGCACAGTCTGCCTGCACTGGTGGGGATGGAGGAGGCTGGGAGCAGGGGGTGCAACTACTTCTGCAGTGCAGGTTGCTGCTTCTGTACCATCCCTTTGGGAAATCCTGGATCCACCCCATCCCACAGAATTGCAGATTGAAGTATCACAGAAGAACAAGCGGAGAGGAGGCAAACAAATGGCACTGGAAGAAAAGGCAACAGACATCAGTAAGAAAAGGTCTGGAAAGATGAGGCTGTAAGTGGTGCAAATGAAAGGAAGATAAAACTGACCACATAAATCAGAAGAATAAATAACTAAAGACACAAGTGCTTGCTGACTCCTTCATTTCTTGGCAGTGGTCTGAAAATGATCCCTACTACCAGTCTACTCCTCTTTTCTTCCCTCACTTTGATTATCATCATCTACCCCTCTAATTAAACATTCAGGCATATGAAGAAAACAACTAAGGATGGGGGAGAGGGGAAAAAGAAAAGAGCTATAATTAAAAACCCCTCTTCCATTCCTCTACCACATGGTAGACAAAGCTGCAAAGGGAGAAAAAACGTTATTAGCAATAAGTGTATGCCTCACACTTTTAGCAGAGCTGAAGTGTGAGGACAGAGGCAGGTTGGGAAATGGCTGATAATCACCATTTCCTCTAAGCTGCGCAGCATGCATGGCCACACAAGCGCCTGGCAGTGCGGCATGAGTGTGCCTGCATGGCCACACACACCACACAGTTTAGAGGGAATGCTGCTGATAATCCAGGTCTCTTTCTAGCTCTAGACCGAATGAGCAGCAAGCAAGCCTCTCTCCAGCCTGTGACTAAAATATAATTATATATCAGAATTCTTCTGATATACTAACAGAAATCCAGGCCTACTTTCATCTTAACAACATTACCCCCCAAGAATTCCCACTATGCACAGCAATTATAATAATACTTCTAATTATACTTATATGCCATTATTTAATGACACAGCCTTTATTAAGGAACCTTAGCATTTAATTAATTAATGAACAACACTTTGCCTTGCTAAAACACTTTACATCTTTTAAGCACTGTTCAGACAATATCTAATTAAGGACATGGCTAGACAGACACTTCTCATCATGACTTCCTTTTGCCTGTTCTGCATCTCAGTCCTGCTCATAAGATGCAACATGCTTCCCTGGAGCCAGACTGCAGCACTGATGTTAACCAGCCAAGCCTAAATCATAGAATTACAGAAATTAAGAGCTGGAAGGGACCTCGAAAGAGCATCGAGTCCAACCCCCCTGCTTTGGGCAGGAATACTGCTGAGATTAAATGATCCCAGCAAGATGTCTGTCCAGTCTCCTCTTGAAGACTTCCAAGACTGGGGACTGCACCTCCTCCTTGGGAAGTCTATTTCAGATTCTGGTTACCCTTAGCTAGGCTCGTCGGGGGAAGGGGAAGATGAGGGCAGAGGAAGCCTTGGACCGCTAAACCAAGCAGCACCCACAAGTACAGCCCAGCCCAGATCAATGAGCAGAACGTATACCCAGGTAAGCAACAGGGGCCAGGGCAATGCTGAGATTAGGGGGCCAGTGCACACATCCTCAGGAGGCCTCAAATGCCTCTACACAAATGCTTGTAGTATGGGAAACAAGCAGAAGGAACTTACCCTCCTGCTAGCTGACACCAACCCAGACATAGTGGGGCTCACTGAAATGTGATGGGACCCAACACACGACTGGGCGGTGAATATCAAGGGCTACAGGATGTACAGGAAGGACAGGACAAGGAGGAAAGGCGGGGATGTGGCACTCTACATTAAGGAGGAATACACATCCTCATCAAGTAGCACAGAGTCAGAGGAGGGGCACACTAAAGTGCTCTGGGTTAGAATACAAGGCAGTCAAGGGGAAAGAAACTTAACGGTGGGGGTCTACTACAGACCACCCAACCAAGGGGAAGAGCTAGACC
>NW_017729004.1:58966516-58984444 GCF_001723915.1 Gavialis gangeticus | reverse complement strand
TCCCTGTTCCCCCGAGCACTACCAGGAGTGACTAGAAATAATGGTCACAAGCTGGCAGAGGGTAAATTCAGATTAGACATCAGGAGGCGCTACTTCTCTGTCAGGGTGGCTAAGATCTGGAACCAGCTTCCAAGCGAAGTGGTGCTGGCCTGGACCATGTCCTGAGGCAACTGGAGGCTTGGGTCCTCCAAACAGATGCTCTGGTAGCTAGCCAGAGTGTCTCTATGGCTGCCCTTACATGCAAGGCAAAGAGCAGTGCAGGCTGCAGCAACCTGGACCTGGGCTCCATCCCCAGGGAAGTAGGGACTGGGGGTTGGGGGGACTAAAGCTGAGGCTGCGTGGGTGCAGGGGACTGGGGGGGAGGGAGATGTGGGGGGTCACTCAGGAGGGATGGGTCCCTGCCTGCCCCCCGCAAGGCCCACAGCCCCCCCCCACAGCAACAGTAGCCATCAGGGTGCTCAGGCCCTCCTGGCACAGCCCCCCACCCATCGGCATGGGGCAGCATCGTGCAGCCCCCGCTTCCTGGCACCCAGCACTGCCTGTGCCACATCATGTGGGCCCAGCCTGGCTCAGCACAGGGCCATGTGCCTTCAGGCAGCTCTGGGCTGCTCGAGCTGTTACCCAGGGGCCGGTACCACTCACAGAGACCACCTGTCACACCGGGCTGGGTCCTGAGTGTGCAGGTCCTGCACGCCATTGAGCTGGGCCAGTTCCATGCATGCAGGACCCAGCCTGGTGCAACAGGCGGTCCCCGTGAGCAGCGCCAGCCTCTGGGTGACAGCCCGAGTGGCCCAGAGCTGCCCAAAGGTGCCAGGCCCCGTGCCAAACTGGCCCAGGCCCACGTGATATGGCATAGGCAGCATCGGGTGCCACACAGCCCCACACTGAGCAGGGGGGCTGTGCCAGGAGGGCCCCAAGCACCCTGGCAGCCACTGCTGCTGCAGGTAACCTGTGGGCCCTGTGGGGAGGGGTTGTGGGCCCTGCAGTGGGGGGGCTGTAGCCCTGTGGGGGGGGGACATGGGATGTGTGGGAGGGCATGTGGCCTCTGTAGGGGGGGAATGTGGGCCCTGTGGGGGAGGGGCTGTGGCTCCTGTAGGGGAGCTATGGCTCCCATGGGGACAGCAGTCTGTGAGCTGTGCAGGGGAGCTGCACCCGGTGGGGTGAAGGGGACACACCCCTCCTGAGCAGCGCCCCCAACACAGCCCCCCCCCCCAATCCACCCATTAACCTCACACCCCCAAGACACTCCCACAAACCCATCACCCACATAGTTGGCCCTGTGGGTCAGGAGTGAGGGGACTGGAGCAGGGGGAAGGCTGTGGGTTGAGAGTGAAGGGCAGGGCACTGGCATATCAGTGCTACTCAGAGCTGCACATGCTGGTGAGAGAATGGGGGTGGGGCAGCTCTGATTCTTCTATGACAAAAAGTCAAAAGTAAATGCTAAAGTGTATAAATATTTAGAAATTATTTTATGATGATGGTAGAGGCGCTGGTAGGCTTCCAAATTGCTCTAAACTTGTAAATATAACAATAAAACATCACTTAACTGATCTCTCTATAATTTAGTGGCATTTCATTTTAATAGTGAAAGAACACTATTTTGGGTATTTTAATGAGAGAATTTGGGTTTCTTATAAAAGATTTTGCAATGTTTAAACAGGGCACACCAGGAGCTCTGCTACTGAGACAAGTGGCAAGTCCTGGGCAGAGGAGCCTGTCCAGGGCCAGCACTGGGGACCCAGCTGGAGGGCAGATGAGGTGGCTGACCTCTTGGCCCCAAATGGCCAAGAGGACACACTTGGCCAGTTCAAAGCAGGCCACCTCAAGGAGCACATTTTCTGGGCAATAGCTTCTCAGATGGCAGAGTGGGGGCACTAGCTCGCCCTGGCTGCAGATCCAGGAGGAGCTAGGTAGGGTTATTTTGCCCCAGGTGGCACAACTTGCCCCGTACTAAAGTGCATGTCCAGGTATGTGCGCTGAGGCAAAAATCCCCAACTCAAATTTGTGCTGCTCTCATTTGAGCTGCTGCAAGCGCACACGCCTGCATGTGTGAATGCACCCCAGATGATCTTTTTGCCTCACCTCTTTCTGCTTCCCCAACTGGAAAGAAAAGGATGGCTAGGGAGGGAGCAGATCAGAAGACCAAATAGCAGGGTCAGAAGATGAGGGTCCATCACAGGTCCTAGATTCTTTCAGCCCCTTTGACTCAGACTTTAGTCATCTCTGTGCATCAGCAGATATTATTCTGCATCTCTACCTGCATCCAGTCCGCACATCAGATGCCCTTTAATGAGCCAGGTGTAAACATCAGATACCCCCAACCAGATTCCTACACATCCATCTGTTTCTCTCTCCCAACACCCAGGTATCCAGGACAGAGTTGCTTCAGGTACCTCCACCACTCAGCACCTATCCATCACCTGTTTACCATGCTCCTACAGCACCCACCAAACCCAGGCACCCTCTAGACACATTCCATCATGCCTGCCATAGCAGCCAAGTTTTATGGAGCTCTGTACTCCACCCTGTCACCAATTGGGGTAGGGTCTGGTAATTATAAACTGAAGTTTATAATTTCTTGCAAATTATTTACAATCACTCAAATTAACTTATTAAGACATTTGCATCATCTGTCATACTCTCAGCAACACAAAATTAGTAACTATGATTGATCAAATCAATGCAAAAATAGGCATTTGATCAGGCCATTTTAAACAAACATATTATAATATCTCAAACACATCATAATGCCTTTACACTAGGTTGATTCATAGGTAGCTATGTTTCTGTTTAGAGCACAATGCTGTCACATGACCTGCCCCAAGCCAATTCTGTATTTACGTTTGCTATGTATCTATCCCATCATCTCCTACCAACAATGCCTTTGAGGAAAACATGCTGAGATGCTTCCTGATTGGGGTCAATTTCCAACACTGGAACCCTGTTGGGTGCATCTCAAGCTATGAGCCAAACAAAGACATAAAGCCACCGTCAAGATAAAAGTCAGACATTTTAAAAACAAATCTTTGCCTAATGTATGATAATAATAACAATTTAGATGATTTAAACAGCAAGAATATTAACCTACTTTATTTTTTACCACTTAGACTGTTTTAATTTTTTTCACTCAGCTTTCACAATCAAAGTAGAACGGGGTATTTAATGAGTTTTCCAATTTTCTCTCATTTTTTGCTTATTCTGCATTAAAACAATACAGCTTCATAGGAGGTTGGCATCTGCAAAGTTTCAACAGGCAGTCTGGTCCATTTTTGTGTAAAATGTCTTCTTCCTCTGAGGTACCTATACATTGCATCCCTGAGTGTGTTCATGTGCATATAGTGGGTATATACTGAATTGTTCTTAAATATAATAGGTCCCCTTAATGTTGCCTCTAATCACTCCTTCCCACCAAAATAAAAATTCCACACTCCATTTATGACCATACTTTGCTATAGTGTTTGTAGAAGAGGCATCTGATGTTCGCAGATGACTCATTGAAGGGGGTGGAGGAACAAGTGGTGAAAAATGTCTCTGGAGGTGTTGGGATGACTAGAGTCTGATTAAGATGAATGGGAGACTCTAGGACCTGTGGACACTCAGCTTCTGACCCCCTCTCCCCCAGCTGCTTGTTATTAATACCACCACCTCCTCCTCTTAAGTGCTCCTTCCTCATCAGTTCCCTTCTTTCCAGTTGGGGAAGTAGAAAGAGGGAAGGTAGAAAGACCACCTGATAGGTTGCTCAGCAGGCCCTTAAGTTATTCCCAGTGGCTGGTATAAGCAATTCTGAGTTGTTCCTGCAGCCGATTTGAACATGGCATCTCTGCTGGGCAGCACGAAGCTGGGAATCACATCAGATGATATTAGGGAATGCAGCCAGAGATTGTTACATTTTCTCCTGATCCATATGTGGCTTTAATGAAATGACACTAATAAACTCTCTGGGACTTTGGCCTGCATTTAGAATACTGGGTTGGTCACTTTGTGAAACACAGTAAAAAGCAACAAAAATGTTATTAATCAGTGTAAAAAAATATCAGTAATCTATCTGATGGCAATTTGTGGAAGTGCAGTTCTTTACAAAAGAAATAGCTGCAGGAGAAAAAAGTACTAGATCTTCTTGCATACAGTATATCTTTCCAACAGCAAGAAGCTGGAATTTGGACTATGCAATATATGCAAGAAATATGGCAAGAGCAGTTTCTGACACTGGGCAAAAGCAGAAGTAAAGTCTGCATCAATCTGTAGGGAACAGAACAATGAGAAGGCTTAGCTCCCTAGCTTCAGTTCAGCTAATATTCAGTTACTTTCTACAAAGAAAGATCTTTTTTCTTCATTCTGCTTCTCAAAAACAAGGTGTGTATCTTATTCCAGGATGTAATGTATGCAACAAAATATGGTATTCAGGTCATTCTCTCCATTACCAGTGACTACCCTAATGCTGCTTTGGTGACAAATACTGATTTATATTTTGGCAAATATGTTTAGCTCTATAATGACATCAATTAATTGAACCTGGAACTTGAATATTACATTAATTTATGTTACATTTCACTTGTACGAGCTTGGCTATTTCTCTTCCCAGGTAAGAATTTGTCCAAGGAAGAAATGGTGATGATGATGAAGATGTAAAAAGCAGACCAGCATGCTGGCTGCATCTCCCATTAGCAGTGCCCCTTAGGTGCTTCACTGGCAGGGAGTGATCATATCTGTTTCTAGACAATACTCTCCATTTTTGGATTGTGCTGACCCTGACAGGTTCCCTACGGAACAAGGATTAGAGCATCTTTCTGACATCATAACCTCCTTCCACCAGTTGGCAAGAGATAATCCTAAAGTGGAAGCAAGAATAAATAAACTCCTGGGTGAATTTAGTTACACAAGCAATGAATTCTACTCCTCATGCCATGATGCAGTGACAGCCTTCCTGCAAGTTGTATTCCTCATCTTTTTGCCCCAGAATGTTCAATGATATTTTCATGTAACCCAAATTCATACAGTGCTTTATTTTTAATGTATGAATATTTAATTTGGCAAAGGAGGAAGAGAGTATCATCTGCGGGGGGAAAGAGTAAGTAGTAACAGCTGAAGCTACATCTTATTTTGATAGACCAAACACTGATTATAAGTAGCAAAAACAGGGACCTTTTTTTTAAGTTACATAGGGTGAAAAGCATTAAACAAGCCTACCTCCTTCCATCCCAGATCTCTCACCTTTGTAGTCCACAGTTTGACAGTCCAGTCAAATGACGATGTAACAAAGAGATGGGAAAAGTCAATTGGGCCCACTGCCATGTGGCAATTGATTCCTGTGACAGGCCCTTGGTGGCCTTCAAAGATTTCACCAATACCTGCTTTACTGCAGAAAGAAAATACACAAACCTTAGTCACAGATTTTTTAATTTTCCTTATCTTCAGGTTCATGCCTCACTGATTCTCTGAAAAGTTGTGTTCAATCAGTAAACCTCAGCTAGTTTCTTTTATGCCATTGTCTCCAAAGACTTGTTGTTGTGGGCACAATTCATTCACAGAACCCCTCATATAGATGTCTTCTTATAAGTTGCTTTCACATACAGTATCAGAGAGACTGTGGTTTGCAAGAACATCTCTGAATAATAATAAAGGAAAGACTCACAGAGACTAACGAATCCAAGTAACCCATTATCATGCAGAGCATCCATTAAGATTGCAAGCTGCTTTAATAAAAGACATCAATTACAGTTCCCTTTCTTTCTGAACATCTGAAATAACTTTTTCAGGGAAGCTAGGCAATTCACTCAGAAGTAGATCCTTCTTACTTAACTCTACTGAATTTAAAGAAACTGTTCAAAACAGCACAGTGAACAGGACTTGTCTCCAAATCTTAGGTCCAGCATTGGTTTGAACATGTGGCAATTTATATTGCATTAGAATGATTCAAAGAAAGAACGGAGCAACTATAAGAAAGCAAAAAATAGATTTCCATTAAAGAGAGACATTGAGAAACACTCTTATGCACTTTCTACAAACAACCATTCTGAGTTGACTCATATCACTCCCCCATGGTACCCAAAAAAAGCATTATACCACCCCTGCTTTTATATGGATACCACAAAAGAAACAAACACAGTCAACACATCTATGGATGACACAGCTGCTAAGGCCATGCATTTTTGCCCTTGCTCAGTGGGATGAGAGTGAATGCACAGCAGCCAGCAGCTAAATCCTCAAAGGCCTCTATCAGTTATGGCAGCTTGCTCAAACTAGAAACTAACCACAGCTATTAGTAAGCCGTTAAAACCTACAATGCCTCTGAGGAAGCACTGACTTGTCAGCCAGTTTCGCTGTACCATGTTCCATAGTTCTGGTGTGAAGCATGCCAATTATTTTATTGTTTCTACATAGGGCAGGATATTTTATTGTTACGTTCGAGAGATATATAAAGAGCATGAAAAACACTTTTTCCTTTACACAGCTCTCTCTAAAATTTTGTTTCCCTTTGTAATGTATTGTGTTGAAGAACACGAGAGCCCATGAAAATAAATTTTATCTTGTGGATGATTCCAATCCCACATGCATGGAAAAGGGCAGAGTGCATTTTTCATAGTGGTCAGGGGATATACTAAAAGAGCATCAAGCACAAGTTGCCTCCTCTTGTGGGGTACACAAAAGCAGGAGCATGTTTGAAAGTTTAGAAGTGCTAAATCAGAAATGACCCAGGGCAGCTTTCATTTATTCAGACAGCCCAAGACTAATTCAAACCATCAGTCACCCTATCATTGCCTAAGTAGAGACATTCAAAATTGCTATGTATCAGCAATAAAGCTAAATATCCAAGGTTTTCATTAATAAAAGGTATACCTTTTAAAGAGTCTATGAACTGTTCTATTATTTTAATATTATGAATATGGAAGAGTATTTAAATACTATAGCAATATTAATGGAAATTAACTGGTTATTACAATATAAAATTAAAGCACATGGCACTGAGAAATATCAAAATGTAGAACAAACTGTAAACCCAAGAATGGAATGGAATGGAATGCTGAGAAGCATGTTCTTTACAAGCATCCAGCACAGTGAAAATGTTACCAGCAGTTAAAACAAGCACACAAGTGTGCAGAAATGCATTTTAATGAACATGAGGAACTGATCTTTGAAGTGGCCCCAGGTGAGATACCACTTACCCCTGAAAAAGTTTACAGAGTGCAAAATAAGGAACTCATTTAAATTATGGAAGTGGATTTGCACCTTCACTGCTCTAGGAGAACAGGAGATCATTGTTGTAATGTGCACAGTGGAAAGGCTCTTCTATGATCTGTCACTTAGATCTGTACAAAAGATTAGTTCAGATCTTGGGTAGCCCTCCAAACAATGTTAGGAAACATTCTTTTGGATGGTACTTCCACTGCATTTCAGACTGTCACTTTATCCATATTTATACCCAGGGCCTGATCCCACACTGCTTACCCAGACAAAACTCTCATAGAAGTTTAGAGGAGTAAAGGTTGCAGATCAGACTCCTCATAAGTAGCATCACGTTCAGGCAAAAGTCTGTCCTATGTTATTAAGGTGCTCTCCCGAGAAGATGGTTCCACAAGTTATCCCTATAGTGTAACTCAGCAGACGAAACTGAGGGTGCAGATCTTGTTCAAAGGACTAAAATGGACTAAGGAAGAGCAGTCAACCAGCCCGGCTCCCACTACGCACGCTACTGCTAATAGGAAGTGCTAAATGATGTAACAACTTGCAGATACCCTACAAGTTGGAACAGGAGCTGCTGGGGGGGATGATTTGGAGGGTGAAACTTGGAAGCTTCTAGGAAGCTCCATGCATTCAGGGAATTGCACATCTCTGATCACACAATGCACCATTTAGCTGCAAGCAGCAGCACTGAAACCAGTGCACTTCAACAAAGATCCAAGTCGCTGCAGTCTAAATGGACTCCATGTATGCAGGACCCTGTGCATGAAACAGATGGGAGGTAATCACAGCTACCAAATGCCTTGTTCCAGTATCCATGGAGCCAGTCTTCTCTGGACAGGCAGAAAACCTCAGGGCTGGCACTGTTCTGCCCTTCCCTGCCCCTCACCTCAAGGTGAAGTTACTGTCAGAAAGCAGACCCAAAATGAAGCTGAGGCTGGGGAAGGAACTACATGCAATCCTAACAGAGCATTAATGGCACTGATGATAATGGACTGAAATAAGAAAGATAACGTTCTCTGTAAAACACAAACACTATGATGTAAGAAGCAATTCTGAAAATCACCTTCCATGACGGCAAGCTGTGTAGACTGTCCCCTCCTCACTGCCCACCACAAAGTTATTGACATCTCCTGTTGGGAAAGCCATTCCTGTGACTGCCACTTGTTTGGATTTATTGTACGCCAGTTCCATACTCTCCTACCAAAACAGACCATAGTTATTTTCTGATTGTTTCCCAGTTGTTTTTAAAGGCATCAAGGGGGGGGAAAAAAGGTTATTTTCCTAAATCATTTATTGTTTTTGCATAGGTTGTTACAAGATGCATTGTCATAGAATATGAAGCACTGCTGCCCATATGCTGCTGCATATCACATGTTTCAGGCTGGCTGGAATTTATCAGTCTGTGCTTCATCTTCTGAAGTCAAGCAGAGATGACAGGTGAGAATTTAAAAACTAATGGTGCAGAAACTAAAGATAATACCTTAATGGTTACACTTGTCATCCCCAGGCTCTAATAAAGCACACAATACCCTTATATTTACAAACATTTTGAAATCAATTGTTTGCCAGGAACACATGTAATATCTGATACACCCAGGACACTTATCAGACAATGCAATTTGTCCCTCTGTAGAACAGAATAAGAAAGTTAGGATCAAGTCAGCATTACTGTTCTAAACATTATTTCTCAGGGGTTTGTTATAGCAGCCATAAATATTTGCCCAGGTTTTTACTGTCAAGCTGCAAGCTGATGAGAATATTTTCCGTTATTTCCCCACAGTTAGGCTTCAAACCAAATCAGCTATGTTTGCTTTTTTTGAGTAAAATGAATGTGGGCATTTCTTTTGTATAAGCCTTTACTTGAAAGAGATTTTTTTTGCACGTATATAACACCAAACCACTTGTTTTCTTAAGTGTAACCTAAGAATCTGTGATGGGGGTGAACTGACTTCATAATTTTTGTGCATAACTATTTAAGAAAAGTTAGAGTGTTGCTACAGCTGTGATGGTCTAGGGGGTATACAAGAAAGCATAAAGTGTCCTTCCTCAGACCTAAGCCTTAGGGACTGGTCAGCGTGTACTGTTGGGAGAGTTTTTTTTCTGTAGCCACAATCAGCTGGACTTTTCATAAAAGGAAGGGATGTAAAATCCGGCATATAGATAATCCTTACTACCAAGTTCATATGCTCCTATGAAAATATTTGCCTTTGTTAAAAAACTCAAAACAAAAAATAGAAAATTTACACACATTCTATATTTATAAAGTTCAGGACTGTAAAGCAAAATAGCAAAAGCTATGGAATCCCAAGTTGAGGCTAACACATTCACTTCTAGTTTTGTGACTTTCTTTGTAAGAACAGAATAAGTTAAGATTTGACACAATTTACCATGTTGACACAATTTACAATGCTGTTAGAACTAGAATTACTCTGTAGATGCATATCCCATTTAAATGGAGAGTTTACAGAAATTGAAACTGAAGTTAAACAACAAACATTTATCTTTGAAGGGATAGTAATGTTCCATTAAGAGGCATTTCTACAGGATATTTTGAAAAAATCTGCCCAATCTATTCACATTATTTTAATAAAAACAATAATAATATATTCTTCATCCCAGTAGATGAAAAATGAGAAATAAGGGATGTTTTGGAATAGAAAATAACATAAAAATCGAAGCGTTCCAAAGGTCTCTTTCAATATCTCTTCTTTGTTTAGTTTGCATTACTATAATCACTAGTGGCTTGGAAACTTTTCCTGGATTTCCTTTTATTTCTAATACAAAGGAGAGGGGAAAAAGACAAGAGTAGCAAACATTCCAAAGTGTGCATGTGTGTGGGGGGTGCCCAATTAAAAACTTTAGATTTGCATTGTTTGTTCCCTTGGTAACAAAATGCAGGCAACAAACTAAGCTTTTTGACTTTGTGAAAGACATATAAGTGGGTAGGGTGGGTTCCACAGCAGTGCAGTCTACTCCATATTTGTTAAACAATGCTGTACAGTAAGCACAATTTATACCACAGGCAACTTCTATAATTACCGTGTTTTAAACTAGATTATTTCATTTTCACTTGAAACTGACCTATGTATTAACGTATTACAATAATTACATGATTTGTGGTAAAGGAAATGGGTTTTGGCTCTTAGAGGAGACTGCTGGAAGCAAGTGCATCCATTGGTTTTAGTTTGTGTAGGATGTGAGGTTTTGGCTTTTGCTGTGTTACATTAAGCAGGTATCTGCTTTAACCAGGATGCTTTTTTGTGTGGAGGTAAAAATAAACCCACCTGTGGAGTTGAGAGCATATCCAGACTCCAGGAGCACATTTTGCCATCTGTGGAAACTGTAATGAGATTGTGCGCATTCTGTGTTCCAACTACATTCACACAGTACACGGGGTGCTGAAAACACATTAAGACTGGGAATCAGATATGGCATTCTTACATTTTCAAAAACAAATTTCAATTTCAAATGTCAGGGATGTTGTTTTAAAGAATGATTAAGTAGTCACGTAATGCCAGCACAATACAGTTACTCAGCTATTTGCCAGAGAGGAATTTAACTTGCCTTTTGTTTAAACTTTAAAAGGCACGTTATGGTGGTGAGAAATGTTTTCAAAGCTTCATTTTACTTCATAAAACAACTCAACTGAGTAATTCTGCGAAAATGTTGAATTATATGGATGATATTTCACCCACAGGGACACGTATCATTCTGCTGATGGTTTTGATGCTGAAAATGACTGGCAGAAGGAAGCAAATCATCCAAATGGAATCGAAATGAAGACTTTATTCAAGAAAACAGCTGCACAAAAAACTTGGACTTTGCCATAGTTTGGCTGCCGTACGAAATATTTGCAGATGTACTTCAATGGAAAACTGTGAACAAATCCACTAGTCCTCTTGACCATAGGCCAATTTATATTCAAAGCTATCAGTGTAAATCTGAATTGACTACACTAGCCTAGGGGTTTACACCAGAGTTACACCAGGGGAGCTGAGAGCAAAATTTGGTCCACAGATACAAACTTGGTCCATTTCACATGCTATGATGAAGCATGATGAATTTATTTTTCAGGCATCTTGAAGGGTTAAATTTACAAGAGGCTGCCATCAATGCTCATCTGCAATCATTTGCAATGCACAATGTTGCACAGACCATCCTCTGTGCCAGGAAATGACAGAATGTATGTGAGCAAACTCCATTTAAAGGTTACAGCCAAATTCTGCTCCTGTTGGAGTGAATGGCAAAACTACCAGTCACTTCATCGATGCAAGACCAGCCCCTACATGTGTAAATTCCATCATCTGCAAGCACAGGAAAAATATGATGAAGAACTGTGCATGCAACTGACTGCACATGAAAATCAGTGTTATGCACAGAGGTCAGATTTGGAAAACATGTCCCCAAAACTAGATTTTTAGAGAAACTGATTCCCTCATACCCATAGGAAAAGCCCTAACATGACCTTTCCTGGTGTACTTATTAACACAGCACTAAAGGCTAATTAGCACATATTCTTATATAAAAAGCATTTAGTCTATCAGTCTAAGTTTTAATGGGCATTTGTCCTCATAAAATGAGCTCTATGCATTTGTATAACAGCTCCTAGGCTGGTATTGCAAGGAAGGAAGAAGGAGAAAGTTCAAATTGGCAAATTTTCCATGGGCATATTGGTGGGCCAGCAGCACCTTCCCAAAGAGTGCCTGGGATTAATCAGTACTACCAGCCATCAGTTTCATGAGTGATAAATCTCACTGCAGAATTTAAATGCTGTCAAGAAAACAGATGAAAAAGACAACCAGCTATACATAGCAGAAAGTATAAATGGGGTCCCCTTCCTTTCAAAGGGTAGATCCCATCTTGTTTTTATTTATTTTGGAAATGAAATCATCATGCAAGAGGTTTTTCACTTAATTAAAATTTCCTGTTGTCCCAAAGGCAGATGTGGGGTGGGTGTGAAAGGAAATTAGTGAGTAATCTGTGGTAGGACTCTCTTTCCTTATGAATCTGGGCACCAATCAAGGGATATAAACTCAGGGAGTTTTTAAACCCATGATAATTATGCAATTTTTCTTTTTTTCCAGATAACTAAGGAAAGGGAGGGGGGGGAAGTATGAACCCCTTGTTTATACACAGAGTAATCTTAAAAATACCTAAAATAAAAATAACGAACTATTTGACTCAATTACCTAGCTGGATGCAGAATAACACTAACACAGAATAATTTTCTTGATTTAACGCAATTTTTTGTACTTAACAGCTTAGGATATGATCCAGAATTTGCAAACCAGGACCAATTTTAAAATAAATGTGTGTTTTGCCTATGTAAAAATAGGGGGGAAATGGCCCATTTTAATTTGGAAAAGTTATTCTTCTACTTAAGAACAAAATGCCACATTGCCTAAGACAGCATTTCATAGAAACACAGAAAATTAGGGTTGGGAGGGACCTCAGAAGGTCATCTAGTCCAACTTCCTGCTCAAAGTAGGGCTATCCCCAATGATATCATCCCAGTCTATGCTTTGTCTAGCCAGGTCTAAAAAACTTCTAAGGATGGAGATTTCACTACTTCTCTGGGAAGCCTGTTCCAGTGTTTGTGAGAGAGTTTTTCCTAATATCTAACCTAAACTTCCCTTGCTGCAACTTGCGGCCATTGCTCCTTGTTCTGTCATCTGCCACCACTGAGAACAGTCTAGCTCCATCGTCTTTTGAACTCCCCTTCAGGTAGTTGAAGGCTGCTATTAAATCCCCTCTCAGTGTCCTCTTCTCCAGAATAAATAAGATGGACTGCCCTCTCCTGCACTGTCTCCAGTTTGTCCTTTGTGTAGTGGAGTCCGAAAACTGGGCACAGTACTCTAGATGTGGCCTCACCAGTGCCAAATAGAGGGGAATAATCATGTCCCACAATCTGCTGGCAACATTCTTACTAATACAGTCCAGTATGCTGTTAGCCTTCTTCACAACAAGGGCACACTGTTGGCTCATACTCAGCTTATGGTCCACTGTAAGCCCCAGGTCCTTTTCTGCAGAGCTGCTGCTTAGTGCTTAGCTAGTCAGTCCCCAGCCTGTACTGGTGCATAGGACTGTTCTGTCCTAAGTGCAGGACTTTGCACTTGTCCTTGTTGAACCTCATGAGATTTCCTTTTGGCTCAATCCTCCAATTTGTTGAGATCTCTCTGAATTCTAGTCCTACTTTCCATCTTATGTACTACTGTCCCCACCCCAGTGCCTTGGTGTCATCTGCAAACTTGCTGAGGGTGCACTTCATCCTATCTTCCAGGTTGCTGATGAAAATATTGAACAAAACCAGCCACAGGACTGACCTCTGGGGCACTCCACTTGAGACCAGCTGCCCACTACACATTAAGCCATTGATTACTACCCTTTGAGCCAGACAATCCAGCCAATTTTGTATCCACCTTACAGTCCATTCAACCGACTGGTATGTCCTTAGCTTGCTTGTGAGAATGTTTTAGGAGACTATATCAAAAGCCTGCTAAGGTCAAGGTAGATCACATCCACTGCTCTCCCTGCATCCATGCAGCCAGTCACCTCATCATAAAAAGCAATCATGTTGGTCAGGCATGATTTGCCCTTGGTGAATCCATGCCAACTGTTCCTAATCACCTTCTTCTCTTCCAAGTGAAATGGATTCCTTGACGGCCTACTCCATGATTTTTCCAGGGACTGAGGTGAGATAGATCAGTCTGTAGTTCCCCAGATCCTCCTTCTTTCCTTTCTTCAAGATGGACAATATATTTTCCCTTTTCCAATTGTCTGGGATCTCTCTTGATCACCATGAGTTTTCAATGATAATGGCCAGCAGCATTTCAGTCATATTGGCCAACTCCCTCAGCACTCTTGAGTGTATTGTATCTGGCCTTTTGAACATGTACACATCCAGCTTTTCTAAATAGTCCCTAACCTATTCTTTCATCAATGTTGGCTGCTCACCTTTTATTATTAAGATTTAAAATTTGATTATTAAGAGAGTCAAGCATTTTTTTCAGGTAATATCTTTTACTGGACCACCTGCATGGATGGAATAAGTTAAGGAAGCTTTCAAATGCAATGCATTCTTCATACGTATAAAACAGACAGGTAACATTCACAAATAATCTGTTTATATTTGTTGTAATTAGAACATTATATATTGTCCTCTGCTACTGGGAAAGTGATCCAAATTTAAAATACAGCTCCTAGAAAATATAATTTTGTCTGAAAAAAAATATTAGGTATAGAGGAAGAACAAAGAGTTGCATTCCTTTCACTCATTTTGTGCTCAGATCACTCAGTTTTCTATGCTGTTCACAGTGTCTTGATCCTAGTTCTCTGGCTTCCCAAATTGCTAGATTACCTGTGAGGAAAGCACTGTTTCCTTCCATTCAGAGTGAACAATGTTAGCTCAGCTAACTAGAAATAGAATGGGCAACAATATGAGGGTAATTAAATGCAATGTTGCAGTTGCAATTTATGGCATAATTTGGGCTTTAGAAAGTCAGACAAATATTCCCAGTGACAGAAATCTTAAGAACTATTTTGCTTTTCCAATATCAGTGTCTGTGCACACCTGCCATTTTCTAATATGTATGGCAATGCAATCATCAGATTAGTGCCATATTGAATGTTTGTACTAAATTATGTGTAATGGTTTTTACATGTTGATTTTTAACCCTAGGGATTATGTTGTCATAGCAAGCTAAAGATTTAACCTTCAACTGCAAATTCCAAACATAAATGCCATAGAATTATAGAATCCAGAGACACAAAGACCTGTTAGCACGGGATCTTCCTGATAGCCTGCATCTTCCCGTTAGCATGGGATTCATTGCTACTTTTTGAAGTGCTTTGAGTACCCCGTTTCCTTATATTTCTAGTGATCTCCTACTGGAAGTTTATTCTACATTCCAAGAGATCTCATTTTATTCCTATGCAATCTACATCTCCTTGGCTAATGTTTAGCCCATTATTCCTGACTACATTCTCTTGTGTCACCAGAATGACCCTTGCTCTCTCGGGACTAAATTAGGTATTTTGTCCTGCACTACTTCACACCATAATAATCTCCAGGGAAGCTGTGTGACTGCTGTTTTATTTGGAAATGCATGCGCACAACTAACTTCATTTTCATTCTCATAATGTGTTCATTCTGCTCCATAGTCCAGTACAGAAGGAGAGATGATGACCTCCCTTATTCTCCAGTCTTTCTGGATGACGTGTTCCTCAAGAGGAAAGCAAAAGCAAGCTGTCCCTGTTCTCCTCAAGATACCCTGGCTTAGACATACAATATGGGGAGGCTTTCTGCACAACCAAGCAAAGGTCATCACAGTCTTGCTTATAGTATCCTCACCCATGGAAAGCTGTCAAGTAGACATTTCCTCATCTGTTTTTCCCCTCTAAAAACCCATGTTTGTATTCCTTTTGTGTGCAACACATACTGCATTCTAGACATTACAAAGATTAAGATTGCTACACATCTCTGCTGGTTGCTTCCACGCAAGAGTAAATACAATGATATTGAGCCTTACCGTGTGTACTGCAGCAGAGAGGGGGGTACGCTGAACTGGAGTTCTCCTGTGACTGCGATTGTCCCACAGGACAATTTGCCCAGAGTATGTTCCTCCAACAACCAGGTTTGGATGAAAGCGAGCAAAGCAGACAGACATCACAGAAGACTAGAGTAAAACAGGGTAGAGTAGAGGTTTCAGGTTCATTGTCAGTCAACTTCATTGCTATTTCTCAGAACATCTGGTACATTTATATTCTCAGAAATACATAGCACATAACTCTGATCCAGCACGCTGAGAACATCTGCAACTTTTACTGAAGTCAATGGGACACTTACAAAGAATGCTGCACTGCACCTAATATTTGTAGTCCAATTGATTTTAGAGAACAAGTTGGTAGGGTAGGCATAATGAATTTGGGATAGTAAAATGCTGACTAGGATACCATTGCCAAGGAGATGATGTTAAAGTGCTTCCTCTAGGTTTCTTTTTTTTTTCTTTTTTTTTTAAAGTTTTTATGCAATAAAAGTAAATATTTCTATTTTATTTTAAACCCAACAGGTGAACCTCTACACTAGGCTTGTCCAACAAATGGCCTGTGGGCTGTCATGCAGCCCACCAAGCCATTTTGTGAGGCTCAAGGTGCTGCAATGGAAAACTAAAGTAAACACTGTACTTTCATTTTGGGGTGGGGGGTGATGTGATACCGCTTCCTGTGAGGTCTTTGAATATGGCTCGCCAGCCCACTGGGTGATAAAAAGTTTATGATCCAGCCCCACATTCAAAAAGGTTGGACACCCCTGCTCTACACCACTATTCCTCCTCCTTGAGCCTCCCACCCCACCTTACTCCATCACAGAGACCTTTATGATACCTATAATACCTAACTCCAAGTAATGTGCTTTGTTCATGAATATGATCTCCAGCAGATCATTCAAACTCACTATGAGTCAAGGAGAAAAAAAATGCAGAGTATGAACTTTGAAGAATGGAGTCCCCCAATACTTTTCAAGGTTTACAACTCAGACTGCCCACATACAGCATCTAAGCAATATGTGTTTGCTGATGATGTTACCATAGTAGTCCAAGGAACAGACATGACAGAATTGGAAAAGATACTGAATACTGACATGAAACTCATTACTGTCTCCACAAGTGGTGCCTGAAGTTGAGCATCAATAAATCATTATAATCACTTTTCCATCTGGACAATTGTTAAGCCAACAGCATGCTGAATAGCAGAGTAGGCAACCATACTCTTCCACATAAGCATACCCCAACTTATCCAAAAGTCACATTAGACCATTCCCCCATCAATAAATATCACATTCAGAAAGTCAGTAATAAAGTCTCTGCATGGATACCTGCCTTAAGATGTTTAGTCAGCACAACATGGGGCACCAACTTCAAAGTGCTCAGAACCACATCACTTTTCAATGGTATATGCTGCAACAGAGTATTGTGCTCTTGTATGGTCCAGAAGTTGTCACACTAAAAAGCTTGAAAGTGTACTTAACAGTGTGGTGAAACTCATGACAGGCTGCACAACTTACACACACACATATGTACTCCCTGTACTCTTGGGCCTTAGACAAAGTGATATAAGAAGACAGACCCTAACATCATGACTAGCAATAGAGGTAAGAGATGATGAACATTATCTGCTCCATCAGCTGTTAACTGAAGACCCGAACAGATGGAAACTTAAGAGGTTTAAAAGTCATAAACTCTTTATACATGAAGCCCACAAGTTCTTTAAAGAGACTGGGGATGCTGAACCAAAACTATGGGCAGCAACAGAGTGGGCTGACCATTGGGAAAGGTCAGACCTATTTCTACAATTTTTATACCAACACCAAACAAGTCCTGCATTGGGCACGATTTTGACAGAGAAGTGTGGGTCAAACTGCATAGACTGAAATCTGGATCCAGATGCTTCAAAGCAGCACTTCACAAGATGAACATCTTAGACAGCCCCTGTGTGAATGTGGTGTCCAACAAATAGCACAGCACTTAATTGAAAGTTGCAAACTTTACAAATGCCCAGAGGGGGAAGATGGAATTCTCACGTTGAGCGATAATACCAGAGAGTGGCTTATAGACTGATATCTGATGCCATACAAGAAAGAGACCCTTATTCTTGCCCTCATAGGGTGCATCCAGATGAGTGCACACGTGCCTCTTGCCCCATCTCAAACCCCTTTGAGACAGGGCAAGAGGCACGGTGGGAACAAAAAAA
>NW_017729004.1:58965720-58965978 GCF_001723915.1 Gavialis gangeticus | reverse complement strand
CCCCCATAGTTTTAAAAAGAGAAAAAAAACAAACCCCGGCACTTACCGACAGTTGTAGCTGATGTCTGGCTGACTGGGACCCCACCCGCACAGTGCAGGGCAGGGTGACAGCCGCAGCGTCAGCCCTGCTGCCCTCCCCACTGCCCTGTGCTTCTCAATTTTCCAATAGGGAACACCAGAAGTCCTGCTAGGGAGGCCAGTGGCAGGGCCCTGCCTGCTCAGAGCTGGCACCTTGGACCCAGCTGGCTGTGGCTGACC
>NW_017729004.1:58948007-58960720 GCF_001723915.1 Gavialis gangeticus | reverse complement strand
CCTCTAATGGCCATGCAGTCCCCATCTGGGTCTGCCAGGCATGCAACCTTGGGGCCACATGCTGTTGCAGGTGGCAGCAAGTCACAGCCAGGCAGCAGCCCCCACTGCCAGACTGCTGCAGTGGGTAGAGGGTGCAGGGAACTCTCAGGGCTGCTTCAGCAGTCCAGCTGGCACAAGGGGTAGTGTCCCCAGGTACCAATTGGCTGGGCCCCAGAAGCTCCTGAGAGCTAGTAGCCCTGAGTTACTCGCCAGGGCAGCTTTTTATATTGCTGGGGCTAGGACAGGGCAGCTTTCTTTACTGCTGGGGACAGCACAGGTGCTGGCCCCGGGCTCTAGCTCCCTATGGAGGAGCCAGGTAGGGTTATTTTGCCCCAAGTGGCACAATTTGCTCCAAAACAAACTGCATGTCCAAGCACGTGCGCTGAGGCACAAAGCTGCGGCTCAAATTTGCACCGCTTCTATTTGAGCTGCTGCAAGCGCACATGTTTGCATGTGTGGACACACCCATAAACTTACCCCCCAATCTCTTACCTTAGCACCTAAAAATACCACTTCAAAGCAATACAACAATTATGGGATCAGTTTGTGAGAGTGAAAGTTCCTAAATCCCTTCTTCACTAAGGTGCATCTATCAACTGTCTTGGCAGACCAAGAAGTTGGCTGGTACCTCTTTATTGAACGAACAAGTTAGTTGTATGATACACAAGATGTTAAGCCAAAAAGCCCCACTGTGGGTTATAAAATATATCAGTTCCCGGCCAAGTTACTTTCTCTTGGAGTTACTTGCTCTTGCAGCACTGAGATTTCTTAATTAACTGAGAGCTGCATTTACTTGCAGGAACTCCTATTTCCTGGGATGGTGGGGAACCATGAGGACATCATATCTACCAAGGTTACCTAGTATAATCCTCAACTACCACCTCTCTGCTCTTGATGGAACCACATGGAGCAATGTCCTGGTATCTAAACAGTGAGTCCCTGTAGTTTTCAGGTGCATGCAACCAAGGGCCAGAGCAAGCAAACTGTCATTAACATTTTTTAGGTATATTGTTCTCTCCTTAAAGAGTTATTTTCTATTTTAGACATCCCTGATTCATGACACAATGCCTCTATTTTACATAGATGGGAAAAGTTATAACCACCACATCACTTCCTGAGAATTAAAATAGCAATAAATTCATGGCTTGCAAAACAGATGCAAATGACTCTCTTCTGCGACAACTTTGCTCAAACTTAAAAGTGAGGGAACAAGTTTCAATGTAATTGATCTGTCAATGATAATTAGAGCATTAATATGGCAGTTACGGAGTCTCAGCTTCTCAATATTATTTACTGACTCCCTCAGACCAATGCCAGTAACATAGTATGTCCTACTAGTTAGATATTTTAAAAGAGTGAGAACCTACAAATTAAACCATTCAGTGAAGAAAAGTCTATAATTGTTATAACGTTTTGGTTACATTCAGCCAAGCTACAAATATTAAGGTAAACTTGTTGAGTGAAGTATCTCAGGCATTGGTACACTACTCCAGATCCAGCATCCACCTGGTTCCAAAAGCACTGAACAAAAGGTGCCGTGAAGGAAGGTGTAAGAATCCTGTAGGCAAGTAGATGTCTTAAACTTCTCTCAACATTAGGACTCAACCTGTTTTCTCATGCTTAGAAATCACTGGGAGCCCTGAATCATCTTACTTCAACCTCTGTTCCAAAATTTTTATCACTGATCACAGTAACTCTTGGTATCCACAACCAGGAGAAATATGAATAAACTGAGATTCGCAGATTAAACACCATCTACTAAATTAACATTGATGTACCCTATATATATATTGCCTGAAGATATGGGTATTAAATAATGTAGTTTAAAGAGTCATAGTATATGGTGACACAGTGAGGGGATGGCCAGCACTGTGTGCTTCAACTAATGAAGTCTCTGAGACACTGAAATACTCTGACACTACCTCCTTCTTCCTTGTTCTCTCCTATTCCTCATGGGTGTTCTCCTGACCTCTATGACCCCCTTCTTTCTCCATTTTCTCCTGACCCCCTTCTTTCTCCACTAAAGCTTTCATGTGGCTCTATGTTGTTATTCATGCCTATTTTAGCTCACTTCCATCTGTGTGCTGGAACATAGTAATTATTCCATGGTCAGTTAAAGCACTGAGAATGTAGTTCCCATTATTTCTGAAAGGGCTCGTAAACATACAGCTTTATGTAAAAATACTCATAGTACCAGTACTACAGCATCATGACACACTTAAAATCAACTACAATCTAGCTGCCATGCCATTTCCACAAATTCCCCATGTTATAATTAAAACAACCCTACAGCACGTGTTCTACATTTTATCTCTTCACTTAATGGCTTCATGAGTTGTTGTAATCAACCCATCACATACTTTATAACTAAGATGACAGATATTCTTACATGAAGTAAAATAGCCAGATGATTTTAAAATAGTACAGCTAGACCACTAGATGCACAACCCTCTATGGCTGTGAGGCTCCATGTATATTTTAAGAAACCTAAATTCAAACAGTCATTCCACAACAAAGTTCTCATTTTGTCGGATGCAAACTTGGAGATTCTGCAGCTAGTCAGAGATGCTGGGCAGACAGTGTATTTTTAAATGTTGTGCTTTCATGGTTAGAATGTTTTTGAATGCAGAAGCCCAGAATACAGTTGGATGGTAGAGCTAAAAACTGTCGAAGAGTGTTTTTCATAAAGTCTGGAAATAACCCTCAGACATGACACTGACTTAAAAAAACCCAACAAATAAAACCCCACTGCTTCTAGTTTTATACATTCTTCCAAAGTAACTTACATTTTTCAACTACTGAAATGTTGACATCTTTTCAACTATGTCAATATTATTTTTCCACTGAAGGGAAAGACCTGTCAAATATTAGAATTTAACAATTTAAGGACTCTATTCCACAGACTTTAATAACATGATTATTTCCCTGAAGTTAATGGGAGTGCTCACATAAGGAATGGCTGCAAGATCAGGCCTTCATTTAACAACTTTAAGAGCATTCATTTCTTAGCCTTAGTAAAAGGGAATTGCAGACAGTAGGGCTGTGCGAAGCTTCGGTTGCTGATTTGATTCGGTGGAGATTCGGCCTGATTTGGTGGTCTCCCCAAAGCTGATCGCCGAGCCAGAGGGGTATGGACGGGCCCCCCTGTGTGCTTGGCGGCAGACCCAGAAGTGGACTGGAAGCACTTCTGCTCCACTGCCGAGCATGTGCCCCCCCTCCCCCCTCGTAGGACGCTCCATCAGCCCCACCATCGCAGCATTTACAAGCTGCACCTGGTACCTCGAGGTATGTAGAAAAAACATTTGATTCTCCGAATCAGCATCGAATCTTCAGATTCGGCCAAATTGAATTGGGACAGTGATCCAAATCAATTAATCAAATCACTGTCCCCAATTAGGGCTAAATCTGCATCAGAATTGAATATGACCCGTTTCTCACACCCAAACAGACAGCTCTCCCAATTACCTGAACAAGGAGAACAGCAGCAGAAATTTTTCACAATCTTTTTTCTGACTCCAGGCTGCACCTTGTCTGAAAATTCAAACACACAGTGCCCAATTTTGCTTTCCTTGAAATCAGAGGGAATCCTGCTGTTGATTTTAAAGAGGCAGAAATATTGGTTCTGCCTCTTTGAAAGAAAGTTAGAAAAAAGATTATTAAATAAAGGTGGTGATCGGATATTAAATTAATCACTCTCTATATGTTGAGAACACCTTTCAAGAAAGAATCTGCATGCTTTTTAAACATTAACCAGTAAAGCTTTCCAGGTTAAGCACAGACAGTCAAAAAGCCTGAGGCCAGAAGCCAGGGGGTGCTAGAGCACGGCTCTCTGGCATGTAGCCAGCATGGGCTGTGTGTTAATTTCCCCTTCCTGCTAACCCCTGAGGTCTCTGGGATTTGCAGTCCACAATCAAAACAGCAGACCTCTGCAGGGTTGCTCATCACTTCCTCTTCCTGCTTCCTGGTACCTTTGGGATTTGTAGCCCACAGTCACAGCCAGCAGTAAGTTTTTAGGAGGGCAGGGCAGGGCAATTCTGTACTCAGGTGAAGGGAAGTTTAATCCCCCTCCATGGCCCCAGACCCCAGCCAGGGTTTCCCTGTGGGGCAGTGGCTCAGGCTAGAAGCTGGGGGTGCTACAGCAGCCCTCTCTTCCCCAGGGCTGAGCCGAGGGGGGCATGGCCAGGCCCTAGCAAGATGCTGTGATTAGGGAACACCCCCCCACCTTTGATAACAGAGCATTTATCAACTCTGTTATCAGCATTTAACACCTCATCAGAAAACAAAGACTCGATCATTCCAAGCTCTTCTTAAACAGCTTTTCCAAAGGAAGGAATGCAGGGACATTACTATCTGAACTGTTGATAATCTCCAAAAAGCCCTAAGCAGACAGTGTCCTATCTGCCTTACACAGCATTAGCTAACATACCACATGCTGGCGATGGTCTGTGCTACGGGAGAGAGAAGGAAGGGATCCCTGCTTGGGGGGGTGGGGAGCATGGGGAAGCCAGCAGACCCTGCTGTGCCTGCAAGTCTCCACCATAGCTCTGGCCAGGGAGCAGAGGGGAGGGGTCAGCCCTGCTGTGGAGCAGAGAGTCCTGCCCAGCCGAGAGAGCATGCCGGGATGCTGAGGGTATCTGGTTTATCTTAAACCAGCAAAGGGTCTGGGACAGACATTGCATAAACCAGTTTGACCTAAATCAGTTAAGTCTGATACTACATTCCACCAGGTGTATCTCAAACTGGTTTCAGCCATTTTCAAACTGGTTTATGTGCACTGAACATCTGTTCTGATACAGGTTTAAACCAGTTTCTGATCACTTAAACCAGTTTATGTCTAATGTCTGTCTCTAGCCCAAGTGTTTCAGTGAGGTACATTTTGCCAAACATGGGAACGTAGCCAACTTTGTTAAGGAACCTAGCTGCTAATTTAATGTTACACAACAGCAGTATACAAAAGTCTGGGACAAAAAGGAAAGGAAATTACCATGTTCCATTAAAACTGATTTAATTAAAGCTCAAAGCCTCAGAGAGGCATTTTTCAGTTCAGACCCCTCCCATTTCTCTCCCCCACTGCAACCTGCATTAACTATTCATTCAATAAAATGGATGAACAGGTGTAGTATCTAGGTACCAACAGCTGAAAACATGTATCTCATTTGATGTGGTCCTGATTTCTCTGAGCCAAAACCTGGGACAAAAGAGAAGCAGCACAGCCCTTTACACACATGGTTCGGGGAAATTTCTGCCTTACTAGGAATAGGATCTCAGGCTAGAACACTTGTCCCGTCTTATCTCAGGCAGCAGCCATCTTACTAAGTCACCCATTATCTGGCTTGGTTTTTCGCTGTTGAAGAGTATGTTGAAATATATAGCCTGCTGGTCCTACTTCAAGAATTTTTTTTAATTTGTGTTTATTTTTTCCCCCACAGGTTTCTTAATAGCTACTGTATAAGGGCAGAATAATACAGAATTCACAATGCTGAGTTTCAGTTTCTAGATACTGGTAATAATGTAGAACAGATTCCACTTTCTTTTATTTACGTGCTCTAGTTTCTTTGATTTTCACAAGAGATTTCGCTAGAGTACGGCATACTTTTTATTTTACATATATATTCCAGGCATGGTCCACAAACATAAAACTGCAAATCCTCTCGTAAGTTGTGTAAACAGATGTAGCATTTCTCCCAGGATAAAGCTCTTTGTTCTGGGATCCAACCTACCAATCCATTGTCCCACTTTAAGTACCTGTGACAAACTGTGCTAACGCTATTTCCTGGAACAATGCTGTGCCCATCTGTAAATTGACGGCAGGTCATTCAAATTAATCCCCAGTCATTCCAGGGACAAGCCTGTCAGACGGTGCGCTCTCCAAGCAGCAATGTAGATTGGAAAGGCCCCTTATGTAAAGGGCTGTGCTGCTTCTTTTGTCCAGGGTTTTGACTCAGATCAATCAGGATCACATCAACTGAGATGTGTGTTTACAGCCTTTGGTACCTAGATATTGTAGTCTTCAGTTCTAAGCCAAAGGTAGATTCAAGCCAAAATGTTTCTATCTGAATTTAAAGCACTTTTGGGGATGGAAGTTCTGAATGATGGATTACTCAGCATGGTGGGTGAAGTTTAAACAATAACATCTGTAGGTGGAGGGCTTATTTTTTCAAAAAGGAGGGTAATGGAGAAATGACAAGGATGTCCCAGTTGGCTAAACAATTCAAATGCCTGAGTTCTACTTCCCCCTTCACTTCATCACTTTGCCCATGTTCTTAGTTTCTGCAAACATATCAAGTACTGTTTCTTTGCTGTCTGGTTATTGGTAAATCTATTGCCAGTTTCACATATCAGTTTTATTGGTTCTTGTGATTTGTTACCTAGGTTTCCAGCCTTTTTATCTTCTGGGGCCCAAAATGCTATTGGTGCCCTACATTCTGGTGTGTGTGTCCCACCATACAACAGAGCTTGAGTTTTTCTCAAAATTACTAGACCTGGGTGCTCCAGTCAGCCTAGGGTAGCCCACTGGGATAAGAATATTGCATAGCTGAATGGGACACTCCAAGCTCTGGTTGGTGCAACTGGGATTTTAGTCTGGCATAACTGGTACACTTGCTCTCCAAAGTTTTAAAATGTATATTCTAGATTATAAGCATCACAAGCATCTTTGAAAAAGTAACTGATCTAACAAATTAGGGGATAGTTCCACTATTGTCACACGAAGGTGATGGCTCTGTTCAGAAAAAGCAAGTATACACCCCTTTGATGCTTGCAGCCCAAAAGAACAGGGCACCCTGCCCTTCCAACCAATTTTGACAGGAGTCAATTTGTTTTACTCTTTACAGAGAGGAGATGCTGCAGAGATGACAGGGGTGATGACTGTTCAGATGTTTCTCTCTCCTCCCTTTATTCCACTGTCCTTAATTTAAGCAGCATCCAAACTCCCTTTAAGTGGCTGACAGAGCTGGTTTTTATTTTACAAAGTTAATCCAGCCCAGATTTGTATTAGTGATGACATATCCCTTTAACCACAGATGCATATGCTTGGGACAGACAGTTATTTGGATTTTCCTGACTAGGAAGCCCAACCTCAGCACCCACATCTGATGTGCATATGGCCTGAGAGTCTTGGCTGTCTATACTCGTGTCCGCAGAGTTGGATGGCATTGTGCCCAGCCACCAATTGAAAAATTTCACTAAGATGTGGGTGCTAAATAAAAATGACTTTAAAGAGACAATGGCTACTGCATTTTGTGAGGTCTCCTGTGCAGGAAATCACTCCCCTGAGGCAGCAGTACCATACTGGTACCATATGCCTGCACTTCATATCAGATGGGTCAGGAAAGAATTTTTCATTAGAGGGCAGAAGGGATCCAAGAAATTAACAGCCATTTCCAGCTTACAGAGGCCAGGTTGTATTGCAGCAGACATCTAGGAAACTCATGAAGATTATCTTCATGTGATAGGCAGAACTGCCAATAGGTACCCTTCCCTGTAAGTAATTCCACAGAAAAGGATGATGGGAAACAAAACAAACAAGAGAGTGCTACAGAGTCTGAGATGCACATCACACGCTGCATTTCAGATGGTAATGCAGTATGCGCTTCAATAAACCAATTCTGTTCCCTGCTTCAGACCCAGTCATGTGGTCTTGGACCAGATTTAAGTATCTGTGGAAAACCTGCAGTATCATCACTAAATTAAACTCTAAATGTCAGTATGACCTTACATTTATTAGCAGGAGTTGAAGAGCAGAATCTTTGACTGCTTACCCCTGTCCTCATGAAGAAAAAATAACTAAAAGCAAAACTGACCCTTGAAGACTTGTATTCTAAATTCATATTCATAGATCCTCTCCTGCTTTCCTTCTCAACTAGTACTTATTACTACTGGGACTGAAGACTCCAAGTCTTCATGACCCCTTTGTCCCTAGGGCTTCCCTGTTTCAAAGGCAATACTGTTCCATCCTCATGTTCCCCCTTATGCACCTACTGAAGGGATTCAGCAGACACATCTGGGGTACAAAGGCCATTCAAATACCCACCGACACAGAATGAAATTAAAATCCTCCTCTTAGCTCTTCCTTGCCTACTGGAGCAAACTCTGAAAACTAGTACTGTACTGTAACAGCAACATCAGGTTAGACCTGATGGTTCACCTTGCCTGATACCCATCACTGACAATTACTTCAGAAGAAGGTGCAAGAAACCCCAGAGTAAGCAATCTAGAATAACCTTGGCTTAGCCCCTAACTGAGGTTGATTTGTGTACTGAAGCTGGGACTGTGTTAGTTCCAAGACTCCTGATTATTCTCAATATCAGATACTATAACTATGGATATTCATATGTTTCATAAAGATTCCTGCAAAGATTTTGGTCTCAATGCAATTTTATAGCAATGATCTTGAGAAACAAGTTGTGGATTGTATGAAAAAGCATCTCTTTTTATCAGTTCTGAATTTGCCATCTATTGGTTTTATTTAACATCTCCTTCTTCTTGCCTTTGGATATGGGGGAAATTCTTGATTGTGAAATTCACCTTGGCATCAACAAAGTTTTGGCATAAGCAAAAACTACAGAAAAGTAATGCACTGTGGAGATGAGGGGAGATTTCTCCCATCATTTTTCAACAAATTATCTACTGAAAGCCTAGTAGTGGGATGTCTGACCAGCTTATCTGTGGTCCTCTTTTTCCTTGGAATCTGAATGAAACTACCCCATCCTTCTCTTAATGAAACTATCAACTGATAACCAGCAGCCCATATACCAAGCACTTGGGTCCTGATCTCTCGCTTATTATATTCAGTGGTAAAGCTGCCATTGACTTTCATAGATTTCATAGATTTATAGATTTCATAGATTTCATAGACATTAGGGCTGGAAGGGACCTTGGAAGATCATCGAGTCCAGCCCCCCGCCCAAAGGGCAGGAAGTCAACTGGGACCATAGGATCCCAGCAAGATAAGCATCCAATTTGCTCTTGAAGGTGTTCAATGTAGGTGCTTGAACTACCTCTGATGGCAGGCTGTTCCAGACCCCGGGGGCTCGGCCAGTAAAGAAATTCTTCCTTATGTCCAGCCTGAAATGGTCTCGCAGTAATTTATGACCGTTCGACCTCGTCATCCCTTGGGGCGCTCTGGTGAACAAACGTTCCCCCAGATACTGGTGGTCACCCCTGATAAACTTATAGGTGGCCATCAGATCACCCCTGAGCCTGCGCTTTTCCAGGCTAAAGAGCCCCATGGCTCCCAGCCTGTCATCGTAAGGTCTGTTTTCCTGACCTCTGATCATGCGCGTGGCTCTTCTCTGGACTCTCTCAAGTTTCTCCACATCCTTTTTGAATTGTGGAGCCCAAAACTGGACGCAGTACTCCAGCTGCGGCCTCACCAAGGCCGAGTACAAGGGGAGAATGACGTCCCGGGATTTGCTTGAGAAGCATCTATGGATGCAAGCCAGCGTTTTGGTCACTTTACTAGCCGCAGCATCGCATTGCAGGCTCATGTTCATCTTGTGGTCAATGATGACCCCCAAGTCTCTTTCTTCCGTAGTGCTAGCCAGCGTAGCACTGCCGAGCCTATAAGGATGCTGCAGGTTTTTCTTCCCAAGGTGGAGAACCTTGCATTTTTCGGTGTTAAACACCATCAGGTTCTCGTCCACCCATTTGCTGAGCCTGTCCAGGTCAGCCTGGATCACCCGCCTGTCTTCTGGCGTGGATGCTTTGCCCCAAAGTTTGGTGTCATCAGCGAACTTGGCCAGTCCGCTTCTGACTCCAATGTCCACATCATTAATGAAGATGTTGAACAATATGGGTCCAAGGACAGAGCCTTGGGGGACCCCACTGGTCACAGGGCACCATGATGAGTGACTTCCATCAATTACTACCCTCTGGGTCCGACCACGGAGCCAATTTCCCAGCCAGCGGATCATGGTGGACCCAAGGCCACAATTGGCCAGTTTTGCCAAGAGGTGATCATGGGATACCAGATCAAAGGCTTTTTTGAAGTCAAGATATATGACATCAATCTCTTCTCCCTTGTCCAGGTGATAGGTCACCTGGTCGTAGAAGGAAATGAGATTGGTCAAGCAAGACCTACCCGCAACAAACCCATGCTGGCTATCCCTTAGGATGTTGGCATCGGCCAGTCCATTAAGGATGGCCTCTTTAATAAACTTTTCTAAGATCTTCCCCAGGATAGAAGTCAGGCTGATGGGCCTATAGTTAGCCGGATCCACTTTTCTCCCTTTCTTGAAGATAGGCACCACATTGGCCTTCTTCCAGTCTTCGGGCACTACACCAGAGCACCAGGAGTTTTTAAAGATCCGTGCCAGGGGCTGGGCTATGAAGCTCGCCAGGTCCTTGAGTACCGTGGGGTGCAGATTGTCAGGGCCGGCTGACTTGAAGGTATCCAGCTTCTCGAGTTGTTCCTTCATGAGGTCAGCATTTATGGATGGCAGGGGATCTCCCTCACCCGCACCTCCCTGTCCCGTAGCAGGCATGGGCGTCCCATGGGACTGATGAAAGACCGATGCAAAGTACCCAGTTAAATAGGTTGGCTTTTTTCTGGGCATCAGATGTCAGTTGCCCCATCTGGTTCAGCAGGGGTCCAATGTTGCCCTTGCTTTTCCTCCGGCTCCCCACATATCTTTAATTGTGCAAGATGAGGACTGCAGTTTCTATCTGATTTTTTTGGAGATTAAGAAGTTCTTCCATCATAACATAACATTCTGATCTTAACAATCAATAAAAATACTGGCATAGGGACAGATAAGATGTATATAGGAAAGCTGCCAATCTTAAACATAGATATGATTTACCAAGTTTCGATAAATTACTATGAATGGAAGGGAAAAAGGATAGTTTCGCTTTGTTTCAGAATGAAATGGTCAGTTATTGTCAGATGATGAACAAAATGCAACGGAGACAGCAATGGACTTTCACTCAGTTTTCACAAATATATATGGAAATACACTAAAGATACATGCAAAGAAAAATCTATCCTCTAATGAAGGGTCTTTTTGCACCAATGCTTGATCAAAGATACTTAACTTGTAGAATTTCTTACTACAGAAACTTTCTTTCACTGCTCTCTAAAGACCCATGAAATAGCATTGGAAAGATATTGGTCTGGAAATTATTTGTGGTATGATAGAAAATTTAATTTTTACTAAAAATAAAATAAAAGCAGTTGATATCCTTCACATATTTTTTTAACAAATATTTCTTTAAACCAAATATCAAAATCCCATTTAATTAAAAAAGGAAGTTTATACTTGGGTATGGTGTGTGTTGACATCTATTCCTTTGATTTACAAGAGTATGGATGGGAGGAACAGATTGCTTTATTCAAAAGAAAAGGAGGAGGGAGGGGGCCCAATTTGACAGGAAAGAGCGTAGGCTGCATTAACTTTAGTGCTTGTTCAAACATGAAGGATTAATGGTAAAAAGGGAGGGAAGAATTGTGAATGTCTCCAGTTTAGGATCTTCAAAAATGTTTGGGGTTTCTAAGAATGTCTCACCCAACCACATAAAAGCTGCACAAAGAGATTCCGCCACACGACTGCTCTAAATCCAAAGCTGGTACTGCTCCACTTATACCATCAAACCAACTGACTTGAAATATAGCCACAAATTAAATTTATTTTTATTGAAAAAGTACTAAGTCCTTAAAGAGAAGGAAAACTGCATATCAGGAAACACAGAGACATCTTTGCAATATAGGTATGCAGCGGCTCGGACATACAGCAATGCAGCTGTATTAGGGCATTATGGCCACATTTTCAGAAAGCCATTATCCATTTTTGTGCCTACCATTCAGATGAAGGTTTGCACTTCAGGCATGTGTCTGCAGCTGTGACTCCTGCACTTACAGGAACAAATAACCAAATACACACCCACAACTTCATCCTGCTGAAAGAGAATCTGAGGGCACAGACAAAAGTGATAATTTTCGCCCAACTTGGTCACAGAAAGCAGTTTATAGCGTTGACCAAACACCAGTGCGTGGCTGCAGACAGCTTCAAAAATAGCCTATCAGGTGAAAATCTAATCCCTCATTGAATCACCGGGGGAGGGGGCCGCAGGAAGACAAGGAGACACCACGCGAGCAAGACAGGTGACAAACGCAAGGAGTGCCCAGGTAAGAAACAGGGGTCCAGACAGTCTCCCAAATCGGGGGTGGCACACGCAGCTAGGCAAGGCCTTAAATGCCTATATACCAATGCTCATAGTATGGGGAACAAACAGGAGGAACTCGCCCTCAGAACAGCCAGTTCAGACCCAGACATAATAGGGCTTACAGAAACATGGTGGGCATTTAAGTTGTGTCATCCCACAACTGGGCAGTTAGCATTAGGGGCTACAGGCTTTACAGGAGGGATAGAGAAGGAAGGAAAGGCGGGGGTGTGGCGCTCTATGTCAAGGAGCAATACACATCCTTTGCCACCAGAATGCAGTCAGAGGAGGGGCAAGCTGAAGTGCTCTGGGTCAAGATACAAGGGGGCCGTGAGGAGAGGGATCTAATGGTGGGAGTCTACTACAGACCCCCCAACCAAGGAGAGAAGCTGGATCGGGAATTTTTGGGCCAGCTTGCAGAGGCACTTAAGGCAAGGGTTGTAGTTGTCATGGGTGATTTAAATTACCCGGACATCTGCTGCGAGGAACAGTCACCCAGGTCGGACCATTCCAGG
>NW_017729004.1:58941577-58943007 GCF_001723915.1 Gavialis gangeticus | reverse complement strand
GGGAACTCAGTGCCCAAGATGAGTGGTCATTCCTTAAGGAGACGATACTCAGGGCCCAAGGGGTGACCATCCCAACAAGAAGCAAGGGGGGTAAGAGTACCCAAAAGCCCCCCCCGGCTCACCAGAGGCGTCCAGGAATGCCCGATTGCCAAAAAGGCAGCGTACAACCAGTGGAAGGAGGGGGGCTATCTCCAGGGAGGAGTATACCTCCCCTGCTCGGGCCTGTAGGGGGGCTGTCAGGAAACCTAAGGCGGACATAGAGCTGGGACTAGCGTCCAAGATCAAGGATAATAAAAAGTCCTTTTTCAGATATATAGGAAGGATGAACAAAGCACCGGAAAACTATAAGAAAGCATTTTCCGGTGCTTTCTTATAATTTGTAGAAACTAGAAACTATAAGAAAGCACCAGAAAATGTGGGGCCCCTGCAAGTTTCTCTGGGCAATCTGGTGTTTGCGCCAGAGGAGAAAGCAGACCCCTTTAACCAATTCTTCACCTCCATTTTCCTGTGCAGGGTCTGGGACTTCCCCACTGTGATGCAAGACGAACTCGAGGGGAACGCCCCCAGACCTCAGGTTGGGGAGGACCGGGTTAGAGAGCTTCTGGAGGATGTGTTCAAATCAGCGGATCCAGATGCTCTCCACCCCAGGGTGTTGAGGGAGCTAGCAGAGGTTATTGCAGGGCCCTTGGCATGGCTTTATGAGCACTCATGGTGCTCGGGCCAGGTGCCGGATGATTGGAAGATAGCCAATGTGATTCCCATCTTTAAAAAAGGGAGGAGGGAGGACCCAGGTAACTATAGGCCTGTCAGTCTTACCTCAATCCTAGGGAAACTCTTTAAGAAGATCACCAAGGAGCACATCTGCGATGGACCAGCTTCAGGGATGATGCTCAAGGGCAACCAGCACGGTTTCATTAGGGGCAGGTCATGTCAGACCAACCTGATTGCCTTTTATGTTCAGGTCACAAAAGCATTGGATGCAGGTGTCGCCATGGACGTAGTCTTTCTGGACTTCAGCAAGGCCTTTGACACCGTCTGCCAACCCATCCTCATTAAAAAACTAGGAGACTGTGGCATTGATGCTTACACAGTCAGATGGACTGCAGATTGGTTGAAGGGTCGTACTCAGAGGGTGGTGGTGGACGGGTCATATTCCACCTGGGGGAAAGTGGGCAGCAGAGTCCCCCAGGGCTCGGTCCTTGGGCCCACGCCGTTCAATTTCTTTATCAGGGATTTGGACGATAGGGTGAAAAGCAACCTGTTTAAATTCGCTGATGATACCAAAATTTGGGGTGAGGTGAGCACGCTAGTAGGGAGGGAAAGACTGCAGCAAGACTTGGATAGGTTACAGGGGTGGGTTAGCAAAAACAGGATGCGTTTCAATACTGACAAGTGCAGGGTGCTGCACTTGGGCAGTAGTAACCAGCAGC
>NW_017729004.1:58922322-58936577 GCF_001723915.1 Gavialis gangeticus | reverse complement strand
CTGAGGGGGGACCTGGTGACCGTCTATAAACTCACTAGGGGGGACCAGAAGGGTTTGGGAGGGGCCTTGTTTCCCCTAGCGCCCCCTGGCATAACAAGGAATAATGGCCATAAATTGCTGGAGAGTAGGTTTAGATTAGACATCCGTAAGAACTACTTCACAGTTAGGGCAGCTAGGATCTGGAACCAACTTCCAAGGAAAGTGGTGCTGGCTTCTACCCTGGGGGTCTTTAAGAAGAAGGTTGATGACTACCTGGCTGGAGTCATTTGAGCCCAGTTTTTCTCCTGCCCAGGCAGGGGGTCAGACTTGAAGATCTACACGGTCCCTTCTGACCCTACTTCTATGATTCTTTGAGGGGTCAGATGAAGATGTTTCAAAACACAGCATCTTCTACAACTTTTGCCTGTGCTACCTTCCAGCCTTGAGCTATTTTCAGAATGGGAGGGGAAAAGGAAGCAGAGAGAGTTCAGTCTGGGGATTTTTCAGCCCCTGCTGGAAGGTGGGGCAGGTGTATTGGAGCCTTCTCCCAAGGTGGGGGGAAGGGGCTCAAATTCACCCACCCTACCCTCAGAAGCTGGCTGGGGAACTGCTAGAACAAGCTCCCTCTGCTCCCTTTTCCCCTTCCCATTCTGAAAAAGGCACAGGCTGGTAAAGAGGAGGGGCCATTGCTAGGGAAAACTGCCTGCAGGCTGGCAGCCAACAGCTAGGTTCCTCTTTCCCTTGGAACCAACAGTGAACTTCTGTTTATTCCAGGAGACGGTTGTAACTCAGAACACTTCCTGGAAACTATTCTCGGTTACAACCAGGAGCTGCACTTCTATCTGCACCCTGCAGACTGGGTTGCATCCTCAGCCAGGCTTGCCCCGCTACCTTTGTCAGCCAGCTCTTGCTGCTCCAGCTAGGGAGCAGAGCAGCAGGGCCAGCCCTGCTCTCTGAAGCAGACAGATCAGCTCAGCTCAGGGCTGGAAAGCATGCTGGGATGCTGGGGGACTTTGATTTAACTTGAACCAGAAAGGAGTTTGGGACACAAGTTTCATAAACCAGTTTGACCCAAATCAGTTAAGTCTGATACTACATTCAACCAGGTTTATCTTACACTAGTTTCCGCCATTTTGAAACTGATTTTTGTGCACAGAGCTTCTGTTCTGTTATAGGTTTAAACCAGTTTTGATCACTTAAATCAGTTTATGTGTAACTTCTGTCCCTAGCCTTAATGGTATTCAGCTGCACAAGCTAATAAATATGTGTGGTTGTAAATATTCAGTCTCTTGTTATGAGCACAAGAGCTGGAGAAGTTGAAAGCATTAAAAATACTAAAGAGAACTTCTTCTTTATGCATATCTCATGTACAACCCAGTTGTTTTGTGCCTTGCTTAATGGAGATAGTGCTAGGAGCCAATGTGACTATTCAAGCCCCTAAATGCTAAGCACTCAACTATTAAGCATTTGACCAAGTGTTTTGTTTGATCATAATCTGAGAATTCAGCAAACATGTAGGATAAGAGCCTTTTATCTCCTTGTGACTGTTTCTTAAATAGGGGAGTTATCACTTAATTTGGTCCCTGGCACACGTTACATTTATGCCATAATTATTGTGTTAAAGATGCCATAAGTAGCAAGATGCTATATATGCATCCAATTTAAGGGGCCATAAAATGGGAAACCAGCCATAACAATGTTTTACATATACTGGTCATTTTAATGACTGGTTTGTGTGGCACCATAAATTGAATATTTGGTAAGTCCACAGACAGGCCAGTAAAACTACACCCCCCCATGGCACTTTATTTATACTCAGCAGGTTCCCTCACCAAGCCCCATGCGTGCCCAGGAGAGGCACTGCATTACTTTAACCTGGCTTGCCCAATGTCTGTAAAGATCAGGTGCTTTAGTGGAGCTTTTCTGACACTTTTATCTAAACGCTGATTGACTTGGTTTAGCTAAAAGTGCCAAAAAGCCCCGCTGAAGTGCCCAATCTTTATAGACACTGCAGAGCCCAGCTGAAGTAACATACTGCTGCTTCTGGTAAAGCACATTTTTTAATGTCTGCAAGCAGCCCAGTGGGTGCTAAGCACCCACTAATTTTTTTTGATGGCTGCTTGAGCCCCAGAGCACCCACAGAGTTGGTGCCTTTGACTGAGGCGGAAAGGGACAGATGCCCAACAACTAGCTGATTGTCAGAATCAGCCCCTGGATAGTCCCAGGGCTCCAAGCAGCATGCCAACAACTGGCCTGGACCCGGTCTCCAACTGACAATCAGGCTCTTTAACTTGGCCTGTAGGCTCCTGGTAAGGCTTATAAAACAGTAACACACCCCCTTCCCTGATTTTCGTTGTACATTCCTTAGTACAGTGATTCTCAATCAGGGTGCCACCAGACCTTCTGAAGGATGCCCTGTAGAGATAACTGAGGTGTTAGGAGATAAGCAGATCAACTAAGCAGATAAACACAAACTCAGGCTTGTCCCTGTCTGTATGAACCCCCATCTCCATTGTCAGGCCCCTCTGTAAAGAACTAAGCACTATAATCTATAAATTACCAGTAGTTTTTGAAATCGGGTGCCACTCAATTAATTAAAGCATTCAGATTCAGAGAGCCTTGAGTCCAATAATGGGTGCTAAGAATCCAGTGAGGGATGCCTCGAGTTCAAAAAACACTGAGAGCCAATGATTCTCAGTCAGCAGGGTCCAGAGTTGCATAATAATTTAGGTGCTGAAAGGTAGGGCTGTACGAAGCTTTGGTCCCTGATTCGATTCAGTGGAAATTTGGCCCGATTCAGTGGCTGAATCTCCAAATCAGAATTGAATCAGAGGACCCTTGAATCTCTCTGAATTGAATCAGAACCCTCCAAGTCCATCTGGAAAGATTCGGCAATTCGGACATAGACACAGCTTTAAATGTTTTTTCTATATACCTCTAGGTAGCAGGTGGCTTGTGAGCGCTGCAATGCTGAGGCACATGGAGTGTCCCACAGAAGCACGGGGGGCTCCCCAGCATACTTGATAGCAGACCCAGAAGTGGACCAGAAGCACTTCTGGTCCACTTCCAGGTCCGCTGGGGAGCATGGGGGGCCCCCCCACCGCCCCAGGCTCGGCAACTGGTGCCTTCTAGGTCTGGGGGGGCACCCACGGTCCCTCCACGGCCAATTGCCAAGCCGAGAGGGCATGAGGAGGCCCTTGCCCCGCACACTGCCTGGCAGACCTGGAAGTGGACCGGAACTACTTCTGGTCCACTTCCAGGTTCACCACCGAGCATGTCCTGTGTCCCTGCAGTCCTGTGGGACACTCTATCTACCCCCGCACTGCAGTGTTCACAAGCTGCGCTGGTACCTTGAGGTAGGTAGAAAAAACATTTAAAGCTGTGTCTATATCTGAATCGCTGATTCTCCAAATCGGCTTCCAGAATTAGCATCCGAATTGGCATTCAGATTTGGATTTGGCCGAATCAAATCAGGGACAGTGATCTGAATCAACTAATCGAATCACTGTCCCTGATTCAGGCCGAATCTGAATCCAAATTGAATATGGCCTGCTTCGCATACTCCTACTGAATGATACTTTAGTAACTCCCATTAAGCGTTTCTCTCCTCCGTGTTAAACACTAGGAGAGAAACCTTTGAAAATTGAGCACCATGTCAACATGGTATAAACATTTTTTAAAAAACATAAATAGTTGTTAGCATCCAGAGACTCGACAATGAAAAAATCCCCGATTCCAAATATAGTTCCTAGTTAAATCTTAGTGACCTGCAAGTCTGAGCCTTTGAACTTCCAGACTATTTGCCAAGGAGGATGTGTACAGTTTTCCTTTCAACAATGGAAAATAAAATGCTACACTCCTTGGTCATTGTTTTTGTCAAAAATTATTCCATTCAACTGGGCTTATAATGTTAAAGGGTTATGTATAAACACAGGTAGCTACAGAGGAAGCTCCTTGGCCTGCTAATGATCTCCATTTTGCCCTGATGGGACCACCCTCCTTTTATGTAAGTTGTAATTCAATCTGTACATTAGCTCAATTATATTTGGGCTTCATCCAAGTTACGAAAATCAGTGTGATAAATTAGAACGAATTGTCTACAATAATTCACAAAGGGACCATAACTGAGCTGAAACAAAAGATCTTAAGTTTGACTTTACAGCTCCATTTGAAATACTTTACTCTTCATTCTCTACAGACCCTAAAGAAACATGAAAATGCTTTGTTTTCTCCTCCTTACCAGAGCTGCCTAGAGACAAGGTCTTTGCAGAATTTCAGGGCCTGTTTGATTAAGACAACTGACAAGTACTATAGCAAAATATCTTTAAATCAATCCCACATTCAGAAATGCTACTTCAGCTAGAACTTGTAAAATATCCCTATGTGAAACCCTTGATTTATTCAGTGAATACATTTTAATTTAAGGAAAAGGCTGCTGAGCATTCTCAGATAGAAGAGATGCCTTGGTAATTCCTCTTCATTATTTTTATGGCTCACTTTTTCAAATGCTGTCAAAAATGTTCTAAAAAGAGGTATTGTCTTTATTTTTTGGACAACTTTTGAACAGTGGCCTTCACCGGTGAATTCTTGAAGTGGTGCTTACATATAATGCACATATTACCTATTATTACAAGCAAGAGATTGACTATACAGGAATCAGAACAAGGCAAATTTGTATAAAAATATAAGTAGTTCAATTTGATTGACTTTAGGCAACATGGGATGACCCCTTGCTGCCATAGAACATTAGAATGTAAGAACTGCCACTCACTGGGTCAGACCACAAGTTTGTTTTGTCCAGTATCCTGTGTCACACAGTGGCAGAGAATGGATGCTGAAAAGGAGAGTGAACAGACTAAAACTAGGGGTCCACTCAACTTGAGGAGGCAGCTGGCTGATATCACAAGATTGCAAGGCTGGCCACCATTTTCACAGGCTTATCTTGGTGGGGCCACCCATGCCTCTGACTGGCCAAGGGGCCCTGTTGGTCCCACCCCTCACTGCTGATTGGCTACAAGGGCTATCCATCATATAGTCCTGCCTGTTGCCGTTGATTGGCTATGAGGTCTGTGCATCATCCTTAACCCCCCCTCCCCCGCCAATCGATGGAGAGGGGCAGGGCCACCTGACAGGTAGCCCTCTCAGCCAATCAGCAGCCAGGGGCAGGGGCGGTAGCCATCTTGGGCTCCCCCTCATGCTGGTCCCCCACCTCTCCCCTTCGGGTTGTGTGGTCGAGCTGCAGCACTGTGAGGACTGCTGGCTCCCTCTAGGCAGCAAGCATTTATTTTCAGTATGTTTTTTCAGTAAGTTCTTAAGGATAGAACTTAATCATGCCTTTTAAATCCATCCCTGTTTAGAAAAATGTTTTACCCCATGCTTAATTTTAAGTCCCAGTTTAAGTCAATGGAATTTAGGAACCTATTTAAAGTTGAGTAAATAATAGCTGTCCTGAAAAAAGCCATCCAGGCATGCTTTTCTGAATCAGAGTGGTGGTACAGAGATGCCTCTTTGGGTGGCTGAGCTGATCCAAAGGTAGGGAGAGTGGCAGGAGGCTATTACATTGGAATGGTCTCTGGCTGTCTTAATGGTCTCTGGGAGGTTACTGCAGTGCCAGAGGGTTCAGTCAAACTGGCTTTTGGAAACCTTAAGATGAAGGGGAAGGGGAGAAAAGGATAATGGAGTCAAACAGTCAACCTAATCTCTCTAAGACCCTTAGGTTCTTTGCTGAGTGGCACTTGGCCAAACTTGGGGATCTGATCAATTAAGTTTTCCCAAATAAAGCCATCAAGTGATTTTAGCAGGCACCTTAAGGGGAGTGAAGGGACAATTACACATCTTCTTTCACTTGCTTTTAAGCAATTGATATTTTGCACTCCTTAGTCTGGGCAAACTTCTATCAGTTCACTGTCAAAATAATTATGATACTCTTTTCTTATCTTTTGATTTAATTACAGCTTCTAGTAAAGATTTTCAGACTATTATAGTTGCCCAAACCCATCACTTCAACTAACGCATCATCTATAAGTAGTGTCACTGGGCAATTATAAATAATTAGAAATTAATTGAACATTGTACCTAGTTATGTTGATAGAAAGATAAGTACAGATAAACAGATGCATGCTGGAAACTCAGAATACATAACCACAAGCAATTCTTCATTTGAAGAACAGAGGAAACGTGGATTTATAGTACAGTGTTCATGTCTGTTAAATCAAGTCACTGTCACTGTTCCAAGATGTTTATACTATCTCTATATTATGGAGCAGCTGTTGTTAAGAAAGAAGCTTATAAATAAAGAAGCCCATTATAAGACCAATATTTGAAACCCACCCAGTTTTCCTGAAAGAAATACTTTCGTGCAGAATAGGGTAGGATTTCATGTGTCACTGATGCCGCATCTCACTCCAAGTAATTTCCTTGCCTAAACAATGTTCGAGGGAAAAATAGAAAAGTTGGGATATGTTGGGACACTTTTTGTACCATAAGTAACACTACAACGGACCAATACCCCAACACACAGGTTCCTTCAACTAATGCTGGATTCAGCTGAGACTACTAATGGCAAAGAACATGCTAAACGTCTTCTGCATGCTGCTAACTCCATTGGCAAACAATGCTGTAGCTATTTATTTACTAACATATACATGAGATAAATGTTAATTATATCTTTCATAAAAATGGTTACTGATTTAATCTGTGTCCAAGGACAATACAAAAGTGTAGAAAGGATATATTTCTAGGCCATTAAAATTCTGGACAAATTATTTCTAAGAGCAATCAAAATAAACTAATGCTAAATTATAATCCACCCATTTTATTTTATAGAGCATTCAAATAATTTGATAACTCTAATAGAAGCATTTTTTCCAAAAACCATTCCAGCTCTTCCATATATAATACTTCTTTGGCACCTGACACTACAATAGATTATTTTAACTTTTTTTCCAAGGCTGTTCAGAATCTTCTCAAGCATATTTTTTTTTGTTAAGCAGATCCATGGTATTTTTCATTGTTTTTATAATATTGTTTGTATTGTGTTTAAGTAATGTAACTTGAAGTTATTGAACAACCCTGTGAATGCCCTAGTGTGGCTGCTTTTAAAAAGTGATTTATTATTAAAGCTTATCATCCTCATAATTAAAATCACAATAAATAATCTTATCAGTGTACCTAGTAATGCTTTTACAGTACCTATTACCTGAAGGCCTAATTAGGTAGAGTAACATCCCCCTTCCCTTGTTGCTAATTTTCTAAAGGTTGTCTGGTGAAAAATCTTCCACTGACAATTTCAGTATCTCAGCCAGAAAGTGTGTACTTTTATATTCACTTTGTGGGATACATGGGGTATTAATAATCATTAAATTAATGTGTTTCTCGTACAAAAGTTCTTTTCAGGGAGTTTGCCAGGCATCCAGCTGTGGGGACAGAGGGTGGAAAACTACTGATTTTAGACCTAACGTAGGGGACAGTTGGAGTCAGACTCTTAGTGATGGACCCCTTGGCTTTAGGGTGATTTTGGGGCACTTAAAAAGAGTAACTGTTCAACATGAGATAATACAATATGAGGCTGCAGTGTTCACACAGGTTCCCCCCAGAGACAAAAAAAAAGGTAAAATAATTTACTCAAATTTGGACCAAATGTACTCTCTGCTGAACTTGGCTTGCAGAGAAAATAGTTACATTACCCAAACCAAAAAGTCATGTATATGTCTGTTTAACTATCATTTGCAGCATGACAGGGAAATTACATGATGTTTTCTATCTTTTATGGCAAAACAATTCTGTAAAAGGTTCTCTTATTGATTTCATGTCTGATCCTGCCCGCTGTGCCCAGCAAATTTCCTATTTGAGTGGAAATTATGGATGTAGAAGAACAACTTTAAAAATGTAACAACTTATAAAACAAAGCTGTTCAATTTTATTTCTTCCTTTTTATTAAAGTATTTAAATGTATTAAATAATTAATTGTCTTAAAGTATTAAAATGTATCTAGCAACTCTTGAACTAGAGAACAGCCTCAGAAGCAATCTCAGAATTGGATAATGTTTCTTATATTTAGATATAGGATGACAAATTTGCATTTTTTATCAACACAGTTTGCTCCAAACTCTAAACCAAACTAGTGTTGTCATATGTTTATAAGCATAAAAAATCTAAGCCATCTGTGAAGGAATGGTTTGCAAAGGCATCTCTTTCAGGACACTTTGTAGATTTTGTCACCACTTGGGGTTTTGGCAAACCATCAATATCAGTATAGTTCTCTTTTATAAAATATAGCTTTTGACTGGGAGCCTTTTCTTTACCTAGCTAATGCTTGAAAAACACACTAACTTTGCAGATTCAAGGGTTAGCTTTTATACAGATTACATTTTATTAGATGCCAGTAATTCAAAACAGTTTCAGTGCAACTTATCAAAGAAACAGGATTAGAAACACTGTTAAGATAAGTGTTAAGATGCATTTCACACTAAGCAGGAGTGGCTGATGTAGTCTTCAAATATGGTCTAAAAGAAAGCTCACTTCAGCTCCACCAAAGATGCACTACAAATTATTATTATTATACATAAAGAGTGAACACCAGCATCACTAAAAGTGCCAGTTTGCCATTTAAAATGATCAGACTCTACTCCCTCCAAACATGCTTAGGGGAGTAAATTTCTAAAATTTTCAGGCCAAGAAAAACAACAACTTGTCATTCCTTAATTCTATGATTAGTAATTAATATATGTTCAAATGAGTAAGGAGATATATGCTAAGCATAGGTAAAACAAAGGAACATTGTGTTGCTAAGCAGAATTTATTTTTTAAAGCATGGTTTACAAAAAATGCAAAATGTTAATTACAAATATTGACAGCGTACTCATTACTTGCACTACCACTCATTAAATGGACTAAAGAGATATTGTATACTACTTGCATTGTTATAATTTACACACTGCTTTCAGGGTTCTTTTTAGGGGGCTCTTCAGGGTTCCTTGAATGATAATAATAGAGAAAAATTATAATAAAAGAAAAAAACCTTTGGAGAGCTGGGGATCATAAAGGTATACCAAAAGGAAAAGATATGGCTGATATCACAGATTGCTTGAGAGAGATTTCCCTTTCCTCCTAGTTATGAAATTTCATTTTATCATACAAAAATGAAGCATGGTTCAAAAGGATTTGGATAGACTCTGGGAAGAACATGGACCATTTTTTACTTAACTGAAAAAGCTAGCACATCCAGTGGACTCAGTACTGATCATGGGGTTGACTGGGGCAGTAGCTCACAGCACCACCTTAGAGGTGCACAGAAATAGTCACAACAGTGGCAGCTGATCAGTACTACAGCAGTATCACTGTGATCAGTACTATGGCAGCCAGAGCTGCCCCAGGTGCAGGGCTGCTTGGGTACACCTCTCTATAGACTGTTTGGTGTCAATAATGTAGGATCTGGTCACCACGCATTTCATACAGAGATACCCCTTAGTAGAAATAGATAAATTATTTTCTGTGGGCCAAATTCAGACCTTGAATGCATTAGTGTAATTCCCACTGACTTCTATAGAAGCGGCGCACAAGCTCCAGACAGCCCGATTTAGGTCAAGAGAGAACTATTTTTATCAGACAATGTGAGGTATACTGGTAAAAATAGTAAAAAAACAAAAAAGAGAGAGAGAGAGACACGTCCATGTCAGCAATGCTAAATGAGAAGGCAAGATTCAAAACAAAGAGAAAAGCCATGTACCTTTGTAAAATACAGCCTGCCCAGATGATGATTTACAGAGTCAGGCTCAAATCTGGAATTACTATAGTGTGAAAAGATCTAGATAGGACTGGGACACAAAAATAATTGTGAAGAAGAACCTCATTGGAAGAAAAAGTTCCCTCTATTTTAAAATAAAAAGATAATCATGATTTGTTTTTGTACCAAAAGCCATAATTGAGGGAAACTATTTTGTGTTTTTGGATCAAGAGTCATAGTTGAGGGAACCTATGTAAAACCTGAGTTTCAGAAATCTTGTGGAAATACATGCACTTAACCTGCAAATTTTATTGCTTCAGTATGCAAATTAATGCATAACAATAGCACAAACAAAAGCAATTAATGTTTCTGCTAAACAGGCACAAAAATAAAGGAGTTTCACAGAGGTCTTTCTAGCAAATGGATATTCCAGAAAAACTCTGTAACTGCTAAGTCTGAGCCTTAAATGTCCAACTGAGTAAAAGCTTATCCATTTTTCCTCCTAAGAGTAACCAAAACTTCCCAGAGCTCAACTCTAAAGATGCTTTTCATGAAGTAAATTAAAGGGGAGTTGTCTCTTTTGTGACATCTTAGTCTATGCTCAGAAAAGCAGATCTTTGCTGGGTCAGCTGCAGTTGCCTTAAAGAAAATTGAGCTGGAATAATTATTTCATATTTGTGAAGTTCTTTAAATAGATATCAATGTGAGTTAACCAACTAAGCAGCAATGCAGTTATGCTTTCAATCAAAGAGAAGCTCTGAAATTGGTCCTTGGGCCCAGGACCATTTGGGCACTTTACATTAGACAGTCATTGGTTAAAAAACAGAAATAACTGTGGGAACAGGGACCAAATATTAGGACTTCCCTCTCAAAGGGAAGTCTCTCTTTACTGAGTTACAGTCACATTCCCTTTTGTTTGTTTTCCATCTGGGGCCCTGAATTTTGCAATTTTGGCTGCACCCTGGCAAAACTAACCTAACCCATAGTTTGATGGTTAGTTCATTCTCCTGGAAATGTGGAAGACATGGGTTTGGGTCTGCCTAGGCTTAAGAAGGTCTAGAATTCAGATTTCCTGCTACCTGGATAAGAACTCTAGTCATTAGACTAGTGAACAAAAGACCAGCACCGCTACCACCTATATTTGATACTGAACTGCAAGAATGTAGTCTCTCAGACTACAGATGACTTTGTGATGGGATCAGCTTGGCCAGGATGTGTCCAATAGACAGATGTCACTTGGATCCATGGTCCCACAGGATTGGGCTTCTGCTCCTCCCAGGGCTTCAGGTCTGATTTTGCAGTACAACAGCCCCAGGTACAGGGGAATTCCTGGGGCACACATCTGCAAATGCAGTGTGGGAAAGCCTATGGGTTGGGGTCAGGCCCAATGGGTTGTTTTCCCACAGAATTGGGCCCCTAAAGGCCTGTGAGTGCCTGCCTGGTGTGGTTGGGGAGACTCATAAATGAACAGATGACCATTGCAAAAAGACAGTACAAACTATTACTAGAAATTCTCACACCACCAGTTATGGGTCTTTGGGGTATGATAAAGGGGACGGACATCTGTTCACTTGGGTTTTGTGCCATTATACAAATGTTTATAGTGGCACAATGGCAATAACTGTGCTCTGTCCCTGCTATAAAGAAGTGGAGTCTTAGGCATAGGTTAGGTGCCTCTAATATCAACATGGATTGCAGTAGAGGTTAGAGCAGAATTGGGAATCCTGGTGTCTGAATTGCCTGATCTGAGCATGTGCAGTAGCTTAATCCCAAAGCACCTTTGGAGCCTAAATTGAAACAAATAATGAATGCAGATGCCTTGCTAGTTTTGTAGCTGCTGGAATAATGTGGATGCTAAACTATGCCTGAGTCCTATTTAGTGGTCTATGAGAACAATTTGGATTTAGTCTTTAATGTATACTTTGCATTTGTTTATATTTCTGTGGCTGGGGCCTGACTTTTATCAGTGCTGAAAAACCATGCTACAGCTCTCTATCTCATTAGAAGCTAAGATGGTCAATTATTGACTGTGGGACTGGAAATCCTGTTGGCCATGAGGATCTTCTGACTGCTTTTTGTGAAGGAATTCTCAAGAGTTGTGAGAGGAGCTGTGGCACTGCTACTCATATTTTTGAGGCCACACTGCAGAGACTGAGGAAAAAATGGGGGAGGAAGAAGGAATGGTTTATATATAATACGCATGATGTGTATACGCTGAGGTGTACCTTGCCCTGAAGCTTATTTAACAGCAGCAAAAGGGGGAAAGCTATGTGGGGAAACACCAACATTGTTGAATGCAAGTTGGGTCAAAATTTTTTTCACAAGTACTCCAAATGCTGATTACTCTTTCACAGGACTGTACAATACTCTCTTGGCAGCTCTGTATATTTTGAGTTCTGGCCTGGGTTTTGGCAAAGATGTAGGGTTATGTGTAGGAGAAAAAAGAGAGAGTATTGGCTCAATCAGCATCCTCAAACCTGATATACACGCACACAAACAACAAGATCCTGGGGGTCTGCATGTTCAGCTCCTTTGAAAAGTGGGCCACTGGACCAAGAAACATCTAAGGCAAGTTATGTTGACTTAGAAAAAGCAGACAACAACAAAAGAACAAAATCCGGGGAAAAAAAGTAACTCTTGCCAATACCAGCCCCTAAATATAACCTTTCATTTACCTCATTGCATCTAATTCTAAGATACACATTTCTGATTCCATCCATTCAGTTGAAAAGGAAAAGACCACATTAGGATAAGCAATGAAGAGTGGTCAAACACATAATTTAATGGTAGTGTATAGAAGCCACTACAGAAAAACTAGGGGGGAATGAAACATTTTGTGGTGTGGTTGAGTGGCTGATTTCTATACCCAATCCACCAATATTTTCCAAGCATGGACAGCTTTTATTGAAATTAAAATAGAAAACACAAGGCCTATATCCCACAAAAAATTGACAGTTTAGTAATGACATGAAACCTACCAAGTATGACTGCATAGCACTTTAGGAAAAGGACAGAAATAGATGTTGCTACTAAAAATGATATACTGCAAAAGTCTTTTTGTGATTATGCTAAAAGTCTATCTGACTCCACAAAAGAACTTTTAAATGATTACTGCTTCCTGAAATAAAAGCTACTGCACATATGCTCTCTTCCCTGAAAAATATGCTGAATGGAGTTACTTGTAAGTGTCAAAGCTGTACATTACACTACTCTTCCCAAACATTTAGAAGAATCATTGCAGAAAAATAGGAAATGAATAAATCAAAATATCATCTAAAATAAACCAAATTTCAGTCAGTAAAGTATGTGAGTCTTTTTCTTTTCAGCATCCATAGGGGATAGATATTAGAACTGCCTAAATAGCACAAAAAGTAATGTATTAAGAGTTCACCAAACTAGAAAACAAGTTTCAGTTTGGCTTATTTGTTAACCTTTTGCCAAACAGCAAATACATCTAGCCTCTGTTTTCTTTTCTTCCCAGCCACCAATAAATTACTAATCCATTTGAAAATTTGGATCCTTCTTGAATCACAGAAGACAAAAACAATTTAAATTGTCCTATAGTTTCCTAGGCCTCTTGATTATATCTTCCTAATGTATTTTCTCCCTTTATTTGGAGGAAGCAGAGTGTTTACTTACTGAGGCTTGCTTCTTTTTAGAGCTTACATCAGTCTTCAGGAGACAGAAACAACATCAAGGTACATGGATGATCCATCACATATGAACAATGTACAACCCTACTACTCAACTAATACGTAATCAGGAAGCTGTCACTTTCTCAGTAAGAATGTATAATGGAAAAGTGTAATGTTAGGCTTTACTAAGAAGGGCATAGAAAATGAAACTCAAAATCTTATCATGCTGTCCTCTAAACTGATAGTGTAGTATGCCCTCAGTTGACTTACAGGTCAGATTTTCTGGCAGTGTAAATTTGTAATATACCTATAGGCAAGGCTTTTTGTGATACCTTTTACTGCACCAACTGTCAGCCAAGATTTGGGGCATCTGGTGCCCTACCTCAGGTTACCTTCCTCAGGTAACCTGATGCCCAAACGCTTGTCCTACAGCTCTCCCGACTACAGTTTTTCTAATAAAAGATATCACAAAAAGCCTTGCCCCTCAGACATTTCCTGGACCATTACAGCTACAACAACTTTACTAACATATCCATTGCAAATTTGTTGAACCACCTGATGTTCAGGCCCACTATGTTTACAGTCATAGCGTTAGGAGAACCTCAAAAGTCATCTAGTACAACCTTCTACAAACACAGGATGTGCTCTTCTGGTCTAGTCACCTCTGTCTAAAATGGGATTCCCTTGTTAAAATTCTACCACCAAATTAAAAAGAGTTGATGTGATTTTCCTGTCTTTGCGGGAATTCCCTCCTTCTGGATACTGCCAAACCATCCTTATAAGGGATGACTCAACCATGGGCCTCACAGCATACTTCTAAAGCCCACATTTTTTTGCTTTTGGAATATATCACATTACATCAAGGGACTAGGATGCTTCGGAGGGTTGGTACCCCCACATCTTTCCTAAAAGGTCTT
>NW_017729004.1:58906601-58917322 GCF_001723915.1 Gavialis gangeticus | reverse complement strand
TCCCTGTGATTTTCCTGTCTTTGCGGGAATTCCCTCCTTCTGGATACTGCCAAACCATCCTTATAAGGGATGACTCAACCATGGGCCTCACAGCATACTTCTAAAGCCCACATTTTTTTGCTTTTGGAATATATCACATTACATCAAGGGACTAGGATGCTTCGGAGGGTTGGTACCCCCACATCTTTCCTAAAAGGTCTTGTCCTCATTTGAAATGATACAATCTGAACTTTATCCTGTATTATCAATATGTTTAGTATATTTTTCATTACCAAAAACCACGCACAGTGAAAAGCATCCAACATATGTTTCTTTGGCAAGGGAAGTTGCCTTCCTCTTGGATTATGTTTCTGAGAAAACATTTTTGCTTACAGAGAAAAACAAATGAACCAAATGCCCGGTTCCTCACTTTTCCCAGCCTCTCCATTTTTGCTACCGCGCACACTCTTATGGTCTTGGGATTTATGAACTAAAGAGGAAAAAATTTGCAGGGCTTTCTTGTTAAAAATCTGGCAGCATGTCACTACATATAGCAGAAATAGAAAGATCCAGACATGGGTAAAAGGATTATCAGTGGCAAAGAAAGACTTCTTTGTGAGGATCGCTTAGTTCACAAGTGTGCAAGCAGTTGTTAGAGCTCCACAAATTGTTCCATTTGTCTGTTCTGGAAGGTGCTTGGAGGAGGGCAGGTCTCTCACAGTGTGTGTGCAAGTTGGGGCAGACTGCAGGAGTTCTCCCCAATAGAAGGTCATCTGCTATTGTTACTTTCAGTAAACTGTTTTATAGCTTCTGGACTCTCTGACTTGTTGATCAAGCTACCAAACAACACAGAAAGGAAAGGTAAAAACATGATAGAAGTATGTAAACTAATAAATGGAATTAGAGAAGGTTAGCTGGGACCTGCAATTCATTCTTTCTTTTACTATACAGCAAGGGAATATTCAATGAAATTAAAAGGAAACATTAAAAAATCATCAAGCATTTTTGCCATGACATATAATTAAGCTCTGAAACGTATTGTTACCCACACTATATTAATGAGCCAAAGAGCTTAGTACAATTTAAAGGATTAGATATGGATATTAATAGTAAGAATCTCATCAACAGCTACAATAGCTAAGATAATTATTTATAGGGGATATCAGCACCCATGTTTCTGCACATAAGTCAATTACTAGCTGCTTATGTTAAGAAAAAAAACCTTCCTCACTAACAGATTATTCCATAATTAGCCATTATATCAATTACTGAACATTCATTGAGGCATCTGATACTGGCCACTTTCTGAAAGAATAATGGACAAAAGACCATTGGTCCAACCAGATAAGGCTATTCCAAAGTTTTTACAAAAGATGACAAAAATAATAGGTACTAAAATGATTTAAACCCTTTTGTGAATGATCTTACTGAAAGTACTCTTTGGGCCCATCTACATGAGATGCTTTATTCAAGATTAGAGCATCACTGTCTACACATGCAGATGCCTACTGTGCGGTAATTTGCTCAAATCTTGAGAATTGGCTACCTGTAAATACAAGTAACAAATTCATTTGGGAGTAATTAATGTGCAGTACAGCACATGTACATGGCCAACTAAGAGGAAATTGGCCTTGGTCAGCCGGGTAGCAGAGGGCTGGGAGCAGGCGCTGGGAATTCCCTGCTGTGGTGGCATGGGGACATTATCCTCACCTGGATTCCAGTGGCAGAGCCCACCTCCTCAGCAGGCAGCTCCCACAGGAAGGGAGCAATCTCCCAGCCTCCACTGGGAGACAGCTGTCTCCTGGCCTTGTGCTTCCTGCCAGGCCCTGGGCTAGTACCCAGGGGGAGCCTAGAGCTTCCCCTGGCTGCTGTAGAGGGCCAGTACAAGGCTGGCAGGGGCAGGAGCAGACTGCTGCCATCAGCAGCAAATCTGCTCCCACTTCCCTGCACATGTAGACACCTACCTGGGCTGGGTTTACCCACCCAAGAGCATTTGCACATGTAGATGCAGCCTTTAATATATATTAGAAAAGAGAAAGAATTAAGATTAAAGCTCTTGACTGGGTATTTCAACTCTTCACAGAATGTACTCAAGAGATGAAATCTTTGAAGGTTCTGTTCAAATGAAGTCCATCCAAATGACTAATATGCAGTATGAGAGAGGTAGTTAGCTGTTTTAGGCCCCGGCACACATTATAAGTATGGTGTAATTAATGTGTTAATGGCACCATAAATACTAACAGAGCTACATGTACAGATGTTTTATGGTGCCATAAAGTGGCAAACCAGCCACAAAGGTACTTCACAAAATATGTGGAACTTCTTTGTGGCACATTTGTATGGCACCATAAATTGAATGTGTAGTAACCCCATGTGTCTGGAGTCAGGCAGAAGACAGGATAAATTTGTACCTTATAGATTAAATCAGAGATGCATATGCTTTTATAAGCAGTGGCTTACTTCATCAGCACAGTTCCTTCACAGCATCTGATGAAGCCAGCTGCTGTTTATCAAAGTTTATACACCTCTGATTTAGTTTATGAGGTGTACACCTATCCTCTCTTTTACCTAAGATGCGGTAAAGCATCTTAGCAGGTATTTTCTAAAGCTTAGTTTGAAATGTCTTCATCAGCATTTTTATATTTTTTAAGAGAAGGTTTTTAAGATCTGGCTAAACAGAGCCTGGGCTAGGAGGATATAATTGGGGACTGTCCTGCTTTGAGTAGGGGTTGGACTAGATGGCCTCCTCAGGTCCCTTCTAACCCTAATTTTCTAGGATTTTATGATTTTCTCAGAAGCAGTTTGCAAGAATTCCCAGGTCTGGAGCTTAAACACATTCATGTCTGAAATAACCAGTTTCTCCCTGTTTGAATCTCATTATGAAGCTGCCAGCCAAAAGGCAGAAGGTCTGATATTCTAGATGATCAGATGGGTTCATGCATACCAGAACTGACACTAATGAGCAATATAAACTCTGATTTTCAAAGTCTGACAGATGTCATTTGAATGGGAAGATAGGGTAATTTAAAACAAATCCATTTTCCCTTCCTACACCTCCTACTTCAAAAAAAATCTTTGTCAATGTAGTTTTGTTTTGTAGGCACATCACATAAAAGCACCACATAATTTAAAGTTTAAATAACAAAAAGTTTCTGAAGGTCAAGGAACAAAAGAAGTTAAGGTCCCACAGACCCAGCTCTCCTAGTATTTACATATTAGTAAAAAAGGGGGCAGAAGATTTATGGGTGTCATACCAAATGTAGAAACTTCACATAATGAGGCGCAGGAAATGCAATAGATTGTACTCAGGTACTATTAGCTCTTGTCTCTTTTCCAAGCAGGAAAAGAAAAGCTTAATTTTGTCAGTTAATGTGGTACTCTGGCACATGCAGCTAATGGGTGGGCAGAGTAAAGATGCAATTCTGGCCTATCTCAGAGCCATTGTGAGTGGATAAATCAAGCAGATACAGTCCCATTTCTACCAGTACATAATTGTCTGGCATAGGCTGAATTTTCAAAGTCAAAATGAAGTAATGTATGATGCAAGGTATTGTCAAGAAAGTTATTTGGAAGGTAAGAAGTAATTTCTTGATGATTGCATGAGGACATCTGTGGGAAGCTCAGGTTTCTAGCCTGTGTAGATGGCATTGGTTAGTCAAGGCCAAGAGATGTTTGTCAAGAACATAACTATGCTAAAATACTCTGAAAAAGAGTATGAATGTGTTCTTGGGGAAGTTGATTAAGGCAGAGTGTGTATCATACTTGGACAATGTAGCTGCAATGATAAGTTGTGTGCGTGTATCTTTACTTGCTGAGGAATCACAATGTCAGCTGGGTGTGGAGGAAAACAAATCACAATTTTAACTGGGTCTAGAGGCATGGCTGGTATAAGAGCTAGTGAAATGGCTGAATCAGGACTGAGTCAGGGGATGTTTGTTTCCCTTTCAAAACTGTAATATATATGATATGAGGCTAAATAATAATACAGTTGGTTTCCACTAACTGATAGAATAACATGATGATCTACAGAACTGACTTCCAGACTCTGAGCTAAGATAAAATGCCTTCTTATTTTCCATTTGAATCAGTTAGCTCAGCTAAAACATATCCTGTCTTCAACAGACCAAGTAAAATGTCTTCCACTGCCATATTTAATCTCAAAGGCTATGTCCAGCCAGTTAGGGAAACAGGAAAAATTCCATGCATCAACTTCACAACAACCATAGTTCAAATATCAGCACATTAGCAAATTCGCTTCTGACGGGCACATGTCCAGATCCATGTGGGGGCACACTGATTGCATGTGTAGATACTCCCAGAGGCTTCAAAATATCCGTGTATATTTTAATAAAACAACATATTTCTCACAGGTACTTGATTCTGACTGGTAGAGGGTTTAACCCAAGGAGTAGTAGGAGGGCACTGTGCTACATGAGCAAGCCAAAGATCACAGGCTGTAAAGGTCCACCCTGACTTAGAGAGTAGCAGGAAATGAGAACTCTACCTCACACTCCAGTAGGAGAATTAGGCAAATTCAATCAGTCAAAAGTTGAGGATACCTTTGTCCTTGACGTGTATTTCCTATGGAGGGAAGAATCTATGAGCGCTCATACATTTGTGAATCCATTCGCTCCTTGCTTTACTTTACCTAACAGAGTATGCTGCTCTCTTTGTTGCTGAGTGTACTGAAATATACACAGAGTCTAGCCAGGATTTGGCCATTAACTTACAATACCATTCTAAGCTAAGAAATATTCCTTTTGATTTTGTAATGGGTATTTTCTTCTCTTTAATATTTTGTTTAGCACATAAATTGAAGGAACACTTTAAAATGATCTGGGCATAAGATACTGAAGAAATATAAAAGAATATCACATATGAAACCCTGAAAAAATAAAATGTTTTTATTCCAAAGGTAAAAATATGTGCAGGATATTTACTGTGCAGACCCAGGGTTCTTGTGAAGTTGTTTTTTGGAATAGCAAATTAGAAAAACATGCCCAGAATTAAAGGTTACTTAATCAGGTTGATGCAGTAACTCCAGTTTGAACTCCCTCCCACTATGTTACATCTGATAATGTACCCAAGTCCAAACAAAAAATTTAGTTCAAAAAGATGTTTGGTCCTTAAATGTAAAATGACACTCAGCTTGCACAGCTAGCCAGGTAATACATATCCTTCCAAAAGAAGCAAGTTTTACCACAGAATAATCTGCATTCAGTTCTACAATCTCTGATGGGAAAGTTTTTTCTAACTGAAACTTTTCCACATGATTATTGCATGCTACTATTCTGCATTTAATTACAATAGAAAGGTATTAATAAGGGCACTGAAGTACTGGCCTGAGTCACATTCTGCTATCTGAGCAAAGTGATGGAAATAAAGCATATGAACAGAAAATTCTGATGATTTCAGACTGTCATGCCAGAGAGAAAAACAATGGGGCAAGAAATATAAATAGACAAAAGGAAATGAAGCACCCAATTATTTTTGCGTTATTGATAGACTCCTAGCATAACTTGTTCATACAGTAGAACTGAGTGAGTTAAATGGTAGCTTGGTAGCCTGCAGGATAGTCAAATTGATAGAAAAATCTCCTCAGATTATTTGGATCATTTTTTACCAAGCTATCAAGGCAAACATTCAAAAATGCACTGTGCAGTTAATACTTTCAAAGCTGAAAAATCACATTGGACAACATTGAAGCAAGAGTAGACAGCTTGGAATACAGGGGCTGTGAGGAAGTGAATGTGGCTGGGAAAGCATATGTTGCTGCCTGGATGAGGAAGTGGCATGCCACAGTTACTTCATAAGTGCAAGGTCTTTATAAGCTAATTCTCTGAGGGGATTGTTTTAAATAGACAGAGAATGACACACAGTCCCCGACAGGAATGCCTTATTGTTTTAGGAGGATTGATGCCTTCTAAAAACATTAGTCTCTGCCTGTACTTTTTCCAAAATTGCCTATTTTTAACCGTAGTCTCTTCATCTAAACAGTGGGAAGATCCACTGCATCGTAAACTCTGCCTTGTCTTGTGTGAAATGGATGGCTTACTGTATCTTACCTGGCAGTGGAAAATATATTCTGGTGTGGTCTTCTTAAACTTCATGTTCCAGACCAAGGCCACCCCATCAGGCTCATGTGGAGCATCTTCATTATTATTGTAAGAAGCAACCATCAACTCTGGGTACTAGAAAGAAGAAACCATGCAGGAGGCTTAGATTCTGTTTTTAGAATGAAGAAGATATGTGAAATCATATGAGACAGAAGCAATAATTTTTCACACTACATGTGGTATTGCGTATCTGGTTTTAATAACAACACTCACCACTTCAGTCATACTATTTGGCTACATTTTGGTGTTATATTTTATTACTAAAATCCTTAAAGACCTCTTTGTCTTGGCTCCATAATAGGGTATTCTCAGATGCCACAATGAACTATGTAGTTTATATTTATTCTAGATAATTATTGAGACAGAATAACTAAAAAAAAGTTTAGATATTCAAATTCAAAACAGTCTCTTTTAATTCTAGCATGGAAAAATGACAACCTGTAGAAATTTAACTTGAAGGTAAATCATTTCCTTCCTCACACCACACAACCATTGCTGTCACTGATTTTGATATTATCATCATCATAAAATAATCAGAGTGGATCATTTTTATCCTGAATTTCAAATCTTCCACATGCTAGAAATTTTTCTTTCCTATTTCAGAACGATACCTGCTGCAAACCTATACTATAGTGTAATAATAAAGGAAAACTTTCTTCACATAGGACCCAATTTTACATGATGCTAAGGTCATCTTGTAAACTACAGAGTGCCATCAAGTTCCATTGATTCAACAGGATTTGAAAGTGCCCATCACTCTGCAAAATCAGATCCATATTTTCTAATATAAACAGGCTCAAACGGGCTATATATGATGACTTAAAATTTTAGATTATTTTGATTACATGATATTGTTTTAAAATATCATATGTAAAACTAATTTATGCAGAGTATAATGTAATACAATTCCACTGACTTCAGTGTAGTTATACCAGGAATGTAGACAACCCAAACCAACCTAATCTTACTTTGCAACTAGGATATAGGTGAATAAGTACACAACTACGCAAATATATTTATATTTCAGATTGTTCTGGGTGCTTTGTTTCATGTCTCTACGTTCCAAATTGTTTTGGGCATGTTTTATATTATTTGGAAACCATGCATTAAGTAGCAAGAGCAAATTATGAAGTGACCAAACTGCCCCACCCTCCTCATCGAACCAGATAGGTCCAATTTCCAACTCCTCAAAAAATCCCTAACCCTGAAGCCAACTGCTCAAAATAAAAAAGGTAGGATTTATGATATGTGCAGGTAAGCATACTCCACAAGACCAATGAGATTCAGAGAGCAGAGGCCTCATAGAGAATGCTGACAACATTTAACTGAAATGCTTGACATTTAACTGAAAAATATTTTAGCTCAAGGTTTTCTTTTGATCTCTGCAACAAAAGTACCAAACCAGGCTCTGTCTCTCTCAGGTAGCTTACTCCCAAACCACTTACCACTGTAGTGGTGGGAGAAATAGCTTTTCAGAACAGCTTTAGTTTTTCTAAAGATAATAGGCCAAATGAATTCTAAGAGTCACTAAAGGCAGCTGATGGAAGTCCTTCTTTTTGTACATTTTACATCTGGTTATGTTTGTATTCCAACTTTATCATTCCTAAGTTGAACAGAAGCCAGATTCTGGATCCATTTCCCCATGTGTGAGGGAATCCTTGGGTGTCATAGGTGGCTATAGCTACTGTTACCCCATTTCTTCTCTCAACCCTAGTGCATGGGGTGTCCAGGGGTCAAGTTGACAGCTGGTTTGTCCCTACATCCTGGCTATTCTACCTACTAAAATATCCTTTAAGGACCATTGGCATCCAGCACAAAATATTGTAGCCTGAAGACTGATCTGCTTTATATCATCAACGCTTCCAGATTGGGAGAAATATAAAAGTACCTTAACTATGTACCTTAAATTCCCGTTTACTTATACAGTTACCAATATGGGGCTAGGTCATTCTCCCTCGAACTCAACTGGAGTTTTCCTACAGATTTCATAGTAGCATATTTGGATGCAAACTAATTCAGGCTTGAATAGCACTGGTTTGCATGTATATCCGCATTAACTTTAGGCATTTAGTATAGGCACTAACTTGAGATGAAATATTCAACCACTGGTATCACATTAAGTTGCTCAACCACTGTTATGAAAAATTTTGACTTGATGGTAAACTTACCTTGTTTAGTAGTTGTGCAAAGTTACGCTCTTACTGCATGAATTGTGCCATTTCTTCACTCACTCTGTCTATATATGTTTGCAGGGTTTGGGGAAGTCTGTAACAGTTGGCTAACAATCTTGTAACTGCTATTGGAAGTAGTACAGAAATATTGTAATGTGAAGCACCACACTTTCATCTTGGCTAGATGCATTTGACCTGGAGCTGAGGTGATGTCACATGGGTGTCAAGAAGGAAGAGGAACCATTTCTCGGAATTCTGCATCTTTTACCTTGGTTTTGACTTTATACTAGCTGAGACAACCTTGTTTTGAATAAGGTGATTCCCCTCCTTTAAGTTTAAATTGAAGCTTTTGAGCATTGTCTAAACAAAAACTTGAGTAAGGATTTTTACCAACCTTTCTGCAAAAGAATCAAAGGTTTACTGAGTTAGCTTTAATTATATGAATGATCCCACACACGCTGGACCTAATTTTAGATGTAACTAGGGTAATTTATTTAATCAAGGCATCTAGTTCCTTTCTCAACTTTTTCTTTGATTAAGCTTCTATTTTCCTCAAGGAGATTTAGAAGAAATAGCTTTATCCCAGAAAAAAAGGAGCAGCATATTCTGCGGCTCAGCATACTGAGCAATATGTTCTGCTGCTCAATATTTATTTGTTTGTGTATTTGTTTATCTATTTATTTATTATACTGAGTAATGTATTCAAATTGCTCAAATACCCTTTGGTACACTGGACACTATATAATTATGGGATGGGTCTGAGTGTGTGGAGGCTCTCTCCTAGGTGAGACATCAGTCCTGCTCCTGTTGCCCATTATGTACACAAGAAAAAGATGACAAAAGGAGCCATAGTGCCCCCTTCCAATCTAATGTGGGATTGCACTGAGAGTAGCTCAGGCTTCTTGTGCCAAAGACAGAAAGGCTGAGGAGTTAATGGGAGAGGAAGGTGAGGCGGGGCCACCCTGGAACAAAGAGGTGGGAAGTAGAACATGCTTGTGTGCCTGAGGGGCTGAACAATCACATTTGGCAGTTCTCTTCTAAGTCGGCTTTATCTTGCTGTCCTGGGAATACAGTAAAAGCTGCCTGCTTGGAAAATATCAGATAAGGATTCCATGTAATTTCCAGCCCCTGAACAAGTGAACAACCTAAGATAAGCATTTCCTCAGGCTGACATTTGATTTCTGTGGAAATCCATATGTGCTTAAAGGCCACCCACATCATGCCAGTACATACCTGTTGTAAAATTGATATTATGTATGAGAGTACAGGGAAGAATTTTTAATTTGATAAATAAGGAATGTAGTATAATAGCAGAAACATTCCCTGCACATGCAGATGAGATTACATCTCACAATTCAGTAAGCACCTCAGACCATGTATCCAAGTCTATAGCCTATGTGGCACATTACACTTCCATTATTTAGGCTGCCTGATGTTAAACAGCATTATTCCCCTTTCTGTCTAACTGCCCCCTAATTCACAGTTTCCTCTCACCCAGCCAACTGCCATTTTAAGTACAAAAAGTCCTGCAAGCATGGAGAAGCCAAAGATGGTCTTACTGTGAGGTTAGGAGGATAGAGAGAAAATTGTTGCTGGTTAGAATTACTGGAGCACACGTCCACTGCCTTATCCTGATCAACATACATGGTCCATCTACTTCCACCTTTAGAGACAGAACCAAATCCTGCTCCATCTTTAAACACCTAACAACTACTCAGCTGTCTAGTTAGGGTGACCATAATTCTTTTAGGAAAATCCAGGAGGGGAGAAAGGGAAATCTAGAACATACACACACACACGTGTACTGGGGCACTGTGTGGCAGCAGGCTGGGCTGGAGCAGGTGTCAGGAGTGTAGTGCCTCTGTCACCAAAGCCAGGGCTGCAGGTTGGAGCCAGGACACACTGGGAAGCATGGTGCCTTTTTCACAGGGGCTACAGGCTGGTGCCGGGGGTGGGGGCAGGCCACCAGCCTGGCCAGGTACACTTTGCGAGCTCTGTCTGACTCCCAGGTCTGGCTCTGTCCTGGCACCTGCAGCCACATCCAGGCCATGCAGCCCCAGCCTCACATCCCTTCCCCAGTTAGGGAAGGGTGCGGTAGGGCCAGGCTGGGCTTTTCCTGTGGGAGCTGCAATGCAACTGGCCTGCCCCAGGCCAGGCCCGCCTGGCGGGGCATGGCCAGGATATGGCTATAGGTGCTGGGATGGGGCCAGAGCCATGAGTCAAAGTGGGGCAGACAGAGCCTGTGCAGCATCCCCAAGTTCAACCGGCACCTTGCCCCTAGCCCCAGCCATAGCCTTAGTCCATAGCCCTGGCTCCAGTGACAAAGGCACTGTGCTCCCTAGCAGAGGTGCTGAGTACATGGAGGCCCAAGGGCCCTGGATCCCCTTGGGAAGAGGGCTGGCAACTGAAATGTGTAAAACTTTTCACATGTCCATCATTTTAGAACAACCCCCCC
>NW_017729004.1:58893966-58906363 GCF_001723915.1 Gavialis gangeticus | reverse complement strand
CTGCCCCACGCTGCCTCTCACTGCCCCCCACACACTCACTCAGTGTCACTCTGTCTGTCTGTCTCTCCACCCCACAGCTCCCAAGAGTGGGACGAGGCAGGACAGCATCACACACACACACACAATACCACAGCTCCCAGGTTCCCACTAATTTAGTACTTTTGTTTAAATTTTCTCCAATGCCCAGGATGCTGAGACAGCCTTTAAAATCCAAGACTCTCCCAGCCAATCCGAGACATATGGTCACTCTATGTCTAGTGGTATTTTAGTGGCACTTATATAGATATTAGATCCTATTCCTACTTGCATAACTATATTTGTCTATCTGAGCATGTATCAAAGTGATCCACTATATCCACTTATGCTCTGCTGCAATCTTGTTCACCTGGGAAAGTGTCTCATTCCATATAAATCCCAGAAATTTCAGTCAGGAAAAAAACAACTGGAGAAGAACCCACCCATATTTTAGTCCAGTGGTTTTCAAACTGGGAATGTGTATTATGGGGGGTATACAACACTTTGTCAAAGGGTACATGCCTAAATTTTAATAATGTCAGTAGAGCTTCTGATTGGTCAACACACAGTGAATAATGGCATTGTCACATGTTGGTGTTAATAGAGACGCATTGAGTGTAAGGGGTAAAAGCAGCCATATTTTGCAGGTAAAGGAGTACACAGCCAAAAACAGGTTGAAACCTCCTGTTTCAACCCAATCCTAATGGTTCAGATATTTATACAAAAAATGGGAGACCTGGGTTCTTGGCCCTCTTTCACCCACAGGAGGTTTGAACCTACATGTCTCTTTTAGAAAAGTGCCCTAAGCACATATCATGGGATAAAGAACACCCTCAATATTGCTATTGAAGCTAGCTTATCAGCCAGGTTGCCAAGAGGGTGCCCCCAGTGCAGTTTCTTGCATTAAATTGACCAGAGATTCTCAATCAGGTTGCCATGACACCCTGGGGTGCCTTGAGATCCTTTCAATGGTGTGCCAGGGTGCTACATAATGTAAGAACTGTTAGGTGTGCAAAACAAGATGAATCCAGAAATTTCATAAAGGAATCCGTGATGTTAAAACCATTCTAACCTGTTGTGTTCTTGTTGAATTCTTTGCAAAAGAAAAACTGCTCCAGTACTTTTCTGTAGCCAAAAAAATGAGTTAAAACTAAGAGCTAGCACTTCCTGAGGGGTGCTTTAAGAATAACAAGGGGTGATTCAAACCTAAACAGGTTGAGAACCATTGAAATAGATATTAGATAAAATGGCCAGAAAGTATTAGAGGCAGAACAGGGGACAGAACCCAAGGCGATCTCCCTGGAAATGGGTTCTAAAATTCATATAAGTGGCACTAAGTGTTATTTATGTATCTGCCTAAGATGCCCAAAGGTAGAACAAGACTTGGTCCATGGTTTTACACATTGACTTTCTAAGGTGCCCAGGAGTATGGATACTTCCTGTCATCCTTGTGCACTAGTGGTTTGCCTAGTCTCCTGTCCTATAGGTCTGCAAGAAGGAAGCTCAGTGTTGTAAACCTTAGGTAGCCAGTGACAAGCTAGACTTGCCATTTTCCATAAAATCCTTTGGCTTCTGTAGCACTCCATTGAAAATGTTAGGTAGAGTCAGGTACATTCACATTTGGATTTACTTACTACGTTGTGAGAAATAAAACTATCAAAATATTAAATTCTTTCTTCCACTTAACTCCTGCTTGCAATTCAGTTTATTTTATGAAGTCTCTAAATTTTAAAATTTCAACATATCACAAAGTCTTTTATTAAAAAATGTTCAATTACATTAAGGAAATTTTGGAGGGGAGGTTAAAACCAGAGGGTTTTACATCTGGGTAAGAGTATTAATACATAGTTTGAATGTTAAGTCATGATTTCTTTTAACATAAAACACATAAAACTAATAGTTTCATATAGTCTTTATTCCTCCTTACCCATATTTATACTCTCATTCAGAATCCAGTCGTTAAAAAACACTTAATATCAAAGACACAAAACCTTATCAAATAAAAAAGAAAGGAAATACCCGAGATGGCTATATAGCTCATAACTTCACAGCTTACCTGAAGAGACCAATCCATGCAGGTGACAACACGATGCTTGGACCAATGCTCATCATAGAACTGACGATTAAAGGAAAGGTTGGCTCCAGCTTGAACATCTCTGTGTGGATTTAAACAACAAAGACATGCTTTAAAGTACCCAGGCTCATTCGTAATGACAACTAATGTAAAAAAGTCCAACCCACCCCACACACACCTCATCCTCACACCCCTTGTTTCAAGCCTTGTCATGCTACTTAATTCTAGCTATTTCAGCTCATTGGCCATCTTGTCATGGGGCTAAAAAGAAAGACATTTTGGACATATGTGGACAAAATAGTATTTATAATTCTCCCTTTTTACCTCCCAAAGCTTTCCCCCATTGGCCATTCTCAGTCATAGTGGGCAACATCATCATCCTGCATGCCACTTAAGGCAATGACCTGTTTATCATAGACTCCTCACTCCCTTTTAGAGAATTTAACTGTGTCTATCTCTTGCTAATTCTGTCTGCTTAAAACAGTAAGGCACGACATCCACAGAGCTAAAACAATTGTCCCAATTCTCATCAACTCTCATTATCAAGACCAGCTAAAGAACCAGTTGACATAAATTGATCATGAATATATTTAGTCTGTATATGAAAAAGAAGGTTTCTAACAACCAGAAGAGTGTGGAATGGTGTTCCAGTAGAGGCAGACTGGGGCAAGGAATATAAACTTATTTTAATATGGAGCTCGATAAAATCATGGAAGGGATTACACAACTTGGATGTCTGTGGTCTGAATTCAGTTACACCAAAAGTCCTTGACATTCCTATATTTCTATCTCTTGACTACTGCAACCTCTTCTCTGGACTTGACAAATGAAGTCTCTCTCTTCACTCATTTCCATTCCAAGCACTGAATCAAGATGTATCTTCCTCACTCTTTGCTTTGACCATATCAGCCTTCCCTTTTTATTCTTTCTCTATCACACCAAACAGCGTATGGTCTTTATTTTCAAGGATGTTCAGACATACGCTTCTTCTACCCATGGCCTCTTACATGTTAATGCGATGTGCACTCACACCTCCAATTAGCCACCAATACCAGCCCTCAGTTTAGCCAGCTTGTTAGATTATTAAACATATGCCCCCTTTCTTCATGCTGCACTCTCACATGTGGCAGGAATTCCTAACTAACACCTCCAGGTCCTTCTTCAAATTCCTTCTTCAAATTCTCCTTTACTAAGATGTTTTAAAAACACCTTGCCATTAAACAGGCAGCTGTTAAATACTACCTACTGTGCTGCCCAGCACTGCCTCATTGCTGCCTTCATCTATCTGCCTGCATCCTCCTCTTGGCTTCTGCTTTAATACTTAGATTGTAAACTCTTGTACTGTAGTTGTATAAGACAATAGGACCCTGGTCCATGACTAGAGGCCTGATTTAACCCCTATTTTTTACAATATAAAAAATAGATCATATATTCCACAGTGACTACTGACCGGGCACGGTTCTTATGAAGCCATAATGTGCTGTAGCTCCAAATCCACATAAGTATCAGCACTGGGGTCCAAATAACTAAGTCTTACATATGCATCTCCTTACTAGGTTTGGCCTTCTTGCTTGCATTATGGATTCACCTACTGTTTGTATGTCAGAGAAATCCTTCAGTAGCCTTCTGAAAATGGCACCAATACGTCAGCTAAGCAAGTGACCTCCAAACCTCATGTACAAAGATAGGCTCTGCACAAGCTTCAAACAGATTAGCACAAAAAGGAGTTGTTGGGAGTGGGGCTGAACAAAAGGTCATATAAATTCAGTGGCTGAGAAACTCCACAGAGGGTTAGATACTATTCATCATTCTATCTTGTAGATTGGAACTGCAGCTGAAATCCTGCAGTCTGCCTGAGGGCTAGTAGTTGAGATGTGGATGTCATCCCATCTAACCCCATTAAAATTTGGCTTTCACTTTTATTAAAAGTTTAGACACAGAAACTTTGCTTTACATTTAGGATATGTATTGATTGTGATCTTGTGCTCACATAGTGCTTTTCAGCTAAGTGGGCTCATTTTAAATCTGCAAATTGATTGTATAAACTCTACCTAAAAGAATCATTTTAACCATTCCAAAAAGTGCAGGAACTTCTGGAGTGAATTTCGGCAGCTGTTCAGTGGTGCACTGAAAGGCTTAGGACTGTAAATGAAGACTTCTATATACAATTGAAATGATAGGACCGTAGAGGGATTTAGTTAGGCAGGATACAGATACAGTTACATGGTGGAAACTAGCTAGGATTCCAGGACTAACCCCTACTTTTGAGAGATCTGCAATGGCCTGTTAATGATCACAGGTGGTCAAGACCTTGGTTCTTTATATTAGCTGAAAGATGCATCATATCATTAAAAAGAACTGTAATTAATGTTATACCTCTCTAAGATCTAGTCAGTAACTGCATCACTTAGCACCTTAAAAGTACTTACATGTGGTAAAAATACAGTATTAAAGCACTAAAAATATAGATTAACATCCCATTGCATTTTTAGAAGTACCCAGGCATCTAATGGGAATAAGCCATTGAAGTATTTCTAAACATCGCATAAGGTGTTTGTTTACACTGTTAGGTGTTAAACAACCTTTAGGTATCTGGTCTTAAATCCAAAATAAATAGAAAGTGACACCAATTGAAGCTGGACAAAATATTAGGATTTTTTCATATTTTTCACATTTTTATTACTATTTGAAATGTCATCAAAATCTTGACATTTAGGGCAGCTCTAAAATAGCTTTAAAACAAATCAGAGAAATAAAGCAAGATGGTATTTTACAAAATAACTCAGTGCAGCAATATGATCAGAGATTTCAAATATATCAACTTCTGATCTTTTACCCGCCGGTTCTGTACAGCAGTGGTGCTCAACCTCTGGGCTGTGGGCCCCATTTGACCCATGGAACCAGTACCCCAAGGTTTTGGGAACTTTATGGAAAAATAATGGTGCCAGCATTAACTGACACTAACCTACTGCCTAATATCTTGACCCATGGGGAGTCGTGTGAGCCAGAAAATGTGGCCCTAAATGTGCTAATCTTTCTAGTGAATGGCCAGATCCCACATGGCCAGATCTCGGTGCGCAGAGTTGGGTCAGTCCAGCATGTGGCTGGATCCAGGCATATGGGGGTGGGCCACATTCATGGACTGACCTTACATGGGATCCAGCTCACAGGCCCACAGTACCAAAAGACTGGAAGCCACTGTTCTACCATATTGGTTTTAGATTTAAAATAAAACTTTCACAAGTTTGATCCCATATACAATGGATTTATACTTTAGAAAAGGAAAAAGAACTGACCCATCCTTCTCTTCCACATCTCGGCCACTATAGTCAAAGAATATATCTGAATCTTCAGCCAAAGCTCGTTCAATTACACGTATTGTCCGGTCAAAAAATATCAGGAATTCTTCTGAATGGAGAACCTGTTGTTTTTCTTCCTCTGTCAGTTCTCTAGGAGGAGCTTCCAAAGCAGAAAGCCACTGTTAAAAATATAGCATCTTACACCTTTCCAAGTGAATCAAAGTCTTCAGTGAAAATTATTTTTCTTTTACATGTATGAAAGCTCACTACTGTACTGACAGAAATAAATCCATGCTTTACATTTAAAATCATGACTAAGAATTTAACAGTATCTAAATATACCTCTGTATGTTCACAAAATGTGGCATTTACATAGAAGAGATCCTATATCTTACATATTTATTATTCCGAAGAGAAAAATACTTAAGACCCTAAATTAAATAAACCCAGCATTCATATTTCAGGAAATAGTTCTGACTGACATTTATTGCAATACTAAACTTGAAAAGGCATAACACTTATATAACAGAGGACCCGTCTAACATGACTTTTAAATGCAGATAACTTTTTAAAATATGACTATGATGAAATAACCTTCTTAGCTTAGTAAAAGTTATACTACAGTTCATTGTACTAAAAGGGTTACTGGATTTCACTTTGCATAATCTTTTATTCACTTCTTCCAGCATCTTCCTGGTGCAATAGTTTTGGACAGTTTGTGAAGCACTGAAATAAATAAAGATCTTTTCTAGAGGTTAGCTCTGAAACAAAATTAAAAAACAAACACCCACACAATTTTCTTTAAAAGCATCTTATAAAACCTCCTAAAAGCCAGAGCTGTAGAACTTATTGTGCCAAACATTTAGTCATCAAAAATAAAAAAGAATCAAAATCTTTCATGCAGGATGTGTCTACATGTGCCCTCAACTGAGTAGCTGATACAGCACAGTAACCACTGTTCTTGCACTGTTCCGGCAGTGCATGGGTCGTTTCCAACCCTAGTGTGCAGTAGCAATGAGCTACTGAGCAATGGGCAGTAGCATCAGCATCATGGTTTATGCCCACTGACACTACACTGCCGTAGTAACAACCTACATCATCATAGCTCATTGCTACAGCACCTACATTTAATATTTTTGAACTAGAACTTTACCTCCTGGAAAGAAGTAGGCTTAAACAATGGTAGACTCGAATGAAGAGGCTTGATCCTAATCAGTGAGATTACTCATGTATGTAGGGGATTTCTAGAATCGTGCACACAACCATAAGTTTGTGAGGTCAGATTAAATTCTTGCATTTATTTATAACCAGTAGAATTTTTTACACCTACATACTTGTACATCTCAAAGGTTAATGAATATTTTCTTTAAAATAGTGGGGCCTGATTCTCAAATCTATAGCTCAGAGTGACTTTAAATGGAGCCGTGAGTGCTCAGGTATTCCAAACTCAGTAGACCTTAGCTTTGCTCTCCTCTTTAGTAGGATGTGTTGTGCGGCGAGGACTACCCATATTGCTGCACCCTTTCATGAAGTGCAGTATTGCTGACTGGTAGAGAAAAGGGGTGAGGTCCCAGCCCTATATCCTCCCAACCCCACCTGTTCTCTACCCTAGCAGGATCAGGCAGTTGTAGCTTAAGTCTACAAGAAAGAAGGTTCCTTTGTCCTCCTCACATTGTGCACTTGTTATAACTACTTCTTGGCTAACAGAGGGCTTGCCCACACTACAGTGGCAGGTCATGGAGAGGACTGGCTGAGCATGCTTTTCTTATGGCCTACCCACCTAAGTATGCTGATGAGCTTCTGAAAGTTATCCAGAGAAGCTGTTATGGATTAGTCCCAGCAGCTGTTCTCAGGCCCATCAGAGGCGAAGGGCTCAACGGTGGGCACTAGGGATAAGCAACTTGATGAATTCCCAGGTTTGGAGTGAAACAGCAGACTTGGGTGGGCAGAGTCTCTGGTGGAAACTCATCCCTTTGGTCTTTAAGGTCTGGTGCCACTGTGGTATAGATATGCCCACAGAGTCACTGGTTGTCAATACACATGCTCCAGGGTAGTTGGGGAGGATTTTTAATTCGAGAGGCTCCCAGATAGCAACTGTAATTAAAATGCTGCAACATCATATGTATTCAGTGTCCCACATTTCAGACAGGCTGTGGAGGTGCTTTAACTAAAGCCCATTCAATACATTTTAGTTAAAGCACCCCTGCCACCATTCTGAAACGTGGGATGCTGAATACATGTGACACTGCAGCATGCAGGTGTGTTCTAATTAGAACACTCCCAACGCATTCTAATTAGAACGCATTGGAGCATGTGTATAGGAACCCACTGAGTGTAGGATCTCATGAGTTAAAAGCATGAATTAATGCAGCTTAAATTAAAGATCCATGCCTCTGTAGTTAGGAGCTTTAAGAACTTACATTCCCTATGGACTGGACAAAGGGAAGGATTTGTAGCACAGTTACCAATGCCCTCTTCACTCCCTTAGGGGCAAGTCAGGTTATATATTACAATTCCATTTTAAAGATTTTATAGCAGATCCTTCAATCCAGTTTCCATTACCTGGGGATCTAGCTATGCAATTGTACATAGGATCTGTTCACAGTGTTCAAAACATTTTCAATACAAATATGAGTTAAAAAGCATCCTCTATGAGATGCACCAAGTTTGCTCTTCTGTATGGTTTAATACTCTGTTAACAAACTATAAATGGTGTGATTATGAGGGAAAAAGAGGAATTGACAAGTTCTTAGAGTTATGTATCTAAAGTCTGCTTTCAATTACACTGGCCCAACATTATATAATAAATCAGTCAGAATAAACTGAATGGCCGTCTTTACTCCTGTGTCCTTTTAAATAATAAATCATTGCACCGGTTACTTTTCTAGCCTTGAAAAAACAGTACCGTATCCACCTTAGGAAAATGCCACAGGTGTCACTGAAGTTATATCAAGTTAATTTTGCTAACAGGATGAATTCCCTGCTGCCTGCTGGTGAAGTCCTACTGACTTCAGCAGATTTATGCCAGCAGAAAACTTGATTCAGACTTCAGAAATATGCTTGCAAACAAAATATAATAAAGGAATCATCAGTTATCAAATTGTTGTACTAAAACTACAATAGCTACGTACTAACAGCTGCTCCAAGTGCTTCTCTGTTTATAAGTTTTAATTAGATTGTTTGTTTTTGAAAAACATCTTACAGACTCTCCAAGTCACAGCGGGTTAAATAGAAGCAGCCAAAAGGTTAATTCAATTTAGTGTCTCAGGGAACACCCTGAGAGTCCTGATGTTAAGCTGTAACTTCATACCCTGTTGCTTAACACTTAACAAAACACAAACTGAAATAGTTCAAAGTTGCCCTTTCAAATTATTGAACATGAAGTGCTGCAGCATATAGGATTTGTGTCTCACACATCAGATTGACAAGTCTCTGCAAAACTTCCTTTTTTTTTCTTTGCTCTTCTGAGGCTTGGCATCAGGCTGCACTCAGGAGCAGGCAAAAAACAAGATTTGCCCTCAGATATTTGAGTGCAATTTGGCTAACTTAAGGGAGCAAGGTTATAAGTAGGTATTTATCAAAGGCACTTATATAGCCACACTCACCATTGTACCTGAATCCATTTCAGTCTTTAAAGCACTTTTCCTCACAACCCGGAAGATAGGGGGAGGTGTTAATATTGCCAGTTTATATTTGTTTGAACTGCTCTAAGACACAATTTATAGAAGCAAAATCTTTGCACAACACCTAATCAACCTGACAGGAAGGTGCAGAGTGGAGGCAAAAATCCTCCCAGGAAACAGAATAGCTAAGAAACTACAACCTTGGATGATGCCCTGGTCCTTTGCCTTCCCCAGCATAGACAACTGCCTTCCATGGTGCTTTGTCAAATTAATCTTGGGTCTCTGTGGACCTCTATGCCATGCAAGAGGTGTATATATCCCCTGCATAGTCCCCCAGTGTAACGGAACACCAGTTACTAAGGCAGGAGCAAAATATATCTTTAGACGGGGGCATTGTGGGAGCATCTACACATGCCATTAATGCACACAAATAAACTTCAGAGCTTATTGCTCCATAGTTTTTTGCTCCTGGGTACAGTGTTTGAACATGGGCCTGGGAGCAAAAAACTCTGGCGCTTGTTGCTCTGGAGTTTCTTCATGTGCAGAATATGGAGACCAGCCGAATCAGCCCAGACTGGCAGGGAACCAAGGGGGTCAGTTTGCCAGCCCAGGGCTCCATGTGCTGCAGGGGCCCTGGCTGAGGCATGAGGATGTGTCAGTGCGGGGCTAGCTGGCAGGCAGCCCCACACTGAAGCACCCTTGTGCCCCAGCTAGCTCCCATGCTGTACATGGAGCCCTGTCCTGCCAGCCAGGACTGCTCAGACGGGGCTCCATGTGCAGCAGTGGGGTTGGCTGGGACAAAAGGATACTTCAGTGCAGGGGTGCCTGCTGGCTAGCCCAGCACTGAAGCACCTTTGTGCCTCAGCCAGCACTTCCTCCCCCCCATGCACATGGACCCTGTCAGAACAGCTCTGGGCTGCCTACTCTGCCCAACTCCATGTGCTTCAGAGCAACTGGCTGGGGCATAAAAGTGCTTTATTGGGTTGGGGAGTGGAGCTGCCTGACAACTAGCCCCACACTGAAGCACCCTGTGCCCCAGCTAGCTGGGGAAATGTCTACACATGCGCTGCTGACCACAAAAAAAAAAACTTCCACAGCAGGTTAGCACTTGTATTTTACAAGACTACCCTGCTGGAGAGTTTATTAGTTTCGTGCACCCTAATAGAAGCCTGTGTGTAGACGCCAAGAAGTTTACCGTGCACTTAATTAGTCAACTGCACAGTAAACTTCTCATGTAGAGGTGACCACTACATAGAAAAAAAAGAAAAAGAAGAATTGGCAAAGAGTACAGTTGACAATAGCATCCAGTATTGAATAGTAAATTGGCACTAAGTGAACTCATCTGGAGAGGAAGCCTGTAATGAGACAACATCCCACTGTCACCACCGAAGTATCAGTTTATGAGAATCAAAGACAACAAGCATGACAATACAGTGAACTGGTATAAAAAGAGAGAAAATGAATGTGAAGGCAACTGGAAAGCTAACTTTAAACTGCTCCAAATGGTTAAAATGACTTGGTAATTCTAATCCTCTCTGCAGCTGGAAACATAAATTCATTAAATGGCATTTGCCAACTATAACTGGCCAAAAAAAAAATCAGAAGAAGGAAGAAAAGAAAACAAAAGCAGCTTGGAAGTTCTGGAGACATGAATGACTGCAGTTTTGCCTCCACAAAATCTCTCTTGTAGTTAGCAATGATCTGCGTGAGGCCAACAGTTTATTAAGCCCTCTTCAACATCAGAAAACACCCTGGCTAAGGTTTGTAGGGCATAAACTGGTTTACCTAATTCATCAGACTGACACACCAGATGCCCCCTAGCAATATTAAGCTTCATATTTTAATATTATTTTCTTCTTTCATTCGGTTGCCTCTGAAGTTTTATTTGAGGCAATCTTTTCTTGCAAGAATGTCAACATCATTACTTTTTCCAGTACAACATACTTCAATAACGTGACAAATACACAAAGTGTAAGCAGAAATTGAAACAGAGAGTTGCTCTTTTAGTATGAAGATTTTTCCACACTTTTATCTTTCAGGGCCACTTCCATTTTCTCCCCATTTCTTTCCTTGTGTGTCTTTTACCTTGAATAAAATAAAATAAAATAAGTTTTATCTAATTTTTTGCAATTTTCTCCCCCTATCTGGCAACTTAGAGTTACTTTGATCTCAGCTTTCAAGAGATACATGACTTTCTTCCAAGAAAAGTGGCTGATCTGAGTATTTTCTCCTGGGGCCTTATTCTTCTACACAATGCTACAGCATGTTCACAAATGATATTTGAGAATGCAGTATTTGGCTTCACAGTTATTTATTACACAGAATAAATCCTATTCTATACAGCTGTGGTGTATAATAGAGGTTGATATTTAACTTGGACCAAAAGATTTTATACTGATTGGTTGAATTTAATAATAAAAACTATGAACAGTAGGGATCCAATTCTGCTCTTGTTTATACAGTGGAGCCCCACTGACTTTAGAAGGAACTGGCCAGTGTACATGTGTACCACTGCCCTCTAATGGACAGATTTAGAATGGCTAAATACTTCTTATTTACATATATTTACATGAAATATAAGGTCACACACACACACATGCATATGTTTCACAAATGGAGTTTTATACAAGTCATTGTTCTATATGCTACTTAGCTCAAGCTGTGTCCGGTTTGCTCAGACCTGAGGAAGGGTACCTTGTTCTGGAAAGCTTGTTTAAGATCTCCAACAATGCAGTTGGTCCAATAAAAGATATCACCCACAAAAATCCTCACTCCTTGCATAAATAATTCAAAGGCCTTATACTTCTACAAAGCAGCTTTACTTCTATTGGTACCTCAGCAACCTGGATTAAAGCTACATCAAGTGTGCCTGCAAATACTTTAATAAAACCATCCAGCTGTACTGTAGACATAACCTATGGCTACTGTTTTCAGCCTAACCGTTATATTTATATATTGTAAAATCATAAAAGGATTATTGGGCTTGCCCCCCTTCCCCATAACAGAGGCCATTGGGCTTCCTCATATTAATTTCTGATTCAAGTCCAACAGCTGTACTTGAACTAAAGCATACCTATTAGAAAAAATCTCCCGTTTTGATTTCAACATTACCACTGCTGGCAAACCTTTGCAACACTTGTTAATTTGTTTCTATGATTAATTAACCATCCTGATAAAAATGTGCACCTAGTCTGACACTGTTCAGATTCAGAATCCAGTCAGCACTTTTCATTATATCTGTGTGAGAGACAGTCCTCTATTATAAAATTTACCCATTGAGGTATAGATTACATCAAAGTCCTCGTAAGTTAAAGCTCCAAAATTTTTTCTTCATAAGGTACATTTTTTAATCCTTTAAACATTTTTGCAAACCTTCTTGAAGTGCG
>NW_017729004.1:58881586-58888966 GCF_001723915.1 Gavialis gangeticus | reverse complement strand
TTATCCATTGAGGTATAGATTACATCAAAGTCCTCGTAAGTTAAAGCTCCAAAATTTTTTCTTCATAAGGTACATTTTTTAATCCTTTAAACATTTTTGCAAACCTTCTTGAAGTGCGTTCAGCAGTGGTTGTATTGGTGCCTCTGGACTCTTACTTGGGATTCCTTATATAAATCTAAGAATCACTTTAGATTAACTCTTTGGACCACAGCTTTGTATGAGAGCTCATATTCAGCAAATTCATAATTTTTATTAGAGATTTTGGCTGAAGACATAAAGGTTCTTTCTTATGTAAAAGCAATAATGTCTTTTTTTGCCTGGAATAAACACTGAGCCTTCTGTTTCATTTCTTACTTAGGCAAAATGTTGAAGGCAAGAGTTAGGTTTTCTGAATCAGCTCCCATGTTGTGTATAAAAGAAACAGGCATGTTCAAAAAGAGTCTCATACACCATGCTGTAGATAGAGAGCTCTTAACATTTCCTAGCTCTTCTCAGTTGATAACACAGGGGAAAGATTCACTGATTTATACTGGTTCCCTCAATGGCTACAGAAAAATTAACTTAGGCAGGAATATAGACATTAAAGAAGAAACTTAAAGGCAGTATTCCAAATAGCTGAAAATGTTTCAGAATACCCACATACATGAATCATCTCACTTGTCTAATGCAGGCCCCCTTCACTTTTAGAGATAAGTCTACCAGGATAGGCAGCTGGATGACACCAGACAAACATGAAAGCTGTAGCCAGGGAAAGGAATAGGGTTATTGCCCATCACTGGGAGCTTAAAAGAACAAGGTGCCACATAGGATGTTGAAAGTTCAAGCCATGGATTTCTACAGCTCTTGTTAGCTAACACATCTAAAGGTTGTGTGTTCTTACACACATGTTGAAAGAAGAACTATGGCACTAAAATGAGCTGAGCCAATCTCCTGTCTTTAGTAGCAGAGTTCTCTTAAGGTGGTGGCTTCCTGCTTCATTGCTTTTCTTTCTTTCTTTCTTTTTCTTTCTTCGTTTCACAGATTTTTGTTTTGTTTTGTTTTTAATAGATGCTAATGACATAGTCAGGCTTTTATTCTTCAATAAACCCAGAACCTACACATAACTTAGGTTCCAGGAATCTGTTTTATATTTCACTGTATTTATTTAATTGTAGATTTTCTCTCCATTTGAAAATTCCCATTTGAGTCCCATTTGGGGCAGAATGAGGCCCCAAGCCATTCAGGATGAATCCCCTACTTACATATTGTCATTACAGCTGTTGGTAGTGTATTTAAGTCAATCCTGCTCCTTTCTGATGGGAACAATATTTGACCCTTTGTTAACTCAGTTCTTAAAGTTTTATGCATAGGTATGGTATATTTTTTCTGTTACATTCAAGCATCGTGTTTACATTTAATGGGGAAAAGTCTTGACATGCAAAAGAAGATTGTGAAGGATCATTTTAATACAGTTGTAAGATAATAAAAAGCCATGATGTTTCATAGCTACATGTTGAGTAAATCTCTTGCCTTCAGATATGCTCAATTTTTGTTGTTTTTAAAAGTAATTTTTTGGTGTTACACCTAAGTGCAAAACACATTTCATTTTGGTTTCCAGGGACAACTCACTTTTTCTTCCATGCAAGGAGAAAATATTTACCCACACACACATACATATATGTATACACAAACACCACATACACACACACACATAGTCCACATATATATATTCCAAATTATTTTTTATCTATTCTATACATTATTCTATACACAGCCTAATGTTGTTGTCCCACACTGCTCTGGAGACATGAGGCCAAACTGAGATCATGTTTGCACAATAAAACCCTAGTGAATCTATAGATCTCAGATACCATAGCTGCACTCACTGCTGGTGGTACACAAGCAAGATAGATTAAAGCCAGCTTCACTATGTCTACACAAGCTTCAATTCCACTTCTGGTAGTAGTTCCTGTGTGCCAGCTGTGTGCTCTGAGAAGGGCTGGGCACAATGTACCTTCACAGATACAAATAGCAACCTTCCCCATTATGGGCTTCTCTACTAAGTCAGTGCAATAACCCTCTTCTTGACAAATACACTCATACATCATCATCCTGCCAGTGCGTTTGGTATACTACTGCAGTCCTCATGCAAAGGTAGGTGATGTATAGGTCATTGTACAGGCCCTTTATACTGCAGGTGAATTGTATCCTTCGTTGTCACTGGGTGCATCTACACATGCCCCTGACTGAGCAGTTAATACTGTGCAGTCATTTAGTACTTGTTTTAGCAAGTACTAAATGACTTCACAGTACCTCACAGTACTGTGAAGTCCCAGCAGCACACGGGTCATTTTGAACCCACTGTGCAGTAGCAACAAGCTACTGTGCAGTAGCTCATTGCTACTGTGCAGTAGTGGCGGCGTCATAGTTAGTGCCCATACATCACCATAGCTCATCGCTACGGCACCACAGCATCTTCTATAGACGAATCCAATAATAATAGTAATGAACCAATCCAATAATATGTGCTAATCTTGCAGATATTTACACACATTGAGTAGCCCCATAGAAACCAGTGGCATTACTCCAGTGATTAAAAGTAAGTACCTATATAAGTATGCACCCAAGAGGAGAAGCTGTAACACATGGAGAAAAACTCAGATTTCTTATTAAAATGTCTCTGATAAAATAAAGCACTGTTAATCCAATGGCTCTGAGGAAAATGAAACATAAGGAGTGGATCTAAAGCTTTTATATTTTGTATACTCAACCTATTTTTGAGGTATACATATAAAAAAAAAAGTCTGTCTCTCTTCTCCCCTCTCTCATGATTTTTTTAACACTCCTATAACTCAAAAAAGGCCAAGCGATTTTTTTTTTATCTGTTAAAAATGTGCTCCCTGAGCTGAAACCAAATTTCAGCCCTGAGCAAATTTTTACGGCTGGGTTATAAATCCCTGAAAAACAGGATTCATAATGGAAGTGCTGACACAGCCTTAACTACCATATAGCCGTGTGAATGGCGCCACTATAATATCTATTAGAGATTCTTTATAAAGTTTGCAAAATATTGTCTTGCCTTCCAGAAAAAAAGAAGCCAGAGTACTTAATGCCAACATAAACATGCTTTTAACCCATTATGTGCTAATTTGCAGAAAAGCCATTAATTCTGAATCCGGCACACAGAGTGCAGTACTAACAGGAAATGTTCCTCTAAACTCTTGTTTGACTTATAACATGGTTTTAATCACTTCCATGAAACACAGACGATGGTTTCAAACTCTGAGTGTTGCTCAGAACATGAGAAGGGTGATTACATTGGAGAGAAAAACTGGTCTGAAGAGGGAAAAGACAGAGAGAACTACACTAAGCATGTCAACATTATTATTCCATTCTCAGTCAAATTTCCAAAGATTACTTCAGCTCACAGCATTTAATGTTAGTCATCCATGTGCTTCTATTTTATCTTAGCTATATCATTAACAACAAGTATGTTTTCTAGGTGGTATGAGCAGATTTTTCCATTGAATCCACTTTTTATTAGCAACCCACAAGGCTGAAGCAAGTACGTTGCTTGACTTTAAATTTTGACATGTGTCATAGAGACCACTGCTACCAAAACTTTGCATAGCTACTGCTAGACAAGGGAGGGAGCCAGTGGCAATATGAAGCACTTCCACTAGACTAAACTATAACAAAGAAAGAGATGATGTTAGTGATGGCACTCATTCAGCTATAACAACACAAAGGGCTCACTTGCGAGCATGTAAAAAACTAAAATAAATAGATATTTTTAGGATTCTGTTTAATTTTTTTCCCTTCTATTCACTCATTAATACAGTCTCTCCCTCTTCTTGATTTCAGATATAAACATTGGGATCCCCTTTATGTGGTAATGCAAGGGAATATGTACAAATGTAAATCAAACATTTTACACGGTATTCAGCAACTTACTGAAACTTCTTGGTACAGCACACAGAATGAGCTGAAAAAATGTACTCGCTTATGCTGTTAGTAACAAAACATCATACCAGATTGCTATTGACATCACTTTACATGGCTGTTAACTGTTGTTATTAGTAATAGTAAGAGTGGGAGTAATAAAAGTAGTGGAGTGCAGTAAAGCTACTATCAGTGGATGTGGTCACTGCCAATTGGATTCAGATCTTGATGAACTTAATATAAATCTCTTTTCACTCATAGGGCCTGAACACCTATGGCACATTATCATTGATGTATTTACATTGTTTTTACATACCGATTAAATTGTACTGACATTCCGGAGTGAACAGATGACTAGTTATCACAAGATAGCTGCATGGTAGATGCTAGTACATCACCTTGCTATTATGTGGTGGTGGACCAAGTAATAAGCTGTTTGCATCAAGCAAATGGCTACTTCAGGATAACTGAGGACACATAATACATACACTGGTGTAACTGTTTCTTTCTATGAGGGGCTTTCCACCAGATTCTTATAAATTACACCAGCATAGAGCTATATATTGTGGGATCCCTTCTTTCTTTTACACCATTAAAAAGAAAAGATACACTGGTGTAAATTTGTCATGTACTTATGCCCTCAGATCAGAATCTGGTGGCAAATCTCTCAGTGCTGTTACTGTACTCTTTAATACTGACTCTCCATTGAGTCACTCTAGATTTGTCACTGAGGTCACACTCTCCAAGGCTTAGTTAGAGCTCTGGATGACTTTGACACATTCTGGTAATTATCTCATACAAAGTTTGAAGAAATGAAGTAAAGATTGTGGTTTTGAATACATATTACCTTCCAAGAATATTCAAGGTAGGGCTTGGGACTTTTTTTATTGGTGGTAGATTTTTTTTCCTTCTAATTTTTTGAGATAGAATTCCAGGAAATGCATGATTAAGTAGGACTGTATGGGAAATGGTTTTCCAATATAAACAAGTTTTCCAGATTAAAAAAAAAAATCCCATTCTGCTGTGATTGAAAAAAATACACTTTTTAAAGTGACCATGCAGAGACCAACCAAAAGCCCAGTGGTCAGTGCTAACCCACTGGATTAGGGAAAGTGCTTCAGGTACTGATCTGTGAGGTTGGATACTGACATTTAGGTTCCTGTTCTGAATTAAGCACAGGCAGTACCAGAACCTCAGTCTTCCATTTCCTGGGCAAATGTCCCAGCCACTAGGTTATTGGCTGTTCTGGGGGTGGAGGAAGTAAGTCTTTCTAGTTTAAATTTTAACCAGAAAATCCATGGATTATGGTGGTATGTAAATTCCCACAAAAAAGTTTTCTTTTGACAAATCAACAGTTTCCAACTAAATAGTTTTTGTTGGAAAATCCCAGAATTCTCAAACATATGCAGAGTTGTAGGTACTGAATATCTTTGAGGCCTGTTTTATCTGGATGCCTAAACTGTAAACACAGATTGGAAAATTCTGACAGAACTGATCAGGCAGGTCAGAAAGCAAGTTATGGCAGAACTGGAACTGAGAGATCCAAATCATTTCCCCTTGTCATGAGGTCACATCTTCTCTGCAAAAGCAAATGCACTATCAGACCTCTACTAAGGAAACTAGATTTTGAAACTTTCACAAGTTTCTGAGATCTACCAGCTGGTCCCCAGTTCCTACTGCCAGATGTTTTAATGACCTTTTCTGACCTATGCAAATCTCTCTCTGGTCTCCCATATTGACACAGTTCCATTTTGCTTGGAAGAACAAGCTTTCATCTGTGATGTACTGATTCTATGCCCTAATCAAGTGATGAATCAAAGGAACTTTGTAACTTTTTCATAACACTTAGTCTACTAAGAATTATCTGTGATAGTGAGCATTATATGTGACAGTAATTATTTGAAGGGCTCGACCAATAAAAATAGATTTTATTACATCTTTTACATACCTTCTTTAACTTCCTGTTTCTGCTCTTGATTTTCCATTTCTGAGTCATTCTGTGCTTTCAGTTCCACCATCTCTTCATCATCCTCATTATCTAGAAAAAATAAATTAAGAAGGATGGTGACACTATGTTTCTTCAGGGCTCAGGCAGAAGTCTACTTGGGCATCTTGTAACCACTAAATATACTGACAGTGAACATATGCATAATAAAGTGTATAACAGATATAAATGAATCAATCCTCCACAAAAATCCATCTCAGGAAGCATCCCCAAATCAGCAAGTTCATATTCTAGTATGAGGCACCTGTTACTATCACTCCCTTTGGCAACTATCCATCTCACATATCTCATGAATGGCTCTCTGACCCCAGAGATGACTTATTGAATAGCATAAGGACAGATATAAACATGTTTCAGCCTGGCAGCTATTCAAAAAGTGGGACACCTGTTATCCAGACACCTCATTTCCAATTCAGTTCTCACCAGATTAATTTGTTTTTTGACCTACAGGAAAGGGTTAAATAGAAGTCTGACCTCAGGTCAGATGCCACTAGTAAGCAAACAAGCACGGTACAGTTCTGAAAAGTCCTCACTATCAACTAGGAGAACACAGCAAACCAAAGTGGCATTTGAAGCTAAAGAATGGGTTTTTGAATTAATACACATTTCATGAACATTACAAATTGACACATGTCAGTTACTACCACCAGATGCTTTAATGACCTTTTCTAACCTATGCAAATCTCTCTCTCTCTCTGGTCTCCCATATTGATATATTTCCATTTTACTTGGAAGAGCAAGCTCTTAATTCTTTTTCATCGTTTGCCTGAAGGTAATACTTAAAGTTGCACAAAATACTTTAAAAACAATCCAGATTTCACTAAAGAGCAAGCATTGTCATGTTCCCAGCAAGAGAATGCAATGGTTTTCCCATTTCGTTGGTTCTGCATGCACAGCAAGGCCTACCTATATAAAATGATAGTGCAGTATAGAAAAAAAAGTCTCATCAAGGCCAAGTAGTTTAAATTGCTTGTACTTCTCGCATGCACATGAACTGAAACATATATAATGCTGATTGCAGTGCCTAATAGACATGAAAGATTCGAAAGGCTGAAAAAACAGAGTGGTTTAGACAATGTGGCATAACTAAGGCAATTGTGAAAACATAAATAAGTTACTAGGCTATGGTGGGTATCACATTGGAGTGATTTGGGAGGTGTACACAATAGGACAAACTGGGCATGTCTACATGTACAATTAACATGCTTAAATTTTATGCACAGAAAATTCAGGCTCATTAAAGTGCTCCCCAGTGCATATCTACAGGTGCACCCCCATCAAGAACAAATTGAGCTCAACAGAAATAGTTCAATCCAAGGCTCAACCAGGTGTAGGACCTGCCCAGGTAAGAGCTCAGGTATATACCAAGGGACCAGTTGTCTCTCAGGTAGGGAGGGTGCCCAGGGCTCCCTCAGGGAGATTAAGGTGTCTCTTCACTAATGCAAGAAGCATGG
>NW_017729004.1:58872694-58880653 GCF_001723915.1 Gavialis gangeticus | reverse complement strand
TGGCCAGCCCTATGAGGAGAGGCTGAGGGACCTGAATCTCTTCAGTCTTCACAAGAGGAGACTGAGGGGGGAACTTGTGGCTGCCTACAACCTTATCAGAGGCCATCAGCAGGGACTTAGGTGAAGTCTGTTCACTAGGGCCCCCCTTGGAGTCACCAGGAACAATGGCCACAAGCTGAGGGAGGACAGGTTTAGGTTAGATATTAGGAAGAACTACTTCACTGTAAGGGTGGCCAGAGCCTGGAATAGGCTTCCCAGAGAGGTGGTGCTCTCACCTTCCCTGGAAATCTTCAAAAGGAGACTAGACAGGCACCTGGCTGGGGTCTTACAACCCCTACCATCCCCAGTGCTCCTTCCTGCCCATGGCAGGGGGTTGGACTAGGTGATCTGTCCAGGTCCCTTTCAACTCATTGATTCTAAGGCTGCTCCTGCCCTGCTCTACCACCCTGCAGCTGCCAGGGGGAGCTCCAGACTCTCCCTGGCTTAGCCCCAAGCTCCAAAGGGTGGAGGGAGCTGTCCTGACTCAGCCTGTGGTTCTGTCCCAGCTGAGGGAAGATCAGCTTTTGGGGGAGAAAGTGGGGAGAAGAAAGAGGAGCTCCCTCCCAGCCACATGGAGATCAGGATGAGTCCTAAGCTCCACGTGGCTAGCAAGCAGTGTCCTGCCAGCTGAGACAACTCCCCCTGCCCCTTGTGGCCCCTTGCTGCCTAGGCTGACTGGGAGCAAATTGCATCAGCATCTACAAGTGTGATGTGGCACATTAGTTAATGCACTGTTTTTCTAGTACCTGTATCTACAAGTACTAGAAAATGGCACTTTAGACTAGTAATTGTTGCACATGTGTAGATGGTGCTGCTTTACAGCACATTAGTCTAATGTGCCGTAAAGCACATTAGGGTTATTTTTACATGGGAGAACACATGGGAGAATACATGCAGAGAACACATGGGAGAACACATGCATTTTTACATGGGAGAACACATTAGGGTTATTTTTACATGGGAGAACACATGCAGAGTATTTTGGTTTCCTGTTCCTTTTGATCTGTAATCAATCTGCCCATTGTTATTTACCATTACACTGGGCATGTCTACAGAAATGCTTTACTGTGCAGTAGAGCAAATTACTGCATAATAAGCAACTGCATCTACATGTGCAGACCTTAACTGCACAATAATTTGCTCTACTTGGTAGTTAATTTTCTACCTGCAAATGTGAATAGCAAATTAACTACCGAGTAATTAATGCACAGTAAGTCACATGTAGACAGTTTACCAGGAGCATATGTGCTCTTGATCAGCCAGGCAGCAGGGGGTGGGAGATTGCCTCCTGCCCCCAGGAGCTACTTGCTGCCAGGGCAGCTCTGCTATTGAACCCTGAGCAGCAACAATGTCTCTGTGCTCCAGTGGCAGGGAGCTCCCTGCCCCAGCTCCGCATTCAAGGCAAGTAACAATCTCGCACTGCACAGAGAGTTTCCCACCCAGCCTAGAGCTGGCGGGGATCTGCCCCTTGGCTGCAGCGTGGCTGAGGAATGTCTCATTTCAGGCAGTCCCCATCTAGGTCTAGGCTGCCTGTGCAGACTTCCCCATGCAGCCCAGGGCTGGCCAGGAACTGCCCTCAACCCTGCAGCTTTTTCCTACCCCCATGCCCTCAACCCTGCAGCTTTTGCCCACCCCCAATAATTGGGCGATTGAGGAATGGATCTTGGAAAGAGCTGTGGGGAAGAGGCAGGTCCCAGCCCCTTGCCATGATCTGCCAGTTGGGCAGCTAACAGTGAGGCCCTGGCTAGGCTAAGAATCCCCACTCAGCTGGGGACTCACTGCTAGCTACCCCACTGGCCGATCAAGCCAGGGGACTGTGACTTGCCCCTCCCCTGCAGCTCTTTCCAAGCCCTCAGGGCCAGGGCTGGGAGATGCTTGCTGCTGGGGCAGAGGGACATTTTCCCCACTCAGGCTCTGTCACCAGAGCCCACCCAGCAGCAGGCAGCTCCTGGGAGCAGAGAGCACCCTCCCAGCCCCTGCCAGGAGACAGCCATCTCCTAGCCCTGTGCTCCCTGACAGCCCCTTGGCTGGCACCCAGGGGGAGCCTAGAGCTCTCCCTGGCTGCTGCAAGGGGCTGAAATAGGGCCAGAGGGGGCAAGAGCAGACTGCTGCCAGGAGCAGCAAATCTGTTCTCAAATGGATGCATCCAGCAGCATTTGCATGTGTAAATGCACCCACTGTACATCACATTTCCAGGCATCCTCAATGGACTCCTGACTAATGGTGTACCTTTTAGGCTATGCAACTGTAGCATCCAGCAATTATACTATCAGTGAATCAACAGAGGGCAATGGCAAGTCATTGTTTCTCAAGCTGCTTAGCTACTATTAAGGCTGTCTACAAGCAATTCTCACTTGTTGGAAGATGTCAGTGCTGACAGGCCGCATTAGGCCAATTGTGATGTGCAGGCATACTTTGTTTCAGTAACATAATAGGTACCATGCTGTTCCCACCATTTTATCTACCATGGAACCATAGACAGCTACAGAGTTTTGAAAAGCAGGGTGTGGAATCAGCAACCAGTGCTGCAGGGTGGCACCCAGTTAATTTCTGACCTCCCTGCCCACCAGGACAGACAGACCACATCCTTGGAGCACCAGCTGGGGACTTTAATTCTTTAAGGCCCTGAATACGGTAAGAATTGCCCCTCACTTTTGGCATACTTTCCTTTCCCCTCCATACTTCCAGGCTTGTATGGAACATCCAGGTGACTGGGCACAAAGGGAGAGCCTGCCCACTGCCACTGTCCCCAGCTGAGCCAGGCTCCCACACACAGTGGAACAGGAGAGGTTCTGGGGCTTCTTCTGACACTGGTTCAGCTACAGCAGCAGTGGCAAGTGGTTCTCCTCTTCTTAAACCCAGAGACTTAAGTAGAGGCAGGGGGGAAATGGGAGTGGAGGAGTTGTACTTCTGAGCATGGAGGGGAATGGAGGGGTGATGAGAGAGCGGATTTTTACCTGCTTTGGGGCTATAAAAATGTCCCTGACTCCTCTCCTAGAGCATAGTTTGGAATCTGGAGGGGACCCAGCTTTATGGCACTATGAAGAACTGGAGCTGTCATGCTATGCTGTGGAGAGAGGGTTGTGAAAACATTATCACACCCCCTTTGGATCTTCCCCTGCCTGGAACCTTCCTCTGATGCCAATGAAGCACAAGCTGCTTGCTAGCTGACTCCACAGCCACAAAGTGTAGAGTATCCAAAAGACATTACAGCATCGTTAAGCCATTGTTCGCTCTTGTCAGAGCACTGGGTCCATTCATTAGCTCATACCCATCATCACCAGGGATGTATCCATAGGAAGTGATGGGGGCACACCTTCACCCCATGCCTTTCAGGCAAGAGGGGATTACAGTGTTATCCTGCATATACATATCTTTTAGCCTGTGGCAAGAAGGATATAAGAGGTAAAAGGGAAGACATGCAACACTGCTTCAGCACTCTCCCATGGAGCTAGTGTGGGGAAGTAGGCGCTCTGTTCAGCCGGAAGGAAAACAACAACTGATTCAGCTGGCAGAGGCAGTTATAGGGAAAAGTCCAACCCCCATTCTCTTGGCTGTGATCACAAGGGCTGGATCCAGATGTGCAGGAAATGCAGTTAGTAGTACTGCAAACCTCTGTGTGCTGCCACAAACTGCAAGCCCAGCATGTTAAAACATGCCCCATGCTGCAAATTTGCAGCACAGGGGCAAAATTTGCTACTGGGAAATCAGCACAAAAAAACCCTCACCAAAAAAAAAGGCAGCAGGCACAGAGGCTCAACCCTCCCAGGAAATGTTCTGGCTGCCGACCAGAGCATGTCCCTTTCTGTAGTTGTCCCCTGGCTCCTCCAACACTCTGGGAGCTGGGAGGATCAGGGAAAGGGCAGTTTCCCCGAAGTGGGGCATTCTGCCCCACACCAAAGCACACATGCAGAGGCACACGTGTAGCATCAAAAAGGAGCAGCACAAATTTTTGCTGCTACTTTTTCCCCACTGCAAGTGCATGCCCCTGCATGTGGACACGTGCCCAAGAGGCACAAGAGATGAGTGTCTTCCCAGTCAGCCTCCATGAACCTAGGAGGAGAAGAGATCATGCACTGACTCCTATTCTGACAGGGGTAAGGAAAGGAGACAAACATCCTCAATTAAGGAGAGTATACCCAGAGGAGGAGGACACCGAATGCAGAGGGGAGAGTGCACAGAGGAGATAAAGGAAAACAAAAGTTCTGGTGGAGGGGGTTTACAAAGATTGCCGGGGGGACCCAGCACTATAATCACAGGGACAATCAGTCATAGATATATGGTGACAACCATGTGCAGGCATAGCCCAGAATACAGTTTTTCCAGAACTTTTTACGGTAGCTTTTTTCTACTGCCTCCTATGTTATACTGTTTCTTGGGAACAATCAAGGCCAAGTAACTTTAAATAAAATGACTCAAAGTAAGAGCAAGTGCAAAGATTTTTACAAAATGATCTAAGGACGACGAAGAAAAGTTTATAAATGAGCAAAAGATGATATTTATGCCCCATTTCCTAAGCCATAAGTATAAAATAATATTGTGGTCCTGTTTTTTCACTTGGATGTAGGAAGCAGCTCCCTTCTCATTCTTATTCCAAATCCTTTTTTTTTTGTACGAAATACTTTTTCTTTAGGTTTAACTGCAGAAGGAAATATTTTCACTGTGACATGCTTGTTCAGAGGAGCATATTAGAAATTTTCATATTCATGAACACTTCAATTTATTCATTTTGGTGAGAAGAGAGATCTAAGAACTTACAGTAAATTATGTGAGGTATGTAACTACATTACACAGCAGTATGGTATGTGTGTACATGTTTATACAGAGATACACACTAAAAAAAACCTCTATTAAGAAGAACTTTAAGGTTACAAAGCAAAATATGAAAATGTTAGGAAATGCTAGAACTAAGATCATCTCTGCAACATTAAAGCTGGTCACCATGTGTGTATGTACATTATGGCATGATTCTGGAATTTCCTACCTTCAGAGTGCTTGTCTTATTTTCTGAGTGCCGAACCTGAGGAACTGTGGAAGTTCTCAGAGCTCACAACTGCAGCTGAAGTCAACTGAAGCTCTACTTTGAGCATATGAAGCATTATAAATATGCTAAGTACTCTGAAAGCCCTAAGTGTCTCAAGCTGGGCACTTGAAATTAGCAGACACTAACTTTGCCCTTAATCCCCCTGTGCATTGGTCCCCTCGCTGGAACATGAGCATAATAATATTGCCTCTCATATCACAGAGATGCTGTGGAGATAAGTTCATTATTGCTTGTGAAGCTCTCAGATGGTATGGTTAGAGCATGAAGGAAACAGATTAATAATTGTGTATTCAGTGCTAGGTTTGGATGGCATGGAACAAGGCCTGTATTAAATAGGGACAAAATAAATATTCAGAATCTAATTAGCCATTCATCGAATGAGACAAGAGTTCTGCAGAAAAAAAAAGGTATGAGATCATGCAATTAAAGACTACCATAACACACGTGCATAAGTTGGTCAAAATAAGGATGTACAGATAATTTCCTGTATTACTTAATGGCACACTTCTCTGACTGGAAAGCTTCTGGCTATCTATATTCCAACCAAATTCTAAAAGTAGCAAAGAGCATATAGAGGTCAGGACATTTTGTAATGCACAGACAATTTCTCTCTTGTCACTATTACTTACTGGCCATCTACTAACCTGAGGACTGATGGGCTCCATTGGTAGCTGAGCATTTTTCACTTGTGTTGAATCATGACTGTGGTTCTCTATAGCCAAATAAGTTATTGATCTAAAAATAATATTTGAGGTATCTCCTCTCATCAGCTGCCTATACCCATACTTGGGGATGGGAAATGAGTGTTTTAATTAGAGCAGTTCCTAGACAGCCACTCTAATTAAAACACTGCAGCATCACATGTATTAAACCTCCAAGCATTTAAAAATGGCCACAGGGCACTTTAGTTAAAGCTCATTTGATGAGCTTCGGTTAAATCACCCCCACACCCATTTTGAAATATGGGGGGGGGGTGACACTGTGGTGATGCTAGAGGGTTCTAATTAGAACACGGAGCACACTTGATTAACTGTGTCTGCTCTGATATGTTCTAACTAGAATGCATTGGAGCACGTCTATCGGCAGCCATCAATTCAGAGCCCTGAAATTTTGTGCACTTTAGAGGCACCTATACATGCACATTGAGGCTGCTCTGATGCACTGTAATTACCATGCTCCAGCAGCACTCCAGTGTCACTTATATTAGCATCCCTGCACTGAAAACCCCCTGCACTTTAATGCTCATTCAATGAGTTTTAAAGTATCCCCACCACCATTTTTCAGTGCAGGACACTGATGCACATGAGAGTTCCAGACACTTTAATTAAAGTTCCCCATCCCTCCTCTCCCCCCCGCAGCTGCCCAAAGCATGAGTATGAACACCTTAGGGGTGGCCAGTTAGCCCTAACAATAAATTACTTGATTTGAGTATTAACTACTGTGTTTACTTGAATAGAAGACAACACCGATTAGATGACCCCCCTGCAATAAATAGATTCTATATATATGGAACATTTATAAATTTGATGTATTTTTCCAGGTATAATATAATTATTGGAGGTTTGCCTTTAATTTTGCCCCCTCAGTGCTCAGCAGGGAAAATAAATCTGGAGAGTTAGGTAGTCCTTCTCTCTCTGCTTCCCCCTCCCCCCCAACTTTTTCCCTTGGCAACCCATTTCCCCTCTCTTTATTATCAGACCCTACCCTCCCTGAGCACAAGGAAGTGAGGAACAAATTTGAAAACAATAACCTTGAAACTAAACAGGTTGTAGTGATTTGCATATAGTAGCCATTCATTTAGTTTATCCAGAATTGATGCACATTACTTTTTTGAAACTGCTGTAAATTTTGATACAGGTACTCCATAAATACACTTCTCAGCAGCATTTTGGTACCTACTGGGTGCGTCTACATGACACAGTGACTGTGCAGTAGCCTGATGCTACTGCACAGCAGTATTAGGCTACTGCACAGTAGCATCACAGAAAAGGCATTTGCTGGTGCTACTGCGCAGTAACTCTGGTTACTACACATTTATTTAGTACTTGTTCATACAAGTACTAAATAAATGTGTAGTAACTACCGCACAGTAGCATCTCGTGTAGATGCAGCTACTTATATGTAGTACAAACTATTTTTTTGTAGTTGACATGAATGTTATTAGTCCAAAACCAAAGGCTCATGATCACACAGTACGTTGGACTGCCCCCCCGCAACCCCAGAGTCAACAGCATTTCAAGCCACAGTATCCTCATAGCTCAGCATTGCTCAGTATGAGAGTGTGCTCCAGATACCCCCCACAAAGGATCTATGTGCCCCCACTCATGACTAAAACCAGGTGTTCTTGTCACAAGTCCTGGGATCCTCCAAAAATGTATATGCGATGAGGCACAAGGCAACCTGGTCTAAATTCACCTCACGGAGAGCAGGGCCACACTAATCATATGTGCCAGGCTGTGGGGGCAGCGGCGGGGTAGGGAGGAGGAAGGGGGAGTGACAGAGGGATTCTGGGTGAATTGTTTGCAATGTCCTGGCTCACTATGACTTGAAAAAGTGTCCGCAGTGAGGAGACTGAACTTATAGTTTCATAGTTTCGTAGATTAAGGGTCGGAAGGGACCTAGTAGATCTTCTAGCCCGACCCCCCGCCAGGGCGGGAGAACAACAAAAACCCCAAAAACAAAAACGGGACTCAAATGAGTCCAGCCAGGTAGGCATCCAGCCTCTTCTTAAAGACCCCCAGGGTAGGGGCCAGCACCACTTCCCTTGGAAGTTGGTTCCAGCTCCTAGCCGCCCTAACTGTGAAGTAGTTCTTGCGGATGTCCAATCTATACCTCCTCTCCATCAACTTGTGCCCATTACTCCTTGTTATGCCAGC
>NW_017729004.1:58868415-58872327 GCF_001723915.1 Gavialis gangeticus | reverse complement strand
ATGTCCGCCTTGGCCTTCCTAACAGCTCGCCTACAGGCCCGAGCAGAGGAGGTATACTCCTCTTTGGAGATTTCACCCCCCTTCCACCAGGCGTACGCCGCCTTTTTGGCAAGCAGGCAGCGTACTTAATGGGCACTACCTTATATGTTATTTAGATGAGCTACATTAGCCTATTCTTATGGTAGGTTCCCATCAGCATCTGAGCTAAGATCAAACATTTTTGGCATCAAAGGGAAGGTATCAGATCTGGCCTGGTATTGTAGTACCTCCAGGCCCAATGCCAGTTTTCTGTGGAGGGAACACTTGCCCATTTTTGTTTGAAGAGCCAAAAAAAAGGTCCCACCAGCATACTTTCCCAATGTGAAGCATGTGTTTTATAGTCATGCTCAGTGTTGGCTGCATTTAATCAACTTCATAGTTGGTTTCCATTGCAGAGCACATACTACTTTTGGCAGCAGTTTAATGATAGACAACATATTTAATGATATTTTCCTGCATGCAATTATAAGACAAGGAGCTCATGTCAACTGGGGGGGGCAGGGAGCGGGAAGACTTCATCTAGTAGTCGAGTAAATACAGTACTCCCTTCTAAAATGGCTCAGTGGGTTGTTCTCACTGACCTCAATCTGGCCATAACTTTGGCACCCACAAAAAATTACACTCACAGGAAACTGTGGGTGACACTGGTAACACTTATTCATCTGACCACCTAGTAGCATATTTAAATAGAGAATTAGAATATTAAGGTATAGCTAATTCGGCTAACAGTAAATTGAAAGCACAACATTAAAAGCTATAACAAAAAGTCAGTCTCCACATTGTTTTATGTCCAAAATATTTATTCTTTATCTCTGCTTTATAAACCTTTTAAGGGTTTCAGATCACTAATATCTATTTTTACAGCACCCAAAACCACACCAGGTATATTCAGGACAAAGAGAAACAAAAAGTTTTTGGTTCAAAGCATTTATAATCTCATTTTAATCTAAAATAATCACATGTAATATTACTGCACAAGACATTCCTTTATAAATTATTTCTTGGGATATATGTTTTTTAAGTTAGACTAATATTTAAATTCGGAGTGTTTGCCTTTGAGTATGTGGTCTGTTTTTATGCAGTTAGCACTGTTACTACTCAAATGGTTTACCAAACAGCTTAATATTTTTTTTAAGATTTGTGTAAAGCTAAACCCCCTCTCTGCTGATATATGTACTACCAGCACAACAGCAAGCAATGTGGCATGCATTGCTCCCTTGGGTATGGGATTTACACCTTCACAGACCTGCCCCATTAAGACTAAGTTAAGAAGTCACAACTCCTGAGGATTGTTTTATGTATCCACAGCTCTGCTGAATTACACTGACAGAACAATTTTTAATTCTGTGTAGTTACAAATGACCCTTTATTAATTACATGACTTTAAAATAAACATTTATCAGTTTCAAAATTCTATATTTTACTGTCCATGAGAAGCCAATACATTATTCTACAAAGTCTTTGATTCCTTCAGAGAACCATAAAGGATAGATTGTGTCCATGTTTTTTAACTCTAGGAAACCCAAGCGTCTTCATAATGAACACACTCTATTATTAGCAACTGTGAAGTACCAGAAACAGTTGCATAATTATTCCATTTAAGACTATACAGAATCATTTTGCTGTTCCTGATATGAATGAGTTACAAACTGAGCAAGGTACAAAAAATAAGGTTTTATTTATGTTCACAAAAGGCTGGATCTCAAACAAGTAAATGGTGCTGACATGTATTTGGGGAGGGTGAACTGTAAATGTTATCTTTCCTTTTTGATTATGTTACTTATATCGTCAGCAAAATATGCAACAACTAATGAAGCATATGCTTTTACAATATGACTGCTTGACATTTTCAATTTCTGAAAATCTATCATTTGTAATCTGGCTTGATGTCATATTTCTCATATGGTGCAAAAGAGCAATTTAATTTTTGGAAACAGGCCCAGTTTCCCACTTGCATCTTTTGTGTGTTCTTTGAATTGGGAATCCATTAGGGAATTAAGTCATCTGTAGATGTTGTTTGTGGAGTGGGATGTGAGATCAGACATACTGTGGGTATACTTTAGTTCTACAGATGGAAATATTCTTGCGTGCAGCTAACCTTGCCAGTAAGAAACTGCCTACTGAAATGGACTCTGGTTGGCTGAAGCAGGAAATAGTCTACCATTAAATACTAGAAAAACAGAGGTGAACAGCTGTTGGGCTGAATAGGTGTAGAATGAAACAAGAAATCAAGATCAAAATTTCATGGAACAATTTTTTCAACTTTTGAAATACAAAACAAAAGTAAACACAGAGGACCTGATTTTGCAATCATTTAAGCATGCAAGTAATTTTATCCCAATCATCCAGTTGGTTCAGTAAAGATACCACACACCAAAATCCTTGCCTCTAGTAACATTCCACATGTAAGTAATCCCTGCTTATACGTGTGAAAGTTAGCTTGCACACATACATGCAGGTAAGGGTTATATTAAGAAACATAACATTCTCTTCCTGTAGTTCCATAACCCAAACCCAAACCATCCAACTACATCAGCTTGTTCTTGTGATACAGTATAAATAAGCCATGCCTCTTTATGATCTTAAGCACATAACATAAAAAAGGAACACAAGGAAAGAAAATGCTAAATAGGATGAATGAATGCCAGAGTATAGTATATCAGTACTACCTACAGGACTGTAAGTGAAAGCATGTGACACTCCTAGTAACTATACTAAGGGCACCAAGGACAAAGGAAATGAAAAGTGAAAGTAGTACCTCACTGAATATATGGTTTCAAGGAATTGTTACATTGTTACAGATTTTTGATGGGAAAGAAGGCAGATTTGTGTTTTCACCATGACTTACTGGGGTATAAAACTATCCATGTATGCTACTTTTCATTATTATTCAAAGAATGAAACATTTTACTCCATTTGTTCCCAGTGACATGTGTAGCGATCAGGGATGAATCACAGCACCACAAGTACAGACTAACTACCACAGTAGTATTCCAACTTCCAGCCCCCTAGGCTGGATCTCATAGATAGGATTGGCCTGCATAATGGATTCAGCATGGGTCTGGAATGCAAAGTTGGTCTGCAGGTGCGATCCAGTGGTCTGGCCTGGGCCTGTGTGCCAAATTTGGACATGGAACAATCCTGGACGCCAGCCCAGCTCTGTGGATCAGATCTGGCTGCAAAGTGACCCCATATGCCAGCACAATCCAGCATGCAGGGCTGTGTTATCCAGCCTGCAGGGTTCCCTTTGAATCCAAAAATTTGATAGCAGAGAAGTGGCAATTAACAAGGCCACTGTTCCCTTGCTGCCAAATTTCTTGACTCACGGACAGCCCTAAGGGTTAGATGACACAGCCCTATAGGCTGGGTATGGCCCATGGGCCCAGAAGTTGAGCATGACTGAACTAGCACCATTAAGTTCTACTGACTTTTTAAAAATTCTCTTTTGCAGGGAGAATGACATGACTTCAGGGCTACTAAAATGTGGGTTATCAAGCTACTTTGAATGGACTCAGGTATGGGCTGCTGAATCTTCTAAAGAACATTTTTTGAAGTGATGCTAGAATAATAATCATGATGATTTGCATATATATAAAATTTATCCTCAAGATCTGAAGGCATTTGACCCATGTTTTAATCATTTTAATTTTACATTGTTCCTATTAATTGGTAAAGTATTATAAGCCCAATTTTTCATCTGTGGGATACTGAGACACAGCAATTAATTGATTTTCTGTTTCTTGCAGCATGAAAAAATAATCAGTTGGTTTTGTCTAGTCTTGAGAAGCACTCTCCATCCTTCCTTTCCCAATCATAATACAACACTTGGCAAAAAAATTTCCCAAGGTCACAGTGAAAGTCTGTGGAGGGATA
>NW_017729004.1:58856917-58863415 GCF_001723915.1 Gavialis gangeticus | reverse complement strand
ATCAGTTGGTTTTGTCTAGTCTTGAGAAGCACTCTCCATCCTTCCTTTCCCAATCATAATACAACACTTGGCAAAAAAATTTCCCAGGGTCACAGTGAAAGTCTGTGGAGGGCTATAAATTACAATCCAGATCTCCTGAATCCCAGTCCAGTGCTTCAATCACCCCCCCTCCAGTAAAATAATGTCAAACATGAGCATACCTGCATCTTATATGTATAAGAAGCACTAGAACTTGATTGGCCAACAAGAGTAATTGTGTTTATATATGATATACCAAGACTACAGTATATTCTATGTTTATGCTATACCTATTAAAAAATTTGCACTGCAGTTTGCTGTATTTCTGTCTAAATTTAAGCACTTCACTAGTGAATTTTACTCAACATTTCTATGCAGTGCTCTTCCTAAAGGTTAGTATATCAAGTTACTCCAGGACTGTGGCTTCTCAGGTCTCCTGGTGTATGGTTTCCCATAACCATCTCCTGCTCTAAGGTTTCACTGCTATGCTCCAGTTCCTATGTCTCCTCTTGATTTTGTGTTTGCAGTCAACTTTGTTTCTAGTAGGCTAGGGAGGCAGACCTTATTTTTCCATCTTATGACAAATGATAGACTGTCATGGCCAAATGGCAAGGGAATGCCTTGGAACATTTTGTTTGTTGTTTCCTCTGGCATTTCACAAAGTCCTGTATTTGGCTAAACTAGTCTCCTATGAGTCCCAACTGCAAGGCCTTGCTTGGTTCAAATATTAGATTCAGTGCCTCACAATGTAATAATTTCTCTACTAATTAAAATGGAAAGCTGCCTGTGATTCTTAAGGGAAGCATTTGTCTAACCCAAGAAACTGATTTTCCAGTTACTTGGCCTGAATACAGTTTTCAGTTGTGGTCAGAGTTTCAAAATTCAAAGTGTCCCTTGTTTTTAGTTTCTGGTTGGTCTAGACAAGACATAGCTCTTTCTCTCTCTTCTCTCAGGCTGTTGAAACATCCAGTTGGTTAAGAGCACTTCAATTGCCTGAGACTGAAACTGCAATGAACCCCACTGGAGACATCATAACTTAATGCTGATTTCCTCCCCTTCCCTTGCAGTTGATGCTCAATTCTATTGTGTTTTAAAGTCTTCCAATTTTGAAGATTCAATGCAGAAAGAAAAGTGAGAAATTTCAGTTTTCTTTGGCACCATTAGTCCTTCAAATAAAAAAGCCTGTGTGGAGCATGCAAAATGGCAGAACCCTTAAAGCAGCATTTACAGACTTCAAACTCTACAGCCAGAAAACATAATTTTAAAGAAACACAGTTTTAGTGATGACAAAACATAATTCTGGCAATGTTATCAGAGAGATCGTTTTCTATAGACAGAGATATTTCCACAGATGCCAGTGGAACAGTTAAGTGATACAGTTTTTCCACAGTGTGTAAAACCTGGAAGATGTTATCTCCGCTAAGGCTACTATGCCATGGGAAAACACCATTTAAAAGAAATAAAGTGAGAGGATTCTAACTCTAAGAAGGGCTGTGGAGGGTCATGCAGGAGACAGAGCATACATGGCCTGTAAAAGTCATTCTCAAATGCTCAAATCATGTAATACTGTTAAATCACGAATATATAAGTGTGTTAATGAAAACCAGCTCTCAATCTATATGGCACTAGCAGGGAATGTAAAACAAAAGTTGCTTTCACATTTTCAAAAAGCCACAACTAATAAGATATTTGACATTTGCCTAGTGCCCAATGCTGTTCTTGCTGAAGTCAACTGTAGAAGACTCAGTGCCATCAACAGAAGCAAGATTTCATTCCTGAGGTTTAATTATAGATCCATTACAGTCAGTGGGAGTATTCCCATTGACTTAACTGGGGCCAGGATTTCACCCATAGTGGGCATGTCTACACATATGCTTTCATGTGCAGTAGCCTATATGAACTGCACATTAAAGCATCATGTCAAAAACCATGCTAATGTGCAGTAAAATAGGCTACTGTGCATAAAGCATCACTAAAAAAGCATGCGCTTTTGCTACTGTGCATTAGGGCAGCCTAATGTGGCTTTCAGTACCCTACTTTAGAGGTACTAAATATAAAGCGCAGTAGCAAAAGCACATTAATGAACGTGTAGACGCACCCAGTGTCTGTCATCCAAAAGGACCCCACATCACTTTATATCTGTAGGCAAGATACTACACTCTTTCCTTAGATAACATTTCCTCTTTCAGCAGTGGTATTTTAGCATGAGCAGGATTGAAGGATAATTCCACAAAGGCACAACTACATGGACTGCTCGGAGATGGTCAGATGTGGTCATCTCTAGGGCACTATACTTTTTCCAAGCCAAATCCTTCAGCTCTTGCTCTGGGATTGATTCTACTCCTATAAGACCTAACACAGTTTTACCTCAATGAACCATTAAATTTTCCTTTTGGTATCTTTTGGATGGGAGACACTACTTCAGACCTCGATTCTGCCCCTGAACTGTATCCACACATTGCCATTTGCAAAACCAGGGAATTAACTTTGAAACCTTTTTCTTCTCAAATGTGCCTTTGTTGATTCACTGTGACTTTATGAATTAGACTGAATTTTGAAAAAAGGGCCTCAGTGTTTATGCCTGCACTTTTGTACTTGCAGCATTTAAGCACACAAACCTCTACATTTACATAGACATCAGTATAAGAGGAAATGTAGTAAAGAACTACTAATTTAAGGTGCTATAGAAACAGTTGATAAAAATAAATGTTTATAAAATGTCACCCACAACCCTCCTCACTAAAACTGATATGTTCAGGACCACATTAAAAAAATCAGCACTCATTTGGCACCAGCAGTTTGCATAAACAAAGTTTGGTCACTGCATTGATGTTAAAACTACAAACAAAAAATGTATTACTCAAACATATGATAGAAGAACAAGAGCTGAGTCAGATCTATGAACATGTTATTTTTCCTACTGACACAAGGCCCAAATCTAGTCTCACTTTACCTAATTTCATTCCAGTATAACTGAGCTGTTCCTCATTTGCACCTGTGTATGGTGGGGGGTAAAGGGGGTTTAACACTTCTAACACTTTCATAACACCTTCCTTTCAAAGGTCTCATGGTGCTTATAAAACCATTATTGAATTAAACCTAACATCTTTTCAAACTTAGATTTTTTTAGCTCCATTTTACATGTGGGGAAACTGAGGTGTAACACATGAAGTGGCCTGCCTGCAGTCTTGCAAAAAAGTTGCTACTAACTGTGGAAATAAATTTCAGGTCTCCTGATTCACAGTGGTGTGAGCAGAGAAGCCTATCCAGCTGCAAAACACATGCTTCTGTCACACAAGTGAGCATTTTCACAGTCACATTCAAGTATCCCTTAAGATGTCTTACTAAGATGGTAAAACAGTCCATATTGTTACTATCCAGGCTGGTTCCTCCTTTCCAGCCTCATGACTCAGTCTCATGATTAGAACTGTCCTGTGCTTAAACTCTATGGAATTCTTTTTTCCACCCAACATTAACTGTATCATTAATTCAAATAGGTGTGCAGCACTCGTGTTTTATTTTCAAAGCAGGATTTTCACCCTGGATTACAACCAGTCATTAGAGCAAAGTTCCCTTTTTCCACTCTGTAGTTCAAATTCATCAGGAAATTCACTTTTTGTGGCTAGTTTATACCTTTCACACTTTCAGAAAGATACACTTTGAACTACTGTACAACAAGCTGCCTGTAAAGCAAAATCCTCTTCCCCTCCCACAAACACTGTAAACATCCTTAGTTCAGACAGACTCAGAAAATTAAAGCTACAGATGAGTGACTGGGTGCTAACTCAAAAAAACCACACAAAAACCAAGACAAAATGAAAATACATTTGATTATATTTTGAATGCTCTTTCATCCTAACTTCAGGATAGAAGTTTTAGCTTTACATACATCAAATATGAAAAATAAAAGCTGTAACTTACCGGATTTAGTTCCTAAACATATTAGTTTAGAAAAAACACAAGTGCCTCCTAACCTGTAAGTGTTAACTTAGGCTTCTTCAACTCCGTAACTAAGTTGTCATTATGATTTAAGGAGACACACTGTCCATATATGTCAGTGGATTTATTGAATGAAAAGCATTTCACCAAAATAATTCAAAACACATTACATTTCGTAAAAGTTGAATGTTTTATGTAGAGTTGATTGGAAAGCCTTGAATGGAACCATTTCCCTTCAGAAAATACAATTCCATCAATGTCCAAATACTTTGCCAGTAATGTTGATTTTGTCAAAATTTCATTTCAGAAGAAAAAAGGGGAAAAGTTCAGATAATGTCAAAATGACCCATTTTGACATTTTCAGAACAATTTTTTTTAGTTTTTCCTTTGAAAACCTCTTTTCATTTTCATGTTTTTATTTTGCATTATGTTATTAATTCATATAAATAGGAAGTATTTACAGTTTGTTAAACAAAACATTTTGATCACCTCCAGAAAACTTTTTCAGGAAATTTCAGTTTTAGAAATCTTTCCTTAAGGATTTCAACTTTAAATGGTAATGGTTATATCACTTTCCAAGTCATGTTTTTTTCTCTGATCTTTAAGGACATGTTCAAGGTTTAAACAAATGCAATATACAAATAGGAATTGTGTTGGGTAGAATGATTATCTTCAATAACTGGGAATAGAAATTCTCCTACCATATGATAAAAGATTCTATAACTTCAGGATCCTCGTTCCCTTGGTATGACTCACCCTCAAGGAAATACTTTATTTTCTTGTGTGCTTAAGGACAACATTCATACTCAAATTCTGCAAAGTACTTAATACAGACATGCTACAAAATTGATTTACTCATGGGCAAATTTGAACTGAGGTAAAATATCAGGGCAAGAGCTGAAAATCTGGGAAGAGATTCAAACAACGTATCAAACACTTTTTTAGGCTCAATCCTACAGTTACTTTGCATTGCATAGCCCTCACTGAAGCCAACAGCACCAACTTATTCCCAAGGAAATGCACTGACACTAGTCATTAATCTGTCCCAGTAGCTTTTGTATACAGAAAGGAGAACTGCTGCATCACAGCATTAGCTATCCAGTGCCATTACACAGCTGAATAAAATAGGAAAAAATCCCCATAACAATGCTAAATTCAGCAGTGGTAGCATAACTAATAGAAATTGCGAATGTTTCTCCCCTTCAACAAAACTTCATTTAAAGGCACAACTGCAATGTTTGTTGAGATGGATAATTCACATAACCCATATAATTCAAATGCTCATTTCTACATGCAGACTACATGCCACCTTAGAATTTATGTTTTAGTTCAGTTCTCACTGGACAGCCCAGGAAGCAATGACCAACAACAAAAGAGCATGTGTGCATTTTTCTTTCTCACAGGTCTCAATTAATGAGGACTTTGTTGCATTAAGACAGTTGAGACAGTCTCTGGCAAAACGTGTTGAACCAAGGTGTTTGTGCCTGCATAAAATTAAGCTGCAAGTAAAGCACTCATTTCTGACAGCAGATTTATAATAGGAAAATCCCAGCAGGAACGAAGAGTTAGAAACCCCAGTTGTAGCCTTTTTCATAAACTTCACCTTGATTTAGCATCTCAAACAAGTAGCAGGAAAGACTAACAGCAGAGGTAATCCTATCATCTTTTCTCCAAACAGCACCATTCCATCTTCTTGGCTTCCTCATGCTGCTAACACGAATTCAAATCATCTGTGTTTAAAGTTAAACTCTGTGATTGACAGATCTTTGTAGTCTCAGGCCATATTGAAGATTGTTCTAGATATCTATCAGTTATTACTACAAGCCCAGTATGATATTCAATACCTACAGGGAAAATTGTTTTTAACAGTGTAATGTCTGATCTATTTTGAAAGCTATTTTAAAATAAGAAACTAACTATAACCAGGTGGCTAAAATCCAAACAGGTTTTTTGGGGGAGAGGGGTAACAGCAGAACAACTCTTTTAAACTGCAGTTGCAGCCAAGCTTCAGAGGTGAAGAGAGGCAAGGATAAAGGCTTAGATTCCATGACATCATTTTCTATGAATACACTTATTTATGCAGCAAAATTCTGGGACAAAGGAAGGAACGTTGGTCTTGCTCTTGACTGTTTTATAAAGGTGTACAAAAATATTTATACATAAAGAATAACCTGCTTCCTGTCATCTTGACCAGCCAACAGTGGGAAACTCGAACTCACCCAAAGTCCATTTTGTGTGCTAACAATTGTGGTCTGATATTCCAAGGTGCCAAATGCTTCCTGTAACGTGCTCTCCTCCTTTTATAGGATCTGGCCCTTAAGGTGCATACGTACTGGTTCTGTGGACAACAGTTTTAAATTACCAGTAGGTGCCAGGTAATACTTCATTTACACACAGCACCTCCCTTCTAGAACTGGACCAAGACAGGAGAATGGGCTCCTTAATATATTACTTCTCAGTGGGAGCACCTACATGAGACACTAACCGTGCAGTAGCCAAATAATACCACGCAGTAGCACGTCACAGTACAAACAGTGCTAA
>NW_017729004.1:58847278-58851917 GCF_001723915.1 Gavialis gangeticus | reverse complement strand
ACGTGCTCTCCTCCTTTTATAGGATCTGGCCCTTAAGGTGCATACGTACTGGTTCTGTGGACAACAGTTTTAAATTACCAGTAGGCGCCAGGTAATACTTCATTTACACACAGCACCTCCCTTCTAGAACTGGACCAAGACAGGAGAATGGGCTCCTTAATATATTACTTCTCAGTGGGAGCACCTACATGAGACACTAACCGTGCAGTAGCCAAATAATACCACGCAGTAGCACGTCACAGTACAAACAGTGCTAATATGCTACTGCACAGTATTTTTAGGCTACTGTCCAGTATTGTCACTAAAAAGGCATGCACCAGTGCTACTGTGCAGTGATTTAGTACTTGATTATACAAGTAGTAAATTTAATGCTCAGTAACCACTGTGCATTAATAAACTTGTAGACACCCCATTAGTACTATATTGAGCTCAGCTTTGCCCAGTTCTACAGAGTTATAAAGTTGTGTGCTATAGACTCAATCTTACTCTTTGCTCTTAATGAGCTTGGACAATTTCAAATTTCACACTGAAGACAAAAACAACAACAGGTCTAATGAAGGAGAGGAGGGAGGCAGAGAGGACAAGGGAAGAAATATAAAGTGAGTAAAAGTCAGGGCAAAGGATGGAACACTTACATACTTCTCCTCAAACTCCACTGGATTCTAGAGCTATTAAAACTTTCAAGTGCTAATGTCCTGTGTCTTTATGATACCTTGCTAATGCTGTGTTTATATTTGAAACAAAGTGCATCTGGGCTAGGTACAGGCATTCAAAAAGCCAGAGAGGAAATCAGTCTAAGTTACCTGATTTTCTGTAAGCTGCATAGTTTAAATCGGTAGTGGACAGAACACACATTCACTCTTTGGTGGGTCAGGGGTAAATCTTAGACCTGGTTTTGCCATTTTAAACTAGTCTATGCATGCCGAACTTCTGTTCTGCTATGGGTATAAACAATCACTCATACCGGTAAAAGTATACGGTCTGTACCTGGCCCTAAGTATAATGTCTGTACTTGACCCTAATGTGATAGTGGCTCAGGGCTTATAGGTACTACAGTGTCTGTCAAGGTTTCCTAGCTGGAATCTCAAGGTCAGGAAGTGAGGAGAAGGTGGTGAGCTTTGTTTGGAAAGTATGGTATAGAAAAATTAATTAAACCAGTGAGTGCAGCTTGAGTATGTACCTCAGTCTTTATGAGATGGTTTGGTTGAGGGTTCTTAAATGGCATTTGCAAGGCTCCTTTAATCACTGGTTGTCACTCAGGGCTATTTAGTAAAAAGAAAAAAATTGCAAAGGGGAGGAAAATATAGAAAGCTTAAAAAACAAAATGAACCCAATCACATAATGCCATGAGCAATAAATGCGTTAATAGTTTGGCCAAATCTGAAAACCATAGAGGATAAACAAAAGAAAAAGAAAAAAAGTGTGCAAAGCTAGAAAGAATATATCTTTTTTAAATGTTGTATATATACAGTCTTATTTTACATTCTCAGTATTACTTACCCAGCTAGAATATTTTGGAACCTGAAAGGAGTGTAAGATTTAAATAGAAATATTCCCCCCACCCCGACCCCCGTTTGTCAAGTTGTCATTTTTCCATCTGCAAATAATGAAACAAACTATTCTGAGCGGGAGAGGGAGGGAGGGGGAGAGAGAGAGACAGAGAGAGAGAGACATGGGAGGGAATGTGTTCCATGGATCTGTGGAGAACCACATAGAAACATATACAGAAAAAGAAGCTGCAAAAGGAGCACTTCCTGACCTCTTCTTGGCTAGAAGTCTAAAAGAAGTCTCTAAGGCGAGAAGTATGAAAGAGCTTACACAAGAAACCCTTCAGAAGTACAGCCCATTGGAGCATGAATACCACAACACAGGGAAAATCTGCTGTGTAGGAGTACAGTCCTCCCACTTGAAACGAGCTGGTAATGCCATCATGTCACGGAAAGATTTTCTTTATGACTTTTGTGCACTAGAGGCATTAGAAAAGTGGGAAAAGTGTGAGTGTGCAATTGTGCTACAAGAAAGGTTTCTTAATCTTAACCACATTTTAAAAATATGTATCATTTAAAAATGCAGCAGAACTGCTGTTAAAAAGCTACAGATTCCCATACAATCTAGTGCCTTTGATGTGAAATAAATGAATGCTAATACAGCACATCTCTACACTGCCTTCCTTACCATGATTTCAAAGCACTTTACAAATATTAATTCTCAGTGCATGATATGCAAGTATTGCTATCCCACTTTTCTTACTATTATTATTATTACATTGTAGCTACTTCCCCACTGCGCTATGAGCTATTCAAAAATTTACCATGTCCTGAAAAGCTTACCTTCCAAATAGGACAGACAAAACATTATTATTTCCGATTTTACAGAAGAGAAACAGAAGCACAAAGTGACTGACTATCCCAATGTCATAGAATCTGTGTTAGCCATCTTGAGTCTACAGCCAGAACCACAAGAGCCACAGTGATCAAGTGACTGGTCTACAAATTTAGAGAAAAGCTATGTTAGAGATAGCTACAGAATCTGGATCACTTGTATTTTAGTCTAGTGCCTGAGACAAAAGAAGCACAGTGATTAAAAGTACAAGTGTGGGTTATTTAAGGTTGACTCCAAAGATCTCCCTCAGTTTTCCTGAGCCCTATGAACTGCATCTCTATTTTATAATACTTTACCCTGGCTGCAGATGGAATCCAGAAGAAGAACTAAATAGTGAGCAGACTAATTCCTAGAAAGGCTCTGTTCAAAACTTCCTGCTCCTCTAGCAGAACTCTTCTAGGAATCAGCCTTTGCATTATTTATCTCCCCTTCCATGCTTGTTTGTAATTGTGGGCAGTAGAGACCAGAAGAAGGACCCAGAAGAGGCAGAAGACAGGTACAAGAAGTTGTAAGGTTGCCACTAGCAGATCTCCTGTATTTGTGGCCTGCAGCGGATTACCAAGTTCTAAGCAGACTGTAGCAGGGGATGAAGGGAGGTAAGAGGTAGAGGGAGACTTGACCTTAGGCTCACATGCCCAGCACAGCAGGCTTAAGAAGGAGTGTACACATACCCTAAGTATGGTAGGAAACCTTTAAAGTCAAAATAGAATATCCATTTCTTCTGACCTTAACTATGATTCTACAACTATAGCTTTACTATGTCAGATCAGTTGTGTTTAGATATATTAACATGATTTCCTTTTCTTACAAGTGGCCTCAGAGCCCACAGTAGTATTGTCTACAAAATTTTAAGTCACAGGAGTTATTCTTAGATACTAAAGTATTTACAGAAAACAACACTCATAATTACATGAAGTATTCTCAAGAAATTGAACATGTTACACTCTTGGCAATCTCATCAGTGCCCCTGCCAATCTGAATGTACACTTAAATATCTGTAAAGAATTAGGTTTCACCCAACTTGATGTAGGAACAACAACTGCCCACCTTAATATTTTTCACTGTAATCACTATTTGTTATACTGTGGGCATGTCTACACAAGATGCTATGTTGTCATAGCAATGAGCTATAGGGACACAGCTCATCGCTACGGCAACATAGTGCTGACGGGAACAAACTGTGACACTGACACCGATGCTACTGTGTAGTAGGGTTGCAAATGACCTGTGCACCACTGAGACTGCACAGTAACAACTGCAGAGTCGGGGCACGTGCATATTTTAGTCTCACTACAGGACACCTTCATCCTGTAAGCTCCAAGATCACTCACATCTACATCAACTTGTCAAAGAGACAAATAACACAGGGCATAAAAACAACACCTTGGCCTGAACAAATATCAAAGATACATTTTCCCCCCATACATTTTCTATCCAAATTCTGGGATTCAGAATAAAAGAACAGAAACTGTTACTTTAATTTTCTGCAAGTGGGAATTATTCGTTTTTAATCATTATTGTCATTATGGCCCACTGAAACTCCATATGCCTTCCCTTTTATTAGCATACTTTATGATCTCCAGGCAGTTCATTTTATTTTCATCCCACCCCCTTGGCCTTCCCATTTTGACTGTAACCTCCATGGATCATGCATTGTCTCTTACTATATGTTTATACAGTTCCTAGCACAGGGATCTCCATTGGAGGCTGCATGTGGTACTGTAATACATTTAAATCATAATAATAATAAAAATAATAATAGTAATTATTGTTACTTTTGTTGTTGTTAAGGGAACAAAAGGACTACTGCCCCATATCTTATCCCTTCACTCTCTTAGGATGCATGGTGTCCCAAAGGGGATCAGAGGTACACATTCATGACACTCAAAAGGCTCTGAGATAAGGTCTTCAGTATGCCAGGCACTATACAAACAGGCAATACCTTCCTCAGGGAATTGCTGATCTAAGAGGTTGGCAAATGTGACAGATGGCTAAACAGAACAGGAGGGAGGGAAAGAATGAGATTGTGCCCCTCAAAAAGTGACTTGGTAGCATGGAAATTTGGTGGCACCAACACACAGGAAGGAGACTGCTATCCCAGAGTAGTGTGTGGGGTAGGGGTGGGGAGGCAAGAATGTCAGGTTTAATTCCCCCATACACACTATTCAACCCTGCTGGAGCAGCAAAGCTCAGCACTTCATCTACCTCTCAGCTGGGCCTCAATGGCATCATCTAGCCTGAAGTGGCGGGGGGGGGC
>NW_017729004.1:58823172-58847258 GCF_001723915.1 Gavialis gangeticus | reverse complement strand
CTGAAGTGGCGGGGGGGGCCTAGATGAATATTAGTAATGAGTCTGTTCCAGACATGTTTTGTGTTTCATTTCAGGGGAGGTGTAGGGGGGCACTTGGGATGTTTAATCATAAAAATGCTGAATATTTAAGCCATTTTTCCCTACTTAAATCAGTGATGCAGCTGGAATGAAATACAACTCGGCTTTCAAACATTTTCGTATTTAATTCAATTTACTTCTAGATTGATAGCTAAACTGAAACCAGATTTTACTCCAGTTCCCATGTATGGGGAAAAGAGAGATGACCAAGTTCCCTTTGAACTCAGTTTAGAAGTTCTCTGTTTTTTTTCTCATTAGCTACAAAACAAACAAAAAATGGCAATTATTAAAGTACTCTATGATCTGTTTCCAATACAAAATGCCAGTGATCTTTAGCATATGAAATGGGCTTGAGGTTGTACTCTCCATCCAGTTCCTAGTGGACAGGTGTTCATGTTGTAATTGGCCCACTTATCAATAGTCTCAGGCCTGGAGCCTGTATTGCCCTCTTACTCCTAGAAGTAGTCCCCTCAGTCAAGGTGAGGCCAATGTCATATTTCATCTGGGCAGGATTACAAATTTATCAGTAAACAGTAATAAATGGTGGTTTCACCTCACACTCATAGACTGACAGAAAAATATTTCCACTGTTAATAAATTAAATGTACAGAAAAGAGATGTAAGAATAGACTGCTGCTTCCATGCCCATGCAGGCTCCAGCTGAGCAGTGCTGGTGGAGAGGGAGGGGAGCAAGTTGGGCACTGTGGGCTCCTATACACATGCAGGGCAGCTGCTTCGATGTGCTGTAATAACAGCGCATTTGAGCAGACTTGATTAATACTATTAATACTACTGCACAGTAGCGTATTAGCACAGTTTTTTCCTGGCATGCTACTGCACAGTGTTATTAGGCTACTGCGCAGTTAGCGTCTCATGTAGACATGCCTAGTGGGTAGCTACTGGGCTGATTTCACCCTGACTGAACAAGGCTGACAGGGTAGTGCGAGGGAGTTTGCACTGCCAATTGCCCTTTTTGCTCTGTGGATCACAGGAAATATTTAGTTTCCGAAGCTGCCAATATGTCATCTTGCAAAGACATTTCACCCTCATTTAAATTTGGTTTTTCAAAGGTTTGGTTTTGGTGAGCAGCCCAGATTTCAGATGCTTCTCCAAAGCTTAAAGGACTCGATTCCAACCTCTTTATTCTGAAAACTACAGTGGAAATGCTGCAAGAAATGTTTTCCTTCCCAAGTTCCAGAACATCCAGGTTCCATCCAGGTCAGAATTATGTCAATGGCTTTTCATGTAATTTTCCTGAACCAGAAGCATAGAGGAAATCAACAATAAAGAAATAAGTCACCAGAAAATATTAATTTTATTTTTTGGAAATGCACTTCTTTTTGGGGGGTTTCTGTTTTTTCGGGTTTGCTCCAAGTTTTCCCCACATCTTGTCTGAACATTCTCCATTACTAGCACTCAACAATGAAACATTATGCAAAGTTATGGACTTTTGCAAAAACGTTTCTAAATCTCTAAATACTGCTGAGGTGACAGGAACACCCGTTCACCTGAGTTGGTGTTATTTATACCTGAGGCAGGAAAGAAAGATGAGGGCTGCCTGATTTTCTAGTGGATGCAATGATGAAATATATCTAGAATGCCCTTCCCATTTTCTCTTATTCAGCAGTTTTGCTTTTGTCTCTCTCTTTTTAGTACTACATTAAGCGCTCTATTCTGAATTCTCAGAAGTCAATGGCAAAACTCTCATGACTTCAGTAAGTGCTTAATCAAGCTTTACCCCAGTTATTCACCAAAAAAGCTCAAACCAACAAGCTGCTGCCTATCCACATGAGAAGGTAAGGGTGCTCAGCCTCTCCGAGGAGATGCTTTGCAACTTGTAAGATAGGGCCCATCATCTTCTATGCTGAATATTTTGGTCAGTACTTTCTAGCAGAGACAATTTCCATCTGCACAGGAATGCAATAAACACAGGGAGAGAGCAATTTGTGAGTAAAATCATTTAGAAATCAAAGGTTTATAATACACCATTTAAAGTATTTTGTGGATTAAATTACTGACTAATAATGAAAGATGAGAGATTAATGGTAACCTGGTCCAAAGCCCTCTATTTATGCTTAGGCCAAGTAAAATGGTCGGCAGGTGCACTCTTCCTTCAAACTAATAGAAGACTTCTGTTTCTATTGCTACCTGTCCCTCACATTTCACCCCATTAAATTTATTAAAAATGTTGATTTGTTAAAGAAAATATTTCCCAGAGTCAGTGACAAATACATTTTATCTTCAACATTTATCCAGCATCAATTATATTTCTTGGCAGTACTATAAAACAATGAAGGGAGAAAAATCTAAATCCTCTCTGAGAAGGGCTCCACATAAAATGACTTTCATCTTTGCTTTCAGGAAATCTGGATAGGAATTAGCTCTCTGAAAATAACTCTCTTTTTTGAGTGCTAACAATCAGCTCAGATTTTTCTTTTCTCTTCCAACAATTTCAGGAATTCGATTTTGCTCTTATATGTTTTTCCAGTGCCATTCTATCATAAAATTGCACGATCAGCACAAGTACAAAGTGGTCACTGAACATTTATTGTGTAAAAGAAACACATTTCTCCACCTTAAGATGTTCCTCTGAAAATTCCCCAAATTCTCCTCACCAAACATGTTACTTCTTTTCACATTTTAGCTCTTCTACAACCATGAAACACCTTTTGTTTTGCAGATTATTCACTTGCAAACAGAAAGAACTGCATAACAATCAATCCCCGGGCAAGCTGCCTAAATTGTTCAGTTTATACAGTAATACAAAAAACAATGCAAAAGGATGGTCTGGTACAAATTTAATATGTAAGATATTCATATGATTTCCTCAAAGTCAAGTGCTTTTCAATATGCCATAATGCAATCACCAATAAAAGACTAAATATAAGAAGACCTAAAAGACAAGCCTGGATCATGAAAAGATATTGCAGTATCAATGTTCTAAAGGAAGAGAGTTGCACTTGACAAGTTCAAAAAATTGATAATGAGCTGCAACAACTTTCATTTCTATACTGGCAGATCAAATCCTGCACAATCAGTACAAGCAATTACTATCTAAGAGCTGTTCAGCAGAACACATGAAATAGAAAAGTGGCCTTAATCTAAGGCAGTGGTAAGCAACAGTTTTGGCCAGTGTGCTGAAGAAACCACATCTACATTTTAAGGTGCTGGAGTGCCTGCATGCCACAAAGGCAAAACTGGGGTGGGGGGTTTATTAATATATAAATTAATTGCATATTAATATAACTGATATTCATAAATGTTGCTTTTTTTACAGTAATTTTTTTCTAAAAATTCTACACCTGGTGACAGTAAATAAAACTTCATATATTACCTTTGTTGTTTCATATTTTTTTTTGTTAAGCATATTGTTTTGAGAGAAAGAGAAAAAGAGAGAGAGAAGAGAAAAAGAGAAAAGAGAAAAAAGAGAGAAAGAGGCAAAGAGAAACAGAAACAGAAGAAAAGAAAGGAAAGAGAAAGAAAAAAGAGAAAAAAGGAGAGGAGAGAGAAAAAAGAGAAAGAGGGAAAGAAAGAAAAAAGGAGAGAAAGAAAAAAAGAGAAAAGAGAAAAAGGGGAGAAAGAAGTGAAAGATGAAAAATGAGAGAAAAACAAGAAGAACTAGAAAAAAAGAGAGAAAAAAGGAGAGAAGAGAAAAAGAAAAGAGTAAAGGGGAGAGAAAGAAATAACTCTTATTACGGTTACTCTGACACCCTTCCCCCATGTTGCACTGACCCGGCAGGCCCCAGGGCTGGGGTGAGGAGCACAGGGAGAGATGCGGGGAGCTGTCTGCGTTCTGCTGACCCCGCCCTTGATGTCTGTGGTGGTGCTGAGAGTTTTCCAAAGCTTCACAAACTCAGCCACAGGCACCAAGGGCCTGCTGCAATGCTGGGAGCTTTTATGAAGCTCTGTAAAGTGCTGAGGACCACCACAGCCATCAGGGGTGGCGTCAGCAGAACACCGACAGCATCTCTCCTTCCTTGCCTGTGCTCTCCTCACCCCATCCCCAGTGCCTGCTGCAGTGCTGGGACCTGTGGCTGCTCCGGAGAGCCTGGAGCAGCATTTTTAAAAAGTTTTTTTTTTTAAACATTTTCCTCAGCACTCAATTTCTCCCAAGGTAAAAATGCCCTCTTCAGGACAAGACCTTTCAAGTCTTGCAAGAGCAAACCTTTGTTCACTCCCCTCCTACTCTGGTCTAGAAGGAGAGAAGAGCAAAGTGTGGCAACGCTCCCCACACTTCTCCTGATCTGGGGCTACCTGGCTGGGGGAATGGATATGGGGCATTGTCCTGCTCCTCCAACCCCTTATAAGCCCCCTAGCCATTCCAGTGTCTGAGAGGGGGAGAGGAAAGGGCAGGGTGGATTTGCCCTCTGTTTCCTCACTCTCCTTTTGGTGACAGAAGCACAGCAGAGGAGCAGTTGCTTCTTGCCCCTCTGCCCTTCCACCCCGCAGACCAAGGTCCTGGTTGGTAAAGGTGCAGAGACCAATGGAGTTGGGACAGCTTCAGGCTGAACGCTTGTATACTCCCTCTCACAGACAGATTTCTATCAGTACAAATTTGTTAGAAATTTTCTTAGAAATTGCCACCAGTAAAAATGAACAGCTGTGTTTGTGACCTAATTCCTATTATCGACAGTATATACTAGCCACTAATTAAGATTTAAATTTAACAGACCTAGGAGGAAGATTAAGAATTGAGTAAGTACAACGAGCAGCATAGATTTAACTAAAAGCGTAGTTTCCAACCAATTTAGCCCACATCTATGCAAAAAAAATCAAGGCAGCACTCTTATACCAGTTTGGATTTGATTTACCTCTGTGCAGTTTATGTTAGTTAGGAGGAAGGTTTAAGCTAAGATGAATGAGATACCATGCAGATGAAATGTGAGTACACACACAAGGGCTTGCACCAGTTTAACTAAACTCAATTTGATTATGTTGGTTCAAGTGTGTATGTATGCAAGTCCTGCTTTTTCTTATCATTTCTGACCTTTAGTCTTATGAATCTCTAAGGCTGAGGTGGTTTCTCTCAGTCAAAGATTTAAAACATGTTAACTGGAAGCTTTTGTCTGCCTGTGTTCTGCCTCTGACCTGTTCTTAGAAGAACACGCCAGGGCTCTCTCTCTCACAACTTTGACGAAAGTTAACAGCATTTGTAAAGAATCCCCATAAAAATTTTGCTCTCGTAACACAATATATTTGAGATTCATATCTTTTCTCAAAGCCCTCTTTCTTGCACATAACTTTATCAAAATGTTACTCTTTGGCATTATACTTTCTATGCTCCCTCTTATCTTAGAAGTGAATTCTGCAGCTCATCAGAAACAAGAGCGAAAAGGCACACACTTTTTTTGTGATCTCTTCTGCCCTAATCAGGCCACATGTTTAAATGCCTACATACTGATTCAGGAGTCAAACTTGAAGCTATTCTTAAAAACTGGGCCAAAAATCTAATATGTATTTTTAAAGAGCTCATTTTCTAGTCAAATACTTAGATTTTTTAGAAGACCTCAGTGCCCAGGAACTTTATTATCACGTTTGTAACCACATACAGATTTTTGAACAACCCACTGAAAATCTGGCCACTTATTCAGCTCTTAAAAATAAGCCGAACACTTTTTAAAACATGGCCCAAAACCTCATTGATCAGCAGACATGAACATCAATATGCAACACCATTTACTCCTAATTATCATTATTGTTGCTATTACTACTCCTCATGCTACAGTAGCATATGGAGGCCAGGTCCCTTTGTGCTAGACATGGTGCAAACACGTAACAAATACATGGCTGTTGTGCATACACAGTGCAGCATTTCATCAAGCAGAAATGTCTGCAGCTCAGATTTGCTTTTCCAGACCTCTATTCACTCTACCACTTTTAGGTCAAGATCCTGTTCTCAGACCAACATTGTGGCACATTAATTCATTTTCTTTTTTGGCTCTGTCTCAGGTACTTACATAGCTTTCATTTCCATAGTGTCCGAGCACCTCCTTGTCAGCAAAATGTATTTCTCCTCACAATACCGCTGTGAAGTAAGGAAATGCTATTACCTCCATCTTACAGATGAAGACTGAGATACAAATGCATTAAGGGATAGTTTTTTATATATTTTTGGGCACCTACCAATAATGCTTATTGCTTTAGCATATAGCTTTACTCCATGATGAGCAGCACACTAGCAACTTCCAGCAAGAGGGAAAAGAGCACAGTTTTATTCCAGCACCCAATACAACCACATGACGACTCCATTCTATACCCCCTGACTAGACCACAGTTCCATACATTAGATTATTACAGGCTCACTTCCACTGATTTCAATTAAAGTCAATAGGTTCTTTTAAGATCTGGCTCTGAAGGTGACTTGCTTCAGATTACACAAAAGTCAGTGGAAGAGCTGGGAACTGATTACCGGTCCCAAGTCCCAGACCAGTACCCTAACCACTGAACTATCCTTCCTGTTTTAAGGCAGGGTTGAAGTGTTGATGTAGCCGTTATAGTTCAAGAAGTGCACGAGAGGCAAGGATGTTATGGGATCTCTTCTACTGAACTAACTGTAGAGTTTCAAGAGCTATTAGACAAGCTTTAGGGCATCAAATGCCCAAAAGCCTGACCAAAAACTATCCCAACTATGCAGCTGGTCCAATAAAAGATATAACACAAATTCTTGCCTCTCTTATAAGGCACATGTTTAAATGCCTCCCTGTATCAGGGCCCAAGTATGCAATGCACCATCATGGTCATCAGAGCAAGCAGGAGAGGAGAACTTTGTCCTAATCTCCATTAAGATCACTACTTTCTAAACAAGCATGTTGCTGAGAAAGTATATGGGGGAGGGGGACAAATAGAGGGGGATAGGTCTAGGGGAAAAAAGATGCTGAGGGAGTTGTCTAGGACTATTTTAAGAAATATTTTTCTTATCCTAGAGTGAAATGTATACAGAATTAAATGTGGGATTAAAAAAACACAACCTTCTAATGCACAGTTTCATGTTACCTCCGCAAGAGTTTTGATTCCACTTATGAGACTTCCCAAATGAAAATCCTGGCTAAGGGCCTGCCTCAAAAACACATTTTTCTTTAGAAGAGTGGGCTTGCCAGTTGTCAATGCCATTTCTTTGCTATCCAGCAAAATATGTTCATACTCACAGCAGGCAATTACCATTCTTTTCTCTATTGGTAAGGGGCATGACTTCATGACTTCACTCATAAACCTAAGATCCCTGGTTCTTTTCCTTATTGCCTAGTCTACATTGCCAATTGAATTAACCCTTAAAAAAAACTAAACTGAGCATTTTTTAAAATGAGTTAAAGCGGTTCCATTTGAGAATATTTTGTGGGCAAAGAATCCAGGTTTATATAATGATCTCCAGTGCCATAGCAATGAAGTTTGGTGCCTGAGGCAAAGCCTACAGGGGCAGCTTGCCCTGTGCACAGATCGGGGGCACCTGCCTCCCCATGCCTGTCCAGGAGTGCAGTGGCGGAAGCTGCCCTTCCCCCATCCCCACGGCCCCCCAAGCGAGCTGCTTGCAGCTCTGTCCCATGCCCTGCCTTGGTGGGGCAGTGCCTATTGGCACCCTTCACTGTGGCACCCAGGGCAGTCACCCTGCTGCCCCCCTTCCCCTCCCTTGCTGATTTCCATGGGGCATTCTTATAGCATCAGTAACTGGGGATGCCAGTTAGGTAAGTTAGACATAAAGTTGCCTTACCCTGAGATTCATAAGCCCACTTTACCATCATTAGTCACAGCAAAGCAAAAGCATTTAAAGCCTGATGCAAAGCCCAGGGAAGTCAATGGGAATCTTTGTTAAAGAAAATGAACTTTGAAGCCTTGGGGCAAAATTCTTCTTAGAAACTCGGTCTCAGCTGATCAGTGTTGGAGGTGATATTTTTCATGCACAGCCCAACTACTCAGCAGCTCTCAAAATGGACTTAAAATACAAGACTTAAACTAAACCTGAAAAAATGCCCTCTTGCTCAGGCCCATAGTCTCCTTGCTCAGACAGGGCCAGAAGATTCGGATGAGTTTGAAGATTAGTGCTAAACTAGCAATCACTGAATTAAGCAAATAAATTACAGTGAATAGGTTATCAACTGAACTTTGCCCTTTTGTTTCTGTCTACCCCAAGATGTCAACGTGTCTGTGATTCAATGTCCCTAAGAAGTGTGCAGTAAGTAGTGTTATCTCTCTTTAGAATCAGGGAAACTGAGGCAAACAGCAATCAAAGTCAAAATTTCCCAGTTTGCATCTTTCAACTGTAGTATCTAAATCTATTTTTGGCATATGATTGTCAGAGGGGCTTAGTGCCACTGATCTCTAATAAGTTAGGGCACTACACAGGGGTTTCTGGATTTAGCTGTGTAACTTTAGGCTCCTGTCTATTTTGAAAGGTTGGCCAAAGCAACTTGCCCAAGGTCATGCAGACAGTCTAGCACAAGCAGGCTAAACCACAAGACCATCATTCCTTTCTGCAAAACCAGAATTATTTCTTTCCCTGTCTGAGGGAAGCAAGTTCTCCTATTTCTGTCACTAAATAAGACCCATGTCAAAGTCAGGCTCCAAAACAGTATTCAGCTAAAGACAGAAAGGCCAGACTCTGATCTCAGTTATTCTGGTGTAAATCTAATGTAACTTCTTTGTCCAAGTTAACAGTGTTACCTCAGATTTATAACTGATATAAATGGGATCAGAATCTAGCCATGATATACAGGCTGCAGATTCAGACCTCAGATGTAATCATCAACATGAAAAGGCTCAACCTATGTCAGAAAATGCAGACAAGCTGTTTAAAGGTTACATTTCCTTTTCAAATACTTTTCCATCGAAACCATTTCAGAGTAGCCCTGGATTCAGGCACATCCTACAAAAACAGGCAGCATAGCTCTGACATTGAACTCCAGCCCAGTTTTAATTGACTGCCAGCTCTCAGCCACTTCCTAAAGCTCCAGATCGCCAATACCAATGTTGTAATTTCTAAATGTGTACTTCACTCAGCTGGAGACCAAATACTGAGGGTTTCGGCTTGCTTTAAGAAGTATAAACATGAAATTTCAGCTACCTAAAACAGATCCCCACCTTAGTCACTCTCCTGAGGAAAAAAAAAGTTACTGTGGGTGGCAAGCAGACGGTCGCCTATTAAGATGATAACACTGAAGTATAAACAATCCAGTGTTTTCATCATTCATTGACAAATAATTTACAGTGCTGCTGGTAAAATCCCCTAGAAACCTCTTCAGACATGTTTGAAATTAAGGTACTGGCAACAAGCTAGATTGATAAGTATTTTAATTAATATCACCATAATCATTAGTTCTACATATTTAGTTATGTGTGTGCCAATATTTAATAGCAAGAAGGTTTTCATGTCATGCTATGGCTCTGAAAACTCAGTGCATGAGTCTGAACATAATAATGCTTGACCAATGGAGTTTAGGTGAACCATTAAAAGTAGTGCAAAACATGAGGTTTCTGAGCCATTTACCCAACTTAGCTGAGTTAGTGGGTAACAGCATCTTTGCTAACAGATTTTGGCATGCCATACCATCTGGCTAGAACAACACTGAAGTAAGATGGAATGCAGTAAGGTGGGGGGTTTCATTGGTCACAATACCTTTTTAAATAGACTCTTCTCCCTGGTTTGGATTTCTATATTCTACAAATTCACCTCCCCTGACTGACACCTTTTGTGCTCCAAGAAGACCAGTTCAAACAAATTACTGCCTCTTGCAATTTGCTTAGGATACCAAGTTTCCTTCTACGAAAGTCAGAAGAATCTGCCCATAAGAAAAAAATAAAAATAGCCCCACCAAGATCCAGAAGATAACAAGCCTGGCGGAACTATGCCGGAGCATACTAGCTCTGTGGATTTTTGCAACATTTTTCAGACTTTCAAGGCTTCTATTCATGAATATGTGAATACAGGTAGGTGCACAACATTACACTCTAGTGGTGAGCCACAGAAATCTTCTGACTACCATCAGTGCAGAGGTCTTTCATTAAGTTCTTAATCTCTGCAGTGATGTAAAAAGCTGGGTTTGCATCCTGAGCAAACCCTGCAGAAGAGTGAGGGATGGAGGGCATGGTTCTGAGAGTGGGCTGGGGGAAGAGGACACAGAAGTCTTACCCCTGCTGCTGTTGCAGCTTCTACCGTGGCTGTGGGCTCTGTCCTCTTGCCACCCCCCACCCCCGGTTCTTACTCTTTAAAGCAACAGCAGCAGCATGGTGCCCACGTACTGGCTGCTGCTGAAAGAGCAATGCTGTGGGGCTGCTTTTGCTCCAGAGCATAGATTATGGGGGGATGCAGGACAACTTTGGCATCCTTCCTAAGTCTGTGTTCAGGGGTGGTGCCCCTCTCACCCACTAAATCTATGTAACTGAACAACCCAAATTCTAGCCCTACTCCTTAAGTGTCTGAGTTGGGGGGGGGGGAGCACACACTTTATTTAGTAATTCATTACACCATCTCCTAGCCTCCATACTCTTCACTCCTCCATACTCTTGCCCAAGCATACCCATTGAAAGTCTTGGTGTGATGGTCACAGAACTGTATGCAAGCAGATTCATCAGGCACCTAACTAGAGCTCTTACATGTATACCATGATCCAGAGGATGAGTGGTTGCCTGTTACACCATGTCCTATACAGAGAGCTTGCAGAATGTTGACAGTCTCAAAATATCTTCAGGACTGGCACAACATAATCTTGCAATGACATGTAATATTACCACCTTACCAGTCAGCAGTGCAACATAAACAGAACTGTACAGCAATACAATGACCTTGTCCCAGAGGAGATCCTACAGCTCCCTATCATCATGTCTACACCCAAAAAACAGCGATTGGCACTCCAGTAGCATTTATTGTTATAATTACGATTGGTACTTTATGAGCAACACATAAGAGGAAACAGCTACAGTGAAAATTAATTACCTTTAGACTATAAACTGAATCCCTAGAGGACAGAGAACTGCCTTGAGACAAAGGAGAGGATCTATAAAACAGCAAGAGGGCTCAAAGCACAAAAAGAACCAGATAGTGATGATGGTGAAACAGCCTAGGGAAGAGTGACAACAGTTAGAGAAAGGGTGAAAGAAGAGCTGACATCTGAGAATAGGGCTGAGCCATGAGGATCTTGAGGATTTTATAGCCAAGCAGGATCTTAATCTGGACACATGTCTAGAGAATACAATAGGGAAAAATCATTTGAGAAGGGTCAGGGGAGAGTTCTTTGGGAAACTGTAAGAATTGTAAAATGGTCCAAGGTCCAAACCTTCTCAAACACTGAAGGAAGGGGGGAGCCAAGGAAACCAATGGGTACAGAAGCATTCAGCCCAGATCAGAAAGTATCACTTAAGACAATAATCTCCAACCTTTCTGGGTATGAGAATTTTTTAAATAAAAAGCAACCCAAGATCTACCCTGTGCCACTGCCAGTCTCTCCCCTCCCTTCCCCCCCCCCCTTTTGCAGGTCAGTCTGGAGGGAGGGAAGAAGGGGCAGACTGAGGCAGAGGGAGAAAAAATTATTTGGGGGCACCCCCCCAGCAGATAAGCCTATGGGGGAAGGGGCAGGGGGAGGGGAAAGGGCTGTAGGGGGCAGGGTGGGCAGATCGAGACCCCAGCAGTGAGGGAGGAAGCAGGTAGGAGTGGGTCTGGCCAGGCCAGGTGGTGGGACAAGTGACGGCTGCCCCCCAGGCCTCCGCTTGTTCCCCACTCCCTGCAGCCCCTGCTCCTGCCTGTGTCCCGCTCCCTCCCTCACCACTGGGGCCTCAATCAGCACTCCACACCCCCCACGGTGGTGAGTGAGGGAGTGGAGCTGGGCCAGGCCCTGCACAGCAGGGCTGGTGCACTACGGAGCTGCAAGTGGCTCATCCAGGGGATGCAGGGAGAAGGGAGCCATAGCTGGGAGGGCATGGGGGGCGCGTGCCCCCAGATCTGCACGTGGGACAGGGCTAGGCAGGGTGGGCTGGGGCCAGGGTGGCATGTGGCTCAACTTCTCAGTCGCGCTGCTCAGCTCTTGAGCCAGATGGCAGTGGCGGCAGCGCTGGGAATGGGTCTACAGGGAGGGCTGCAGGCACTTGAAAATTCGCCGTAGACCCCTGCCAAAAAGCTGAGCCGTGTGCTGCCCCAGCCCCAGCCTGCCTAGCCCCACCCTAAATGCAGACCCAGGGGCACACACCCCCATGCCCTCCCAGGTTGCGTGCCTCCACCCCTCCCCATATACCCTGGATGAGCCACTTGCTGCAGGGCCTGTCCCTGCTCCAATCCCTCCCCTTCACAGCTGCATGTGTGCCTCTGTCCACCCCTGCTGCAGCTGCTGGAAGCCCATGTGTGCCTTGCAGCCCTACCACTGCCCCACATGTTGGGGGACTAAGCTTTATTATCCCCCCCCTCCACTCCCTATGCCCCAATATCCCCCACCATCAAGCAAATGGGACCCTGGCCAGGCTGGGCTGGGGAAGGGTCAGAGCCCGGGCCTGGGGGGAGGGGGTCTCACTGCTGGGCACAGCCTGGCTGAGGCCCCAGGGTCCCATGCCTCCCCACCTCCACCTGTGCTCAGGACAAGGAGGCTGCTGCTGCGGGCTGCCTGCTGCACCCCAAGCACAGGTCAGGGGAACACAGGCCCCTGGTGTCCACACCAGCCTGTGCTCAGCAGTGGTAGCAACCCCCCCATGTGCCCCTGGATGACCAGATCTTCCCAGATTTGGCTGGGCCATAGCTGTCTCCACATAAGTCCCCACTGCTGAGCTGAGCTGCACCCACAAGTGGCCAGCTAGAGTGGGACTCAAGGCGCAGCAGCCGCCTCTGCCGCCTCCGCTTTGCAGAGATGAGGAGGGAGCCCCCTCCTGTGTCCCCGGAGGAGCCCCTGGGCTCCAATCTTCCCGCCACCCAGCTGGGCTGGGGCCCCACTTGCCAGGCCTGTGCAAAACAGCATGTATTTCCTTCAGATTCAGATTTGGCCAATTCAGAGCTGCAGTGATTTGATACAGTGTTTCAAACCACTGTCCTGATTCAATTTGGCCAATTTGGAATCCGAGATTCAGCACCAATTCAGAGATTCGGCCATAGACTATACAGGCAGCAATCCTTGATGACACTGGACACAGCTCCCTCCAGGTGGTAAGTCCATTGTGGTGGGCAGAGGGGGGAGGGAAGGGGTATGGGGGGTGCAGATCAATGCCCCCACAGCAAGGGGTTGGGGTTGCCCAACCAGGGGAGGGGAGGCACAGGACTTGGGGAGGGAGGTTCCCACCACTGCGCACTGCCGCACACCACCAATCCGGGAGCTGCTCTTCCAGTGGCTCCTCCAGCATCTCTCACTGCCAGTCCAGGAGGGCATGGAAGCAAGCATGTGCCCCCGGATCTACACAGGGTGGGCTGGGCTGAGCTCCAGATGGGTGGGGGAAGGTGCTGGGAACAGGAGCTATGCCCTCCCACCACTCACCAAGCCAGAGCAGGGAGGCACGGAACAGTGCCACTGCATTGCCTCAGATAAGTGGCGTGCAGTGGCAGAAGCCAATCCAGCCTCCCCGCGCTTCCCGTGCAAGCTGGGCAAGCAGTAGCAAGGCATGGGGGTGGGTGCATGCATCTGGATCAGGGCAGGGCCAGCAGCAAGGACTATGGAGAATTTTAGGTTAGCTGCAGCGCCCCTGGCTCAGCCCCCTGGCTCAGCCCACCCCATAGAGTGCAGCCTAGGAGTGGGGACTTGCAACCCAGAGTGCAGCCCTGGCTCCACCTGCCCTGCGGAGTGCAGCCCAGTGGCGGGCAGCTGGGGCTAGCCTCTCAGAGCGCAGCCCTGGCTCTGTCCACCCTGCAGAGTGCAGCCTGGCAGTGGGGGTTTGCCACTTGGAGCACAGCCCTAGCTCCCCCCGCACCATGGAGCTCAGCTCAGTGGCAGCTGTCTGGGGCTATCCCACTCTCCACAGATCTGGGAGCACACGCCCACTTCCATGCCCTCCCGAACCAGTGGCAAGAGCAGCCAGAAGAGCAGCTCCTGGACCGGTGGCATGCGGAAGTTTGGAGCACCCCTCCCTGAGTCCTGTGCTCCACTGCCCCAGATGAGCAGCTTGTCCTAGCCCCTACTCCAATCCCTCCCTTGCTGTGAGGGCATTGATCTGCCCCCTCCACACACCCTCTCCTTGCCCCCTCCACCCACCACAACAGACTTACCAGCTGGAGCCTTCCAAATTGATTCAGACCTTTTAATATGTCTCCCAATTTAATTCGGATTTAGAGATTCGGCCACTGAACTGGGCCACCGAATTGGGCCCCACAGATTGACCTGCTGGGCCTGGGGGCAGAAGGTGTGCACATGCATGCACGCCCAGCTGATCCCAGACCAGGACCGACCCAAAGAGGCTCCAAGATCTACCTGTCAATTGGGATCCCTGGGTTGGTGACCACTGACTTAAGATATCTCAGCTAGGGACAGACATTCAAAAAGCCATAGCCTGAATTGAATTGATTTGCAAGTGAAGAGACATTCAGTTTTGATTCTGGAAATGCAGGCACATGCCTGCAGTGGCTCAAGCTAGAAAGCAGGGGACTCCCTGGCTAAGGTCCCTTCGCTTCCTCAGCAGATACACAGCTGGAAGGAAGCTGACCTAGGGGGCATGGCCATGCTCTGGCAGGGGCTAAGCATGATTGCAGAGGGACATAAACCCCCTTTGGCCTGCAGGAACCCCAGCCAGGGTGTGTCTGGAGGGGGAGGGGAGAAAGCAGCCCTTGCTAGACTTGTCCCCAAGGCCAGCGCCTCAGGTGAAGGGGGGCAGAGGGGGGGATTAAACTCCCTTGTCACTGGGTGGGCACGAGAACCCAGCCAGTGTCTGCCCAGCTTTCCCCCTCTGCTCCTTCTTGGGCAGCAGGTCACCTCGTCAGAGCCAGCCGGTATGGCCCTACTATCTGCCCAGGGCCGGGGCTCTGGTTGAGGCTGTGGGGCTGTGGCTGTGAGACTAAGCCAAGCTGGCCTGAGAGTGCTGCTGAGGGCAGACGCAGAGGGGCGAGTCTGGGCTGGGCCACAGGGGCTGACCCCTTCCCAGCGGGCTGTGGCTCCATGACACCCCACCCTGGCAGCATGGGTGGAGGCTGGCCAGCAGTAGGCTTCCCAGGCTGGCTCAGAGGTGCTAGCGGACCCCAAGCCCAGCAGTTGCCCACTGCAGCCACCACTGTGCCCTCTGTTCTGTACAGCACCCAGCAGCTGCAGCTGTACCACAAACTGGGGGCTGGCCAGGGCCAGGAGGGGCGCCTTCTGCCTCCCACACCTTCAGCTGCCACTGCTGCTGCCCCTGCCCCTACTTCTGCTGCACCACTCCAGCTGGGTGGGTGGAAGCTTCAATCCCATGGCTTCTGCCCAGTGCATTGGGCTCTGGCTCCAGCTCCCAGATGCTTTCCATCCACTCTGTTCGCTGGGGCTGCTCATCGCACTGGGTGGGCAGAGCAGATGGAAGGCAACTGGAGCTAGAGCCAGAGCTCCATGGGCTGGGCAGAGAAGCTGCAGGGCTGAAGCTTCCCCCACCACGAGTGGCACTTCATGGTGCGGCAGGAGCAGGAGCCACAGCTGTAGGTGAGGGGAGAAGAACAGCCTTGCCAGGCCAAGCCAGCTTCCCCTCACCTCCAGAGGCTACTCCCACTCCTGCCCCTGCTGTGCCACTCTGGGCAGCAGGGGTTGGGGGGAGCTTCAGCGCAGCAGCTTCTGTCCAGCGCATGGAGCTCTGGCTCCAGCTCTGGCTGCCTTCCACCTGATCCACCCACCCAGCACGATGAGCAGCCCCTGCAGGTGGGCAGAGCGGGTGGAGGGCAGCTGGAAGATGGAGCCGCAACTCCATGTGCTGGGCAGAAGCTGCGGGGCTGAAGCTTCCACCAGCCTAGCCAGGGCCTGACAGGGGCTGCTACACCCCGGTGAGGCAGACCCTGGCTGTGGCCCCTTGGTGGAAGAAAGGAGGGAGGGGGGAATAACACCCCCCCTGCTCCCTTTGCCTCAGGGGGCCATGCCAAGCCCACATCTGGCCACGCCTCTGCCCCTGGTCTGGCTAGAGAGCAGAGCGGTAGGGCCAGCCCTGCTGTCTAGAGCAAGCAGCACAGCACAGCCCAGGGCCGAAAAGCATGCTGGGATACTGGGGTACTCTGTTTTAACTTAAAGGAGGGAGGCCTCTGGGACAGAAGTTGCATAAACCAATTTGACCCAAATCAGTTAAGTCTGATAATACATTCAACCAGGTTTATCTTCAGCCTGTTTTGGCCATTTTGAAAATGGTTTATGTACACTGAACTTACATTCTGTTACAGGTTTAAACCAGTTTCTGATCACTTAAACCAGTTTATGTGTAACTTCTGTTCCCAGCCCTCATGACTACACTAGCTTTCGAAGCTGCTGTGCTCCCTATGAGGGAAGCAGGCAGGAGTAAATCTCTTTACCTTTCCCAGCTTATTACTCGGTCTGAAACTCCATTTTGTTCTCTTGTTCCCTATCAGCAAGGATCTGCAACACACAAGGACCACAGATTTCCCACCTCTGAGCAAGGCCTCTGCATTCAGCTTCCATATGCATAGCACAGTAAAACTATACTGGTTCTAACTGCATGTGTTCCAAGACCTCTCTAAATTCTTCCACTCAGCCTATTAACAGGATAGGGAACATGCAGTGAACATGTCTGCATGTGAAATGTAGACCTAACCTTTAGCTGACTGCAGAGCTACAGAGGGCTTTGCTTGCTAGCTTCAGCCTGGGCATTCCACTAAAAAGGCCTACTGCCCCAATGTGGCAGCAGCTAGGAATGATGAGAAATAAGTCTCATGCCTTCATGTGTGGCATTTACAAGAAGGAAAACTCAATGCCACACATGTAGTACAGTAAGAGTAACAGAAACAGCAAAATAGCTCTTGGTTTCCTTATTTAAACAGTTCAACTATAGTTGGAAGTCCCCTCTTGCCAAAGCAAGCGAACCAAAATCAGCCCTCCTCTGAACTTTTTCACCTAGTTTGCCTCATACCAAAAAGAAGTTTTGTGCTATCAGTAAGTGAATTTTTAGAAGCACACATGTATTTTTAGCAAAGTTTTTGAATTACGGAAGCCAAACCTACACCCGATAAATACTCCTGAAGACAAATAAAAGCCCTTTGTGCATTTTGATTGGAATGAATGCTAAAAATACACCAATGCAGCTGTTTGATTTTCTGTAGTTCTAATGCCAGTTTTTTACTTTTAATTGCTACTATACAAAATTCTTTGATTGCACTTGATGAAATTAAGTTTTTCCCTGTTTAATGATTAAACCTGAGGAAAAAAATTAACTATGTTGTAGTTAAAAATGTAAATTATTGTCTGTGCTGGAAAGCAGAGGCTAATCTTCTCAGATATTTATCACAATTCTACTTACCTTCAACTGATTTTCTCTTTAAAACCAATAATTCAAGAGGATTTGTAGTTCATGTTCAACCAGTATCTGCAGGTATGTGCAGGTACAATATGTCTCATTAACAGGGGAAGCCATATTTTCAGGGAACTCAGGTAGCCCCCTTTAATAGTATACAGTACAAATGAATACATAAAGTTCTTACAAACTCTCCTTGGGGATGTAAACAGGTCTGCCTTCTATCTGCATTTTATCTACGCAATCCAAATGATTTTTCCATGTGTGAATTCCATAATTTGTGTGTAGCCATAAAGGTGCACAAACAGGCATCTGCAAAAAATGGAGGCCATGTTTGAAAAGTAAGCTCCCCTATGCACTCTCAACTATCAATGTTCAACTGCTTTTAAATTAAAATATTTACACAATAACAAGGTTCTGAGCCTTTTTTCCTTCTACTTATCCTCATAAATTTCATTAATTGTGCTGCCTTAATATTACCCTGAAATGAGATCACATACTTCAGATTACATACTTCCTCTATGTGTGATATGCAACTGTTTTGTAAACGTCTAAGATAATCAGACTGATCTTTCAGATAATCTGTTGGGAACCCAGTGTTTCCACACAGACAGTCCTACTCTTTTAGGTAGTGCCATTGCCAGAACAAAAGACAATATATACTGGCTGTGTCTACATGTGCATTTACATCAGTTTAAATTTACTGCACAGTACCTTACCAGTGGGAATAAGCTGCCATCTACGTGTGTAGGCCTTTAGTCCCAAGTCAGTCCACAGACGTAGTATTATCGTGCAGTAACGCATCTACATGTATGTTACTGTGCAGTAACTAATCAGGGGTAAATTTGATACCTGAATGATGCAGGTATCAAATTTATGCTCAAGTCAGCATAAGTCACCATATTTACTGCACAGTACAGGCATGCATGTGTAGATGTGCACCCACACTGTGCAGTAATTTCCGTTACTGTGCAGCAAATGTGCACATGTAGACGCGCCCACTGTTAGCTTAAAAGAGATATGTGAGATCACATTTTGCCCTTTGAAGCAAGAGCTGACCATGTAGAAAGGAAGGGAGGTTCAGTGGTTAGGGGACTAATCTAGAACTGAGAGACTAGGGTTTAGTATGTTACTCTTCCATAGTCTTCCTGTTGGACCTTGGGCAAAGTGTTTAGTTTCTCTCCATGCTTCAGTATCAAAGAGCTGTTAATGGTCAAGGATAACAGCAGTAAGACTCAATCTAACCCTTCAACAATTTGCAGAAAGTAGAACAAATTACAATTGTATCTTGTATTTGTATATATGGGTGAAGAGTTTTTCTTTAGTTTTTTATAAAAACATTAATCTCTAAGCCGAGCATGGAAAATTCCAGCCCCCAAGCAGAGTCTTTTTTCAGAAAGCTCTGAAATAAACAAGTAGAGGGTGTTAATGGAAGTACATACAAATTGTAAGCACAGTTTGAGTTGTTGACTTGAACAAGACAAAAAAAAAAGCAACAATTCAGTGAGTTTATTCAGTTATGAACTGTAGTGCTCAGGTCTTTACCTACCAGCAGCAGCAGTTCTTTGCTCTCTACTAATTGCATATAACCCAAAGATCTTAGAAGAAACCCATTTCATTCCATTTTAGATGTGTTAGTGGGGCATACATACCTGAGTAACTACAGTTTTAGGCATGTCTGTGATTCAGTGGACGCATCTAGGTGTTCATTACTGTGTCATAGTTACCACGCGTTAAGTTTAGTACTTGTATAACCAAGTACTAAATAAATGTTCAGTAACTGGCACTACTGCACAATAGTGCCAGTACACACCTTTTTAGTGATGCTACTGCACAGTAACCTAATACTACTGCACAGTAACATAAGGCTACTGAAAATTTAGTGTCTTGTGTAGACACAACTAGTATCATGGCTGCTAGCCTACTGAGTAAGCTCACTGGGGCTGTGTTCTGGTCAAGCAGATACATAGCAAAATAGAATCACCCAGGTGTGCATGTACTGCTAATGCATTAAGTCCATAATTTTAATCCATCAAAAACCACAGCTAGTCAGGGACGGAGGGATGGAAAACAAGCAGGAGGAGGGTCTAACACAAGATTCAAGAGGCAGGCTGGAAAGAGGTCCCAGCAATGGTTATTTAGAGACCACTTTAAATGTCCACTTCCCCATCATTTCCCCACATCAATTTTTAAGGAAATCTGAATTCATACTAGCACATATTTCAAATTCCTCCTAACAAGCTGGATTTTATTTCTGTCCAAAGAATATAGAAAGTCCCCATTCCTCTAATCAAGTCTCAAAATTAAAAGTCCGTTAAAACTATGTCATTGTTACATATTTGTTTTAATGTCACTTATGATGTCATATTTGATATAAAAATAATAAATCACATAAAAAATTACATAATCCCCATCACTTTATATCAGAGTTTGAAATCAAAAAGGACAATTGGATTGGGATATGAAATTTGCAGAAAATAACATTACATAGCCTTTCTTTCACAAGAAAGAGGATAATTTGACCACACTACATTTATTTGTCTGTTTAGGTTTACCTGTTATAAAAGGTTATAATCTTTCAAACCTGTAAATTTTACTGGTAGTTTTTACATTTATAATTAGATTTATACAAGTTACAGTGAACATTCAAAATCATCCACTCTCAGGCATGATTCATGCTTTTTTCTTTTTAACTCCTAGGTCATGCACAGTATGAGTGGCAGAAGACATGGACTCATTTGCCAATGTAAGACAGTTTTCAAGCTGTCATAGTACATCTTTTGCCAGCTAATCAACCAGACAAGAATGGTACCCACCAGCTGCAAAGGAAGTTGATCACCTACTTTCCCAGCTGATGAAAAAGTGCAATGCAGGGAAGAGTTTGGACCCAGAAAGAAATGCAGTTTTTAATATGTTGTTTGTCAAAAAAATGTTATGACAACATCGTAGAAGATTATATAATATAGTGTCATGGTAACGTTCAAAGTCAATTCATTAAACAACTTTTAAATATGCTTATGCGGGCTCTGGAAAAAAATACTACAATGCCTGTATAAGCAAAGGAAAAGGCGATGAGAGATTCTGTACAAGCTCAGTCTCCCCAAATACTGAGGTTGCCAGGGTTCCACAGATGTTTTCAGATCATAACATAGGGTCAGAGGATAACTGGTAAGGTCAGCTGGAAAACTAGAAATGTAAACACTTTTTTTGGACCTTTATGAATAGGACTTTCAGAAAGGGACTTCAAGCTGAAAGAAAAATGACACACTCTAACTCTATTACTCTCCCTTACTGTACCAGCCGTGGTTTTTTGGTGCCCCAACCCCTGGGATAAATCATAATTATTTTGCAAGTTGATTATTTAACTGTTCTTGGGAAAAGGCCACATTAATACGACGTGCATTCTAAACTGGCAGGATTAGATATTCAGGAATAAGAAAAAGAGATGAAATCTTTTCTTTTTCAGGTGAAGCAGCAACTGTGTATTTTTTCCTTGAATGGCAAGTCAGCAGCACACTCTACTGGCTGTTTGTCTGCAGTTTTCTGAATAAAAAACTGCAGTTACAGCAAACCAGTATCTTTTGCTCCTACCAATGACATAACAAGAGGCAGCATGGTCAACTGAATGGAATGAAGATGTCACAAGACTTTGATTGTATTCCTGTTTCTGCCACTGACTCATATTACCTTGGGCAAATCACTTAATCTCTCTATACCTCATTTCCCTATAAAAAGAATTAATCTTTGAATAATGATCGACTTGGTAAAGATTCGGAAAAGATTCGAAGATTCGGATCAGTCAGGAAGAGGCAGGCATAGCCGGGCAGCTGCAGGTTCTCTCATGGCTCCTCTGGCTGTGCCTATCTTGCCCTGGGCAGGGGGAGCTGCGGGGAAGCCGCCATGATTGCCCTGCCCAACCCCAGCCTCCTGGCACTTAAAAAAAAATAAAAATGAGCCCCGCACTCAGCAGTCACCCAGAGCCCAGCACTGCTCAGCCCTAGTGGCCCCTGCTCCCAGACAGTGCACAGTGTCCCGCCGAGCCACGTTGCACCCATGCTATGGGGCAGCTGCTGCATGGGTGCCAGGTGGGGGTGGCAATCCCCACTGCCCCCACGCAGTGTAAAGGGGCTTTGCCATGAGTGCCCAGAGACCCTGATCGCTGCAGCTGGTGAGTGTGGGGTTTTGGAGTTTTTTGTAACATGCTGGAACTAGGCTGGGGCTAGGCAGAGGATGGGGCTGGGCAGGGCAGCCATGGGGGCTTCTCCCGCAGCTCCCCCTGCCAAGGGAGAGGCAGGCACAGCTGGAGGAGCTGTGGGAGAACCTGCAGCCGCATGGCTGTGCCTGCCTCTCCCCGGCCAATCCGAATCATCAAATCTCTCTGAATCATCGCCAAATTTTCTGAAGCCAATTCAACTGAATCGGATGGGGACAGTGAATCACCGAATCGAATCACTGTCTTCCAAATAGGCTGAATCCAAATCCAAATCAAATACTTCCTTATTTACACAGTCCTACAAAAGATGTAAAGATTAAGGGCACAGGTGAGGAGTATTATTACTATTGTAAATCTATTACATATTAAAATAAAATAAGACTATTGCCCTGTATCATTTATTTCTTTTAAAGCAGCACAGGGGTTCATAACTGTTCTTTCTTATGGGTCCCAAGAATGAGTGTGTATACATCAAGCTGTCTAGGGCTGCTCAGCTGTGGTTCTCTGTGTAAACAGAACCATTTTGTCCAGAAAATATATAACTGAAAAAAGCTGACGACTGTTGTTCTGCTGACTCTGCTTGGACCCTGTTGAAAGAAGATGTAATTCACCCCTGTGTAAAAAACAGCTCAAAGACATATTGCTCATAAATGAAGCCTCATGTTAGCTCTCATAGAACAATGAAACTCGTCCTTGAGCTGTGCATAGACCTGCTGCTAGTCCTGTGAATAGATGTCAGTTTTACTCAAGCTGATTAATTGAACATATTTTTTACTTTCAAAACATACTAATCTTAAACATTCCAAAGATATCACTTTTTAAACTATACTGGATACTTAAATGTACTAATTAACCCTCAAAACCATACACAGTGAGTTCCTCTTTAGATTCTTTCAGATTCCCATTAAAGACCCACAAACCTTACAAGAAAGTTGGTTTGTATTTTTGTTTGTTTTCACAGACCAGTCTCACTCCAAGCAATATTTTGCAATTTGCAAAGAATTTAAATAAATTTGGCCTTTTCTTTACACAAAGCTTTGTATGGAAGATTCAACCTTCTTTCTAATCCCCTATAAATATTTTGCATATTTAAGTCATCTGCAAATGAGTTGTTCTGTAATCCAAAAGGAATCTTTTTTCATTAAAATTCAAAATGCAGCCTTTCATATACGCAGATTGGGTACTGAATTGTCCAAATAATGTGCTTCCAAACTAGAACTTTTTACAGGTCATAGAGAATCATGTGGGAAGAAAAATAATGTTACACTGAAGAAGCAATGAGTCCACATGAGAAAAGTATTAGGGAGAAACCTTTCCCTATGCAACCAATTTCTTTTATATAAAGTCACTTAACATAGATTTCATTACATTTTTTTCTTGTGAGTACACTTTCTTGTGATGTACACTGGACCTTTTGTGATATGTAGAAAAGATACAATATATTCCATGAAACTTCAAGGCTTCTTATTCTATGGAGAATGAGACAATTCTCAAGGGTCACTGAAAGTCAGACAGGCTTCCATAGGTAGCTGTAATTTTTATTTATATGAAGGCAAATCAATACCCTCCTCTCACAACTCAGAATCTTGACAATAGTACTAACCTGTACACCTCTTTATCAATTTCTCAAAGAAAATTTCAAGTTTATTTTTCTACATTTACAAAAGATTGCATTTAATGGATCATACCAATGAATGCAGAACTCAATTCCTTTATCTGGAAACTAGGACAGAGATTGCTTCAGTGAAACTGTTCCCATTTGTGCAAAAGTAAATACAATCATATACAATGCCACAGGAGAATACACAAGTAAGATAGTTTCAGTTGACCAGCATTAGAAGAATCTTTTGGACACTGGGCACATTTTTCACATTTCATCTTTCTTCCCCAAAACTAAAAAAGTATAAAATTTATTACTTGAGGGTAAGTAAAATCTCTAGATATCATTATTCATTTAGTTGTGCTCCAATTTTTTACACTTATGCTTTAAACCCTTGATTCAAAGAACTTTGAAGTCAACAAAAAGATTCCTATTGACTTAGTGGCTTTGGAACAGACCCTGAATCCTATGCCTTTACATCACCTTTCTGCCCTCTTCTGCAAATCACAGGATGGACCAGAGGTCGCTACAAGTCCTGGCACAACTTAGTAAAGTCTCAGAGCTTCTCTAATTTAATTAGTTTGCAACACTAATTACATTACCATATTTACTTGATTTGAAGACAGGGGAAATATTTCCCTTTTCATCATGGGTAAAACCAACCCTTGTCTTAGAATCGAGTACCATGCTGCTCCAGCTGGGAGCTGTGATGAGTGGATGTATGGTTTCCAGACAGCCTGGCTCTCTGCAAAGTGGCTCCTCACAGCTCCCAGCTCCTCACTGGAGCAGCCTGACTCTTAGCTAGAGCAGGCGGGGCGGGGGGGGGGGGGGGGG
>NW_017729004.1:58796388-58823029 GCF_001723915.1 Gavialis gangeticus | reverse complement strand
GGGGGGGGGGGGGGGGGGGGGGGGGGGGGGGGTAGAATCCAGCCTACTCCGAGCCAGCAGAAGAGATGGGGAGAGGGGGAAGGAGGAACCTGCATGTTGCTAAGCTGGGTTCCCAGCACAGCTATTCCCTGCAATGTGGAGCAGATCCCTCCTGGGCTGGGATCTGTGTGAAAAGCAGCAGAAGGGGGGCTGTCAGGTGGACAGGTAGCAAGGGGTAAGTTGCAGGGGAGCAGATAGAGAACGGGGAAGCTAGAAGCAGGGGCAGGCAGTCTTACACCCCAACCACCTTGCCATTTGCCCCCTAAAACTTTCCCCCCACTGCTGCCTGTCCCCCTTCTGCTGCTTTTCACACAGAACCAAGTTTCCTCCACACCCCTGCTTTCCCCACCTCCTGCCCTCCCACCTCTGCTTTCTCTTGCTTGCTCCCCTGCCCCTGCTTTCCCCATTGCCTGCTCCCTTCCTCTTCTTTCCCCTACCTCTGCTTCTCCCTCCTGTTCCCTACTCCTGCTGTTCCCCTGCCTGCTCCCCAACTCTGCTTCCCCCTTACCAGCCATCCCATTGCTGCCTTCCTGCCACAGCAGTGGGGGAGTGGCTGGAATTTAAGATGACCCTCCAATAATTAAATTCAAGATTCTGGCAAATTAGAAGAAATTTATAATTTTCCATGTCTAGTAGCTAATTATTGGGGGGGTCATCTTAAATTCAAAGTTGTCTTGGATTCAGGAGAATATGGTAATTTGGTGCTGATGGAGAATGCACAGCAGAAATCTATCCATGTTGACTTTGACTGTAATATAGCTCCGCAATGAGCCAGTGAATGGTGGTTGATGTCAGCTATTGAGGAATTTCACTATGCCACATCCAGCAGGTAATTAAACTAGGTTACTGCCTATTATATCCCACTGGCAGAATTAAAGGACTAGTTCTGGTGCAAAATAACTGGTTCAGTGAGTTTTACTTAACTTTGGAAACAAAATGTCTCCTAACAACTGTATTGCTTCCTATTTTTTACTGAATTATCTTCCTACCTACTTACCTTCAATTAATCTATTATGCCCACAGAAAGGTGCATTGAAGGATTAGGCTTTCATTGAATTTCTAAGTATATGGATGTGTCAGGAGGGCACTATGACACCAACAGCACTACATAATTGAGACAATATCAAAAGTTCATTAAAAAGTCAAACTCATGAACACCCTAACTTCTACAGTAAATGTTCTACATAACAAACATTAATATCTAGAATTTATCATGCTTCTGTCCCCATTATCTCTAAATTTGACTAATTTTAGGTAATATTCTATCTATAAAATGTGAGGTTTCCCCTCCAATAATTGTTCTGTCCTGTAAAGGTTGTTCTATTATCTATATTACCATGGTCTCTGGGTACTTTCCAAAATGCCTTAACTGATATGAATGACATCTGTGGTTCATTTTCTCTCTCATCTTCACCAGGGGAAGAGAATTGTATTTCACCTCTATAATGTACAGCATGATTATGACATTACACAATAGATCAGTAGCAGAGCCCAAGACAGAGACAAGTTCTTCCTTATCCCAGTCTGGTGACCTAGCCACTAGACCACACAACATTTCACTCCACCACTCTGCATATTACTGTTGGTTATTAGAAAAAGAAGGAATATTCCACAGGGCTAAATCTGCAGCAGACAGAAAGTATGCAATGGGCTAAATGCTGTTCTCAATTACTGAACATGTGTGCACCTCCAAAGATTTTGTGAGGATGCAGGAGTGTTACTGAGACTAGCATATTCTAAAAATGTAACATTTTGACAAAAAAAGGTGCAAATTATTTGCATATGTGTAGGGGGTCCTGGCTCAAATCTGTTTAGTTTACATGATAAAAGATTAACCGCCAGTCTGTTGATATCTTCTTTAGGCTTGGAATGAATGCAGACATTGCAATAAAGATCTTTATACAGATATGAGATACGTGATGCAGATTAGAGAGGGAAATTTTACACTTGGTATAATCTAATACACCTGGAAAGAACATAACACAGAGATACAATTCTTGAATGTCTTTGGAAAGCAATACCAAAAGGTTACAATGCAGACAATTGGTTATAAAATTAAAGAGCCACTGGATCCTCTATCCTTATAGATTTCTCTCTTCTAGCTGCTGTTCATGTCTTTTCTTTCAAATACAATAATGATATTAGAGCATGGGTCCATTCTATTTACTTATTTCCTTCAGGGTAATGTAGGAGTCTATCAACCCTCATCTCCATGCGTCATCCCTATTAAAGTTAATGGGTTGCATGAACAGCATATAAAGCAGAGCACTGACATTCACTTAGCTGACATCTTACTGTTTCATTTGTATTTTTGGTTTTTTCCCATTAGCCTGTTTGCTCAATAAGTTACAACACACTCATTAGGAGAAATTCTGCTATAGATACACTCACAAAACTCCCACCTGGGACTTTAAACCCAATTACAACATAAAATAAATTATCTAATTGTCACATCAGCTCATTATCGCACAATCACAAACTTAACGAAGATGGACAGAGTCAGATAATATAGTAATAGCCATCTGAATTAGATGGAGGAGAAGAAAGTTATTAAACATGGAATACATCTGTATTATGCTCTAGTGTTCATGGAAAGCTGGCAAGGGGATAAAGGCACCAGAAGAGAAAGAGTTTACAGCTGTATGAAATGGGAAGCAATCAAGGATCAGCATATCCATTACTTTCACTGTTTAACTATGGGAGAGAACTTAGACCACTGGGATCTAATTACTGTGCAGATAGCCAGCTGGATGAAGCAAAGTCATTTTCCTTCTCTTTCACAAAGCATTTTTCAAGTACTTTGCATAGCACGGAGGCTGTCAAATGACATTTAACTTATTGCTACTCTGAGGCAACCTCCCCTCTCAGAGCAGATGCCCAAGCCATCTTCCCTTCTTTGCCCCTCTTTCCCCTTCACAGGAACCGGTTCTAGTTGTAACCCTGTTCAAAGTTAGTGACCCTAGTCACTAAGGAAGGGAGGAAGGGACAAGGAGGGGGCAATAGTCTTAGAGGGTTTGGGACATGAACATCTTTTAAGAAATCACTAGGGGGCGCACAACTGTTGGACTACATTTTGCAGGCTGAGGTAGAGGAGTAGGCCAACTACAACACATTCAGGTGTTCACTGGAAGGTGAAGTTCACTCCATACATACAGCCAACAGAGGACCCATACACCAATCAAGTCCCACTTTAACCTGGAGAAAAATGTTTATATAGCATCTTCCAAGTGGATAGACCCACCCTGTCTTGCTGTACAGGAGTGACTTTCACCCTCAGCTTTCAATTCACAATCTATAACAGAACACGAAAGCTGGTAATATCTACTTAATTCTAGTCAGTGATCGGATAAATATTCTTTGCTGGGGCATAAACATGTTTTGCAACTTCAAGAGTATGGTTCAAAGGTTCTGTTTTGTTACTAGGGCTTTTGTCTGCATAGAGTTGATCCACAGATAAATTTCAGGAAGGTATGGAATTGGAAACAGATGTTGTCTTTGTGCTGCTATAAATATATTTATGGCAGCACACAGGCAAAACAAGCAGAAATCTATACCCCTTGTAGCACCAAAAGTGGACAAAACTGTGCTGTGAGAATAAGTAATATAAATTTGTGCCATTTTTTTTACAGTGGACACCTTTGTGCTATATGGGCAGCCATGCTTCCCAGTCACTCCAGGCTGGTGCTCCTGTGGCTTCAGTGGCTCAATCCTGTGTGCTCCAGGAATTTCCATTCCACAGATGCACAGGATTGGGCCCTTGAAGCCCTGGGAGTGCCAGCCCAGAGTCCCCCATTTGCAGAGGCACACCCCAGGAATTCCCCACAAGGATTTGGGACATGCCTCTTCAAAGGGAGGAACCTGATTATAGACATGCTCTGGAAATCCAGGGGTGCATGTACCACACTGCCACACACCAAAGCAGGGTCCACCTCTGCAAGTGGGAAACCCGGCATTTCCCCATTTGATAGATTTCATATCTATGAAATCTATCAAATGGGGAAATGCTGGGTTTACACTTGTTCTGCAAAATGGGGCCCCTAAAGCCCTGGGAGCAGGGACCCTGGAAGCAACAGGACAACAGGCAATGTCTGTGTCACCCAATGAAGCAGATAAGCTGTGCCACAACAAAAACAACATCTGATTTTAGCCCTAATGAGGTCTAGAATGTATTTCACCTATGTTTGATTATGTAAAACCAGACTGATAACTTCAACATGAGAAGTTCCTATCTAACAACGAAGGAATGAGAGAATATTATGTGAGACTGGACAGGGAAAAAATCCAAACAGACAGCAGGAAATATATTTTCAAGCAGCATGTAAATTAGACTTTAGATCTCATTGCCACAGGATGCCAGTGAGGGCATCTACATAAGATGCTTACTGAGGAGGTTGCCTAATTAACTCCACTGCAAAACATCTCCATCTACATGTACAGACCTATTAGGCTACAGGAAACTAATTAACTCCACCATAGGTTAGTACTGCCCAATACAAGTGCTATCCTATGGCAGAGTTATTTACTCCCCTACAATGCATGTGTAGACAGTAACCAGGGCTGGCTGGGGCGCACGAGTGCTACAGTGTGGGGCTGCCTGCTGGCTAGCACCATGCTGTAGCACCCTCGTGCCCCAGCCAGCCCCTCCGCAACACGTTGAGCCAGGCAGAAGCAGCTGGAGTTTGTGTCACTGTATCACATTAATACTCACGTGTAGATGCACCCACTGACACTAAGACTTTATCAAGAATCTCAGAGGGACTAGACATTTGTAGAGATAATAATACTAATTTCCAGTTACGATATAATATAATATAATATAATATAATATAATATAATATAATATAATATAATATAATATAATACAATGCTAAAATGAGAATGTTAGATCTAAGATAAACATGTGCTTCAGAATTTGGATCTAAGCTAAACATTTGTGTTTCAGAATTTAAAGTCAATTTCTAGATATTACGAATTAGAATGAGGCCTTCATGGAAGTGGGAAAAATGGTCCACACTGGTCTACTTCCAGATTCTTAAACGTTTCTCTAAAGTATCTGGTGTTGGACAGAAAAAAAGATACTGGACTAGATGGATCTTGGGCCTGATCCAGGATGGCAATCCTTTTCACATACATTTTTAAGAACCAAATGTTCAATCCAAGCCGTTTCTAGGACTCTTTGAAGATACTGTCAATGAGTAGATTAGCACTGAAGATAGGCATGAGTTAGGGCTGCCCTCTAGAAAGTCATTAAGTGTTTGTCTGGGTAGGGACTGAGTATATGCTGCATCAGCACTTCAGACTATGTACTACTACAACAAGTCTGCACAAACAACTTCTATGGACATCATCAGAGACTGCATGTGCAAAATGAGTTTAATGCATAGCCCTAAAGACACCGTTATGTTCAACAAAGACACTCTTCATGTGGGAGGGTTATATGTACTCGTGGAATAGGTTTCAGTGATATTAAAATAAGATGGCTTATTGTTAGTATGAGGTGAGAAATTTTTCTCTTGACAATTATTAAGAGACCTTAAATAAAAAACATTCTGAGCTGCATATTTTGGTGGGAAATCATTTGAAATATTTTATTAGGGAAAAGGAGACAAGTGGATTTAAACCATATCATGTTTTTAGATGACTAAGTTTCCTATGGATGGAGGCACCAGTATAAATATTGCATTTGAAAAATGTCATGTTGCTAAAAAAGCTACCATTTTACCAATATAAAATATGAATGTAAACAACATGTCTGTCAGGCATGGCTATAACATACTGCTTAACACTGTTAACTTATAATATGCACCTATTATTGTTAGCTCTCTTAATGAAAGAAACTAAAGACACTGCATAAATTCTTGAACACATGTTTCACTTTTCCAGCTGCCTTGGGCTGTAGAACATCATGCTAACAAGAAGTGATGCTAACAAGAAGCTAAAACCAGTGTAGCAAATGGGGCATTTAAATATATATAAACATACAGACATTCATATATAAATAGAAATTGGCTATTTGGGGGAAATGAATAGATCCCTAGACAGGCATATTTCAGCTTAATATTACCTGTATTTTTCCTATGTGGTAACCATTTCAGTTTTGCTTCATCAAAAATAATTGTTATACTTATTGGTAAATGGGGAGGCAATATTCACTTATCTTACTTAGATGAAATATAAAATTTTATCAAGTTTATGAAACTTAAAAATATGAATTTTGACTTCTTTCCTTAACCACTTCTGATACGGTCTTTCACACCTACATCTGCTGACATGAAATTTTGTCTAACCTCAAATAATTTCCCTATTGCTTAGATACAAACACTACATCAAGTCATCCATCTGTACTCAGGAAGGAAACTTAAATCTATTTGCCTTGGGATTACAGGCTCCAGTGGAGTAGTTTTTGATACCCTACATCTCTTCATTCTGTGACTCCCCGATGCAAAACGTTTCTGCTGTTTACTACCCTGAAACTCAAGTGCTTTGATCTGCTATAATTTCCAATCCCCATTCCAGCAGAAAGTACAAGCATCTACATCAGTCTTTGCTGAGAATAGTAACTTGACGCAGCAGCACAGTAGTATGTTTAACCACCGCTGCAACATCACAAAAATGGTATTTCACTCACACTTACATTACCTACTTACTATAAATACATCCATAAGTATTAAACTATATTTTATGTAGCAAACGGGGAAAATCAAGAAAACAAGTCAAGATGTTAAGAACTACCTGATGAAAATTAGTTAAGAGTAAGACAGAAGGCTTTAGTATCTGATTAAATGCAGGGTGGAAAAATGACCCTTTGAACTTATAACCTACTAGAGGTGGTTTCCAGTGCAATAACACCCTGTTTAAACCCTATGGCTACAGTACATCTGTGGTTCACTGACTATAATTACAGCTTTAATACTGTAACTGTAGCAAACAAGTCCCATGGCATATTAGACTAAACACATGAGGCATTTTGTCCTCCTGAGTAAAGCCTGTTTAATGGCATTTCAGGCTCCAACACACAAGTCTGCTCTTGGCCCAGCACTCCCAGGCAGTTAAAACTGGCCTGAATTGGTTCCAAAGGAATACCGTTCCAGACCAACTGGGCATTGGACAATTGTTCGAGAATATCATTTAGGGCTGAAACTGATATTTATCTAGTGATTGAAATCAGTTGGAAACTCAGCTAATGTTGTGTCAGCATTATGTCTTTCCTGGAGCCTCCAGCACTGTTGGTTTGGCTTGTTCTGCACTGGGCAGTTACTTCTAGGCTGACGTGGCTGCCTCAGAAGCACAAAACCAAGTTTATTTATTTGTGGTTTTTGTTTTTTTCACTTTGTGTTTCTTTTTTCCTTAAAAATACAAGATCAGGAGAAACTGAATCATTATGATCAGCCTCTACAACCAGTTTTAGAACATCACAAACACTGTAAAATATGTTATCAAGACAGGATGCACAGCATTTGTACAGGCTTCAGGCAAAACCCTGGAGATTTTATTACAGTGCTTTCTATTTGATTTTTGACAACATGCAACCTTATCCCCAGCTCTGCACAACATTAACTTCCAAAACAGAAAAGAAGTGCCCCTTCTGAAGGCCTAAGTGGGGTCTACTGATTCAACGGGAAACTCATCTCTGCCCAGAGGGTCAACCTTTGCAGCACTTCAGTCCTATTGAAACCCTGAACTTAAGTGTTTTTTTAGATTTGTGCTGGCCCTGTGAGTAGCGGTGGATATTATTTAAAAGCAAGGGTTTTTTCCCTCTCAAAGTACAGATTTTTGAGAATGCAGATTGTTTTAGAAGCTTCCTCCAATGCAGAATTGGCAACTAAACTTCATATTATTGTTAGTGTTCTTGCCTACCTCTTTTACAAACTTCATATGATCTTTGTCAGGCTTCTTTGAAATGTACAACATATTTTTTCTCCCTCAATATATTTTAGAGGTAAAAGTCTATAGATTACACTTCTGACTAATGCCTCCTTGTGGCGTGTTGTTTCAACAGTAATGGGCGTTGATTCCTTAGCCAGAGATACAGTACTATTCATATACAGCAACCTATGATCTCCCAATCCACCTGTAACCAACAACCCTTGGTCCTGGCATCATTTCCATTAAATGGTCTAAGAAAGCTTGGCAAACAACTTGGTCAAGGAGGAGCAAGGAAGAGCAAACATGAATATGTTGGTCCTTACTACTTCTCAAAGTTAATATATATTAAAAGTTTAAAAATTATAAATTACAATAACACTTAAAACTATCATAATGTATTATTACTTATCAAACAATAATAATACTTTGCAAGTTTATAACCACTTTTCAGAGATAAATTTTAAGCATATCCATTTTGCATCTGGGAATGTCACATTGTATCAGTTAAAACTGCAGCACAGCCCAAAATTTAGCCATTAACAAGCTTTTCAAAAGAACCCATAGCTCTTTGTCAACTCTTAACAAAGAAATACTGAATTGTAAATGGTGAATGATTCATCCTTTTGGGCACTCTATAGTCCCTTCTCTTAATAGCCAAGAATACTACTACTTTGTGCTTACGTTTCAAGCAAGAGCAACCTGTATTTATAAAGTGTCCAAAGGATGTCCAAAGCACTTTAAGAATCATACAAACTACAGTTCACAAGGATAACTATATAAAATGTAGCAATAAAATGCAGCCATCTCTGGGGTAGAATATTGATGGTTAGCTGAAGCAGAAATTTAAAGCCAAACCTATTCACTTTTTAAACAGAAGATGTAAAGAAGTATAAATTCTCTTTAATGTAGAAACATAGCAGAGCCCTGTCTGGTAGGCAGCATGAATGTTATGGTGAGACAATCAGTTGAAAGCTCTGCAGGGTTTCCTAAATAAACACAAAAGCCAGGGCCCCCAGCAGGTGGCCAAGTTTGATATTCAAATCATTAACATTTTACATGTGGAGTTTTCATTAGGACAAGGTTACCACATGATGGACAATCTGTATATATTTGCAGATGTGGCATGCATGGAAGTCAAACCTGTGCAAGGAATATAATTCACAGCAATCTCTTTGCCCGAGAATAGCTGAAGGCAATGTCCAATCAAAGTACTGTCAGTGCGCTGCTCAGCGAATAAATGAGTTGCTTTGACAGGAAATTCCAAGAGCAATTTTAATTCTGATCAGGCTTCAGGAAGTGGAAAGAATAAAAACACATCAATTATAGTGACAGGAAGTTTTAAATCACATGGCAAGCAGCTGCTGCCAAAGGACACGTCTGCCAGCTTTGTTAAGAAGTATGGTATTTTGGTGTGACCAAAATTTTACACCAAAATTTTACAGGCTGACATCACTCCCTAATTGTATGCTATCTCACTGCAAGGGTAAAGAAAATGACACACTGCAGATAGCATGCCGTTATTACAACAAACAAGATAGACTGTTAGCCTTTTTTTACTCCTAACCCCAAAATGATTATATTTATAACAACAAGAAAATATACAAGCTACTAATGATGTGAAATGTATGCATGTCTGCATCAATAAAGCAGGAGATCTCAGAAGCAGGTCAGAGAGATAATCATTTCCTGAGCCAGCCCTAGGCTCAGCACTTTAATCATTATGCATGCATTGGCTTTTTCATTAATCCATGTTATAAATTATGACCACCAGAATCAAGCAATGGAGTGTAGGGAGGAAGCCATCAGACTGGTTTGATATCAAATTCTTACTGTATAGTGCAGACTCAGAGTCTGTTTAACAGTTTCCATCAGTTACGTGTTTTGGTGCTTTTATATATTTCCGGATATGGAATGCCAGGCTCAACAGTAATGAATTCTGGTTTATATTTCTTACAGCAGAACTACACTGATTAAATTAGTTTTCAAATGTGCTGGTAAAGCTTGAAGGATAGGCAGCAAGTAGCTAATTTTCTGCTACTGGATTATAGCAGTGGGTTGCTGTTTGAATGGTCATTTCAGAACAAATCACTTAAATGAGGGCAGATTACTATAGCCTGAATCTCAGTTACACTAAAATTGATTTACCTGGTTCTAGTACCATGGAGGAATGTTAAAGTGAATGTAAATGCAACTCTTAAATGTAATGTCAGCTGGAATGGTATAAAAGACAATGATGTGAAGAAGAATTAAATCTTTAGGTGAAACTCTGATCCAATTAAGTCAGTGGGAGTTTTGCCATCGGCTCTAATGTGACCAGGATTCCTCGCCTTGGATGCAGTAGGGGAATGTCAACACCTTCCAATTCTACGCATATTCATGAAAGGATAATCAGACAACATGAGAAGTCTAAGCAGTGTATTGAACTGTTGCAATACAATAATTTGATTTGTCTCATGCCTCTGTAGGGCATCTCACTCTCCTGTTTACATTTTTTTACTGTTGTCATTTAACTGAAGTGATAGCTTTATTTAATTTAATCTTCTTGAATATTTGAAGAATTAATTTTAATGCATTTTTGTTTACATTAAACAAATCTTGTTCATATAATAACAAAGAACAGCATTAGAACTGGTCAAATAATGAAAAAAATCATTAAAAATGTAACATTCTGGTGTTGCTTCCATTTTGCAGAGGCCAAAACTGAACTATTTTCCAGATTTACAATATTCTGGCAATATTTAAACACACGTTCAATTAGTATTTTACCAAGAATATCATAGGCTTGGAAGCACCCTGAAGGTTTATTTACTCCAACCCATTGCACAGATGCAGGATTAATTTTTCTTAAACTATCAAAGAAAGATACCTATCTAACTTTTCTTGAAAACCTTTATTGAAAGAGATTTTACAGCTTCCCTTGCAGCGGTTCTTATCTTACAGTTAAGGTTTTTTTCTGAGATATAATATAAACTTGCTTCGCTGTAGTTTAAACCCACGGTCACATGCCCTGCCCTCTGTGACAAGGAACAACAATTTTTTATCGTCATCTATGCCTGAGAGCACCTGTTAAAGAGTCTATTATTTCTAGTTACTTTCTTTCTGTATAAGCCAGGATGCCTTAAAAATCATTATAAACTTTCCTATCCCTCAATATTTCTAAGGGTATCCACTGTACTTTTTACATCTTTTCAGTATCCTTAACCATGTTTATCTGAATTCATCCCAGAACAGGAAAATACACACTGATACATATGTTCCAAAATCAAATAGTACTTCAAATAAGAGATATAAAATAATACATCAAAAATCCAAAGAGTTCCAACAACATACTACAGTCTTACAAGAAGAAATACAGTATTTACTCCAATCCAAGACAAGGTTCCCTCCCCCCCCAAAAAAATGGAGGGGGAGGTGCATCTTAGATTCAAGTACTGGCCTAGGATAGGCAGTGGCTCCATCTGTTCTGGGTCAGAATGGCTAATGCAGTGGGAAGGAGGAGACTCTCTGATGGGGGAGGGAATGGGAGAGCATGCAGTAGGGGGTGAAAGGACAGCGCAGAAAAACAGCAGCAGGGGAGAAGGGCCAAACCCTGTCCCTTCCCTCACCTGTACCTGGACCTGTCCCCTACCAATTGTCCCCTACCATGCTTCCCCCTGCTGCCTGCCTCCAACCCCCCATGCCTGTACCTGTCCTCCTGCTGCCTGCTGCCTTTGCCACCTGCCCCTTGCATTATGCCCCTTGCCCCCTACTCCCCTGTGCCTATGCCTGACCTCTGCCACCTACCCCGTCACCCCCTGTCCCCTGTGTCTGTGCCTGCCCCTTGTTCTGGCTCTGGTGCCTCCAGCATTGACCCAGCCCAGCCCAGAGCTGCTGCCACTCCTTCTGCCAAACTGGGAAGGGCTGGACCTGGGCTGGGACCACTGTCTGCCTTGGAGCTGGAGCAGAGCAGAAGTGGGGGGGGTGCAGGGAGTAGGGAAAGTAGGCTCTGTGGGAAGGCAGGCATAGGCAAGGGGGAGCAGGAGTGGAGGGCAGTCACAGGCATGGCAGAAAAACAGGCATGGGGGGGAGTGGAAACAGGTATGGGAAGCAGGGGACATATGGCAAAAGGATAAGCACAGGCAGGGAAGACAAAAGGTAGGGGGGCAAAGGGCCCGTCTGGCCACCACTGCTTTGGAGACAATGGGACCTAAACATCACAGGAGAAACTCTTATAAAAAAGCATGACTTTGTCAAAGTCCTAAAGAATTAATAAAGGAAAGGTGAAAAATGAAAATAAATGAGATGAGTTGCTCTATATAAATAGTGACAAATAAGGGAATCCTAGCTCCCTAATGCAAGGCTAAATCTGGATTCCACTAAAAGTCAGAAGGAGCTTTCTTTACACTTCTGATTTTCTGTTCTTGTCATCAAGTTATAGTTTACATCATCCTCCATGAACCAACCCTACCATTTACTGGTCCAAGTTGTATAACATTTAAATAAGTAACATTTGTTCTCACTGGTTTTCCAGTTTGCTGTTATATTCTTTGCAATAAAATTGTTTCCATTGTTTTAATCCAGTGGTGCTCAAGCTTTTGGCCCGGGGAGGCAGATAAGTGGCTCAAGGCTAGTCTGTGAATTTAACTAAGTCTGGTGCACCAAGATTAGGCCCAGGTCCTGTACCACTCTCTCCTTGCCCCTGAGATTGGGCCTTGGAGCCTGGCACCATCCCCATGCACTGGGATTGGGTTCAGGGAGACTGACTCCACCCCTGTGCTCTGAGATTGGTCCCCAGGGGCCTAGGACTTCCCCCTCCAACCCCAACATACAGGGATTTGCTCCTGAGACTCTGGCACTGTCCCCTCCTGCCCCTTCATGCCAGGATTGGGCCTCCGAGGCCTGGTGCTGCCCCCAGCCAGCCCTGATCCACAGTGTCACAGGATTTGGCCTTGGAGTGCAGCACCACCCCCAGCCAGCCCTGATCCACAGTGTCACAGGATTTGGCCTTGGAGTGCAGCACCACCCCCAGCCAGCCCTGATCCACAGTGTCACAGGTTGGATCTGGCCCATGGGCCAGGTGTTGAGCCCCCATTTTAATCCATACATATGGATACATCTGAATCAATATAGATTTCATTCTCCATTTCATCATTATTTAATTCTCCTTCTCATCATCATCCTTTTCATCAATATTTCCCAGATTTCCATTTTTTGTTTCATAAACCATCTTTTAAGTCAAACACTTCCACATTATTCCACACACAACCTAATCCACCATTGCCATCACCTGACCAGTATGGTTGGCAAGCTGAAAATGATGGTTATATTTTTAACATAAACACACTTGAACCATTACCAGCAGAATACTTTCAGATAACAAGTTGCAAGTGCAAGACAGAATGCTGAGGATCAACAAGCTTGTGCAAGTAGGTTAATGTGCCATGCACTCCTGGTTGCAACTGCTATGAGACAGCATGTTGCAATTCATATAATAACTACAGGAACTCAGAAATGAATTCAAGTGATGAAGAGATCTGAAAAACTGCAGTTACCTGTTGTATTATATATGCTGTTGCATTATCATTATATTATCACTGGATTAGATTATTACATTTTCCTACTGCCTCAAGCCGAACATATATCTGTGTGTTTCGTTGCCATTGAGTTATACATTATTAACATCTGACTTACCCATATTCTGAAATTCAAAAAAATTGTATTATCTTATTCAATATAACTTGAACAAGTTGGCTAGCCTAACTTACAATGTTTTCAGTACTGTAGGCCTGCTTTGAAATTTGTAGTCGTAGAATTTGTGAGGTTTTAGTATTAGGGTACTGTTTACTAGGCTTTTTAATTACATTGAGTCAATACATACATGCTAATGTGTCCTTTATCTTGGAATCCAAAATGGCTACCATGATGGAAATGTTATGATTGATCTCCTTGGTTCATACAATGTTAGTTTTGTCACTGGAATTAATTTTCTAAACCTACTGGAGGCTAGGGTAGCCATCATAGAGGACATTCTGGTTTTCTGCTACTCTGTCCTCTATTGATACAAAACCCAATGCCTTTATGTACTTTATTTTTCAAGAGAAGAGCAAAATAGAGGACATAAAAGCATAGGGTTTTGTATCAATAGAGGACAGAGGACAACTGGACTGTCCTCTATGATGGCCACCCTAGTGCGGCTGAAATATTAACCAAAAGGTGAATTCATGGAAGCCATCTTGGATTCCAATATGGCAGGTACATGAACTACTTGCCAGATTGGCAATATGACTTTCCTCATGTGCGTAAACCATTTCTACATGAAATACACTGTTGCCACTTTTGGCAATGAGTTGCCAACGACAACAAAATCAATAGACCTTAATGGTCAATTTACACCCTACTAAGAATAAAAAGGAAATCTGGCTAGTTACTCAAGTTTCTTAACCATTAGATTAGGTAGAAAAAGGGGAAATTTCAGAAAGAATAGAATTAAAATCACATTTTTTTAATGTCTCAACAGAGCCTTCCATTCTTTGGAATCCACCTACAGTTACTGGAATTCTGCTGAAACAAAGTAGACGGTTGTGTACGCTAATTGTCATGTCCTCTTTTCTTCCCTAATAATTTGAGAAAGTGAGTTAGAATCAATCACCAAAGTTTTTCTTGAAATACAGTTGCTGAATGATCTCTTATTTGGTCCACAGAACTGTGTCACTAGTATTAGTTCTAATCCAAATTTACCTCATGAACTTTCATACATCCTTTGCTGGAAGGTGAAAAAGGAGGGAGAAAAGAGAGAAGAGCTGAAGGCAGAAGAAAAGAGGGAAAAGGGTATGGCCAGTGTGTGACCCTCGTGTTACCATGTGAGGGGAATCTTTCAAGGGTAGCTCTGAGGTCCGGATGGCTGAGGTTGGAAGAGGAGAGATTTACAGCCTGGGACACAGACAAGCTTCCAGAGCAAGTAGGCACTGGGTTGCAAATATCCTTAGGAAAAGGTCTCAGCTGTTAGAGGGATGAACTGGGTTAACAAGATTGGCTGCTTCTACACGCCACGCGGGTTTAATTTGGTTTAGTTCTCCCTAAATTGAAACAGTGGGGTTTTAAAAACACCGCTTCGATTTAGAGAGAATTAAACCGAACTAAATCCCTATGGTAAGTACACAAGGGTGAGGGCCTGCCTCTTTGACAGTGGGGGGGAAGAGGGAGAGGGCAAGCTGCCAGTGGGCTGAGCAGTCCCTGAGCTGCATGGGGGCTCCCCAGGCAGCACCCACCCACTGGCACCCAGCCCAGGTGGTCCTTGGGGGCATTGCAGCCATGGAGGGAGCCCCCTGCAGCCATAGAGGGAAGCGCTGGGCCCCCCATGCAGCTCAGGCAGGCAGGCTCCATGGAGAAAGGAAAAAAAAAGATCAGGCTCACCACTTTTTTTTTTTCTTTGGTGGAGCCTGCTTGCATGGGCTGCTGCCGGGTCCCACAGCCCCTGAGCTGCGCGAGCCCCACCAAGCCCTGAGCACATTGGCTTCCAACACCCTGTGCACTGTTGCACTTTGTTAGATAGCAAACTAAAACACCTTGGAGGTGTTTTATCTTGCTATGTCCCAAAGTCATTTAAAGCGAAATAAGCCTCCAAGCATGCAAACAGAAACGCCATTAAAGCGGAATACGCTGCCAAACATGCAAACAGCAATGCCATTAAAAGAGTGCAAAAGGGCATTTAAGCTGTTTTCAAGGCCAATTTTGTGGTGTGTGCAAAGGCCCACTGAGTATAGGAGTCACTTAGTAATTATAGTCAACTAGTGGAGGAGGGTCTGAATAAATCAGCAAGTGGTGTGTGTGTTCAGAAGACAGCAGAAGGAAATGACAGGGTCAGTGTTCAACTGGAGGGGCACAGGGAGAGGGAATGGCCTGTGACTAGCAGAAAAACAGTGAAGGAGTGAAAGAGAACATATACAGGAAAGAAAAATCCCGTTATTTTTTTTATTCTGAGGAGAGGGGGAGACGGCTCCCATTTTTCTTTCTACTGTCCCATCATTATCTTCCACTAAAACACCAGGCAGTGGCACCACTGAGGATTTCCATTCTGGGGCACTAGTACCTTTGTCACAGAAGGTACTTTAATCATATTGTCTATGACAAAATAAAGATTATGGAAGATAAAGTCCAAGGTAGAATAGGGAGGTCAGGAAGTTAAGTGCAGTGAGACTAGGTGGGTAAGCACCATTCTGGAGATTTCAGTCTGTCCCTCACTCTCAGTAAAGTAGCTCCGTAAAATGCCATAGTTTCATACAAGAAATTTGGCAGAGTACCTCATACTGTTATCCCTTGGTCACGCTGAGAGTTCACACCTTTCTTGAGTCAAATGCCATTCTTTTGTTCTCAATGCTTTTGCTGCAGAGTTTCATATGCTAATAAAATCTGCTATAAATCAAACTCACAAACACTTTGTTCCTTTGTTAATTAGCCACTTAGCAGACTACATTAAAAGACAAGGAAACACACTTTATCTCAAATGTTCCTTTTTCTTTCTCAATGTCTGTCTTTTCCCTTTGCTGCTAAAAGCAAATGTATACAGCCATACTCACTGCTGAACTCCATGGCTCCTATACGGCCCTGCCTTTTCCTGCTTCCAGGGGTCCAGCTGGCTTAGTCACAATGCCAACGTGCATGGGCTAGTCAAGAGACAGCAATAGGTCAGGCTGATAAACAGGAGAAAGTCTGCATTGGTGTTTGACTTTAGTAACATTCCATCTTTTTCAGTCCTTTTCCCCCTCCCAATTTGCCAGCTGCCATGGAAAGTACTGCATGGCTTTGGAGGAAGCTATTCATCTCAGCTAGGCATGTATGTTGTTTACTGAAGGCCAGGAAGTAGGGAGAATGTAACTGGGAACCGTTCTTTAAAATCACTTGAAAAACAAGTTAAATGATGAATCCTTGAAAATACCTCCAGTTCTGAGGTCTGGATGCCTTAGGTTGGAAGAGGAGGGCCAAGGCCAGAAGACTGGCTTCCCTGAATAACATTTCAGGCCTAGATCCTCTCTCACAGAGGTTCATACAGGGCAGGGCAGGGCAGTGCACCAGAAATCCTCTGCAGCAGTTACAGCTCTCTGATTCTGAGCCCACAGCTACTCTACCTCCCACCCAGCATAAATTGGGGCTGCTCTCTTTTATGCCAGGTATACATGTTCTTGCTCAGGTAATATCGGCCATAAATAAGTAAATAAATAAATATATTGATTCAGGGGAACCGTGCTCTGTCGAGTACTTGATGCCTTTTTTCCAGGAGTTATGCTTTTGGCCTATGAATGTGCCCACCTTTCTGCTGAGGGAATTTTCAGCTGCAAATCAGGCTATTTTATATCACCTGAGTGCTACAAAGGAGTTAGGTTATGGGGCAAAGAATCAGGCCCTTGTTGTCTAGCCAGGTCACAGCATCTGGATTCAAATCACATGCAGCAGCATGACTCATCAGTCTGTGGTCAGGCTACCCTCAATACAGGATGTTCACTCCTCTCATCCCCTTCCTGTACCACCTTCACAGACATTCTCCATTTCTGAGGATAATACAAAACTGTCGTTGTGGTTTTCAAAATCCACTCCACCTACTCTTCATTCTTGACCACTCATCTCTGATCTGTCACTCCTCTGCCTGTTTGTTCTTTTTGTTATCTTGGCCTCTGGCTTCTCTCCATGGCTAGGAGTTGTTCTTTTACTCACGCTATCCATATGTACCTTTCATTATGGAGTTCTGAGCCTCTTTCTGTCTGTAAATTCTCCTGTAAAACCTTTTTATCTCCAGTTCATAAATAACATTTTTCTTGTACAAGGTTTCATCAGTTGGGGACAATACATATAACAACAACAACAACAACAACAACAACAATACTTTTCAAGGCTTGGATTATTATTATTATTATTATTATTATCATCCAAGCCTTGAAAATCCATGTTAGGCAAGAGAACTCAAGCACTTAAAGTTATTCAAATGCTAGCCATATGAGGAGCTTATCTCCAGATGTCTACTGTTCTTTAGTTGGTCTGTAACTACTACTAACTTCTCTTTGTTCCACAGGCTTACTGTCTACTTCCCACTTCCATTTACATAATAGGGTTAAACAAAGATAAGTGTTTTAACTAATATTTAGTTTAGGTTGTATCTCCAGCTTTCCCAGACCTGAAAAAGACCATTTTGTATCTGAAAGCTTGTCAAACATCTTTCCTGACTGTAAGGTTGGTCCAGTACGATATTGCAAAAGAAATACTGCTTCTGTTTTTTCTTTCTGACACTCTACAGGTCCTCTGCATAGAAAATCCCCAATTTCCACGGTCACCTTCTGCAAGTTGACATCACAGGGTGCAGCCCACCTAGAGGCAGATCCAAGTGGGGCGCAGTGGCACAGTTGCACCCCCACCCCTTTGATTCCTAGTCTATCCAAAACTTAATACCAACTGCCTGGCAGTGGCAGCAGCATTTCTATTCAGACAACAGTGACTGACTCAATTGATTTCACAATTCATTCTAATCTACCTGATTCCTTCTATACTCTTCATACCACATGTGTTAATAACTCTCTATCCTTTTTAATGGTCTTGATGTTCAACTGACCAAACTAGCATTTCTTCTGCAATTCTACTGCCTGTTAGCTGCTCCTGGTAATGTAACTGCTATTTCACAAACTGGTTTTAACTCTCGCTAAAAACATGAATTCAGGTGTGGAAAAAATTTTCAGTGCAGCTTTGGATGCACTGTTAGGATACTCAAGAAGGCTATATTTTGTTTTATGAAATAGACTAATAACTGCAGGACTAATGAAACAACATATTGATTATTTTTGCCTAGTTTGTTATTTTTTATACATAATATCAAATAGCAATTTAAATACAATAAATGTATATTTGTTTTTGCTCTAATCTTAAACTGAATAATATAGCCCTAGACAACTACCTTATTAGCAAAGCATCTAGGTTCTTTTTTAAATTGACAAAATCTGCATTATGTTTGTTACATGTGATGATGCACCACACCAACTGCATCCCCCTTTCAAAATCATTATTCTGCCCAAGAGCCCACCTCACTGAGTTTCAGTATTATAAGTCATGCCCATACATAGCCATTTTCACTTTGGATCCAATTTTGTGTCTATCTGACAACTACCTAAGGAAAGAAGCAGAGTTATATAAAGTTAGAAAGGTTGCCTTGTTCTTCTCATACTTATTTGTACTGATGATCTCCAGAGGAATAATAAGAAATTTTGGTGCCCCAGGTGGGGATGCAGAGAGGGTTGCAAATCATCAGGGGTAAGAGGAGGGAGGGACTGAGCACTGGAAAGTTTTATCTCCTGGACATGGACTGTAGTGTAGGCTGCCACAGCAGAGACCCCCCAGGGACTGTCATTCTGGTACTGCCTCTAAAACAGGATCTGGGGCTAAGCCATCACCTGCCCACCCCTAGTTACACCACTGATGGACTCCAAGTCAGCCCCAGTCACATAAGACCACAGAAGGTGCATAGGTTCTGTCATATGCCCACTGGAGATGACGCCAAGTCATTTTTGCTGCCTAATTGCTGGGTTTGAGAACACACCAAGCAGCAGCAAGTATGTAGGGCTTGTCTCTTTACATAGTTCTTTGGCTCAGAAGGAAGGAGGTATAGACATGGCCTGGAGTAGCCAAGCTTCTGCTTGAGATTCTTAGACACCTTAACTAAGAGCAATACATGCAACCAGGTCTAGGAAAACCAGGGTTCAGGATAACAATAACCTGCTGTAAACAAGAGATCATCAGAACCAAGCTTACTCTGTCAGGGTGAAGTCTGCTTGTGGGAAAGTGACCATGATATTGCTCTTTATTTTATTACAGCAGCAGCTAGAGGTATCAGTCAAAATTATGACCTTGCTACTGTATATAAAGTTAAAGCTAGTCTCTGTCCCAAAAGTTTGCATTGAAAAGTAACAAGAGATATGGGAAAAAACAGTTTATACCCATACCTTAATGATGGGGACTTGATGAAGGGGAAGGTTATCTAACATGCCCAAGTTTGTATAGTAAGCCTGTGGCAGAGCTAGGAACTGTGTCTAGAACTGCTAAAGCTTAGTGCCTACTATACCTTAACCAACAGAGTTTTCTAATTCTGCTCCTTAGATCCTTGCACTTCAGGGTTTGTAACAAAAGCTTGGATCCAAGCTCACTGAGTTCATGCTTAGTAACGTTTCATACCAGACCTTTTCACTGGGAAGCTCCATCATCAGCTGTTTAAAATAAATTAATTTCCTCCCCGCCCTCACAATGCATCCATTTGCAGGCATCAACCAAAACTGTGGTGACAGAGGAAAACATACACAGTGACTCTCCATTGATAGTGCTGACCTTTAGGCCCCATAAGAAATGCATGGACAAAGGTCCTCCTCCTGTGTTCTGTGAAAGGATACACACTTACCCACACACCCAATCCAACAGAACCAACAAAAATGACTTCCACCAATCTCTGCAGTTAGTTATTATTTACAGTCATGACTAACAGCCTGAGCAGGGTTGGGTCTGCGTAGCAGTTGGGCCCCATTTTAGCAAAGCCATGTAATGATTTGCTTAAGTTGATGGCATGCACTGGAGACCATTGTTTGTGATTTCTTTAGGGCAGAGACCATCTCTTTTGTTGTGTGTCTATACAGCACTGAGCATAATGGGCCAGACCCCATGACTAGGACTCCTAGGATCTGTTGCAGTAGCAAAAGAACTCTTACTAATTCTAATAATGCAGGAGCATGGGTTTAAGTTGCATTGACTGTAACTAAATATAAGCACATACTGAAAGTTAAGCATGTGCTGACTGCTTTGATAAATCAGGGCTTAGTTGTTGCAGAGATGCAGAAATGACTGAAAAACAGTTTCTACCCTGAAGAGATGGCAAACTAAGAACAGCCCAGAATTGTTTTCCTCTTCCATCAATCCCTGTTAAACTTTTCTTCATTTATACAAGAAAAAGCAACTGGACCAATAAAGAAGAAGGATCTCAAGAAGTGGCCTATATCACAAGAAAATGATATGTACAAGAGAGTTCCTACAGATTAATTTTTTTGGCTACCAACATGAGGCCAGATTGTGAACCCCTCTCTTAGAACACTGATCAGTTATTCACACAAACAGAATATTTCTCTGAATGGATATGCAACAATTTGGGTTCCTTGGTCCAGCCAATAATGATTACAGGTGGGAAACATTTCTTAAAACACACTGTAACACATTCATCTACCCATTGATGCAAATGTACTTAAACATACTACATAGCTCACTTAAGTTTAAGAGATTACTTTAAAATACTTTACCATTGTCTCACACCATGGAAACTACCTTAGGGCTAGTAGGAAGGAGGTTCAAATATCTCGTATAAAACACATCATTATGCATTATAGGAAACTTCATTCACTGGAGAAGAATGGAACACCAGCTGGAGGTGATCGCCATAAACCACATAAAGTTTTAATTAAATTCATTAAAAATTCTTTGTCTCTCAGCGGGTTTGGGGCAGATAAAATCCTTCAACAATAGCCAAGGCACAATCAGAGTTTGTCAAAACTAATAACAAAACAAACACTTTTGCTCACACACCGACATTTTGAAAAAGTTCAAGAACAAGTAACTGTATTATTTTTAATATGCAACATTTAGAAATTATTACAAGATGTAGTAGTCTTGAACCAGCATAGCTATTACTTTTGTCTAAATGATTGACAAAAGGTGTGAATAATAAAAGGCACATTTTTTGCAGCTGACAGCTGACCAGGAAAAATTATAATATAATATAATATAATATAATATAATAGTATTATTCACAAAGAAAAATATATTGAAATTAAAATATTTATTATTATGATTTATTCATAACATTAATCTTATAGACATCACAGCATGGATGGATCCAAGAATTCAAAAAGGGGCGTGTAGGAGATATTACTGGTACTGCAAGGGTGGTTGCACCCAGCCCTTTTTCCTGCCCACCAACAGATTGTGCAGAGAAGCTGCCATGGACATTTTGGTTCCCCAACGAAAGTGTGATTCCCTCCCCGCAACTGCTCTTGGCCTCCTTCCCCTCCATTTTCCACCTCTGCCTCTCTAGCAGGGTTTGCCAAGAGTTTGTCTCTGGATGCAGGAAGGGGGACCTGTCTACTGCTGCCATTGTTCCTGGCTAACCCAGGGACAGGGGCAGCTGTAGAGCTGCTTTTGCCTCACTCTAGTTGGGGCTTTTGTGAACAGCAGTGCAGGCTGCCAATCTTGTCTGGGGACAGTGATGGCAGGCAGGTTCACTGTCATCCTGCTCCCTGCCTAGTTCCTCATGTATCCTCCACTGATTGGAAAAAGGTGCTAAAAGTGGGTACTGCCTACCTCTGCCATCCCCAATTAAACCCAGCACCTGGCATTCCATGGCATTAGAAAGACTAATGCAAGAAGTAAGAGAAGTAAGGCCCTGATCTCACAAACATGTATATGCTTCATTTCACACAATCAGGTAATCCAGGGGACTAATCAGATGTGTAAAGGTCAATGCATGCTAAGTTTTGGCAAGCTACCTTGTTGTCCAAAGTTGGGAAGCCTTGAATAATACCTTTATGTTTAATTAAATGCAAGCAGCACAATTCAAAATTGTGAAACTGATTTAACATGATAAAACCATGAGAGTTTGCAGTGAGTTAGACTCAGCAAACATTTCAGTTTGGGTCCAATCCAGTTCCTACTGAAGTCATTGAGAGTCTTTTCACTGATTTTAATAGGAATCTGGTCTTAACCTTTGCTATTAAACTATGACAAGCTGATGATCTACTAACTAGAAAATTATTCTTATCTCACTAGTTCCCTAAACAGAACTAAAAAGATGTATTTTCCCTGTTTACTACTGGCAAACAAATTGTGTATTTGTACATAAAATCATTCATATTTTACAGATAACCCAGGCAGGTCTTCAGCTTTTGTTATATGTTATGAGCATCTGTTCCAACAATGTCTTTTAGGATATCCTCTGATATTCTGGTCCTGATATCCTCTGTGACAGTGGGAACTGCAAGATGATGTGGAAAAAGATGCAAATCCCCCATAGTACGGTTAGCTATCCAACTTCATCATTTTGCTGATGACCCATGCTATACATTTTTTATTTAGGCCTGAATGTCTTTCAAGTCTGGACCTTAAACTAGATTTCAGCTCATTTCTACTCAGCTATAATACACATGCCCTACACAAGATTAATTGAAATGTGAATATTTCAGAACAACCACTACTCGTTACAACAATTAGCCTAAATTCTCAAAATGAAAAAAGCCAAGTCTATGTATAACACCAGTTCCTGACACTGCACAAGAAACCTTTGTTCAATTAATGAACAATTAGTCACGTTTCCATCAATATTTCCTTCCCCTCAGTGGTTCCCTTGAAGTATTCATTGTAGAACCATAGGGCATTCATACACATGCTCCAGGAGGTGAGGCGCTTAAATTAGCACAGCTTCAAGAACCACACTAATTTAAAATGTCAGGAGTCTCACGTGTATCAGTATCCCCATGCTGAAACATGGCAGCATGGTGCTTTGAACTACAGCTCACTGAATGAGCTTTAAAGCGCCCTGCTGCCACTTTTCAGTGTGGGGATAATGATACACATGATGCTGGAGTCTGCTGGAGCATGGTAATTACCACACTCCAGCAGACTCAATTAAACAAGTATGCTCCAATGTGCTCTAATTACAGCATGTCAGAGCAGCCTCTCTGCATGTGTATAGGAGCCCATAGTTTTTAGTTACAGTCAGAGAATCTTTGCCCTCTTGTAGCCACAACAAATAGATGATGAGGACAAAGGATGAGGAAGAACAATGAAAGGAAGCATAAAGCTGCATCAGCTATGTGGCAGGGAGGGACACTAAATAATAGCTATGCATATACTGTAGTCACATAAGTGACCACAATATCTATAGACATATAGTAGAACTATCCAAGCAAAGGTCCAGCTAGCACTCTGACCATGGTATCATGGCAGACAAGGGAAAATGGACAACACTGAGCTTCATGCGAGCACATAATGGCCTCATAGATTCATTTTTCTATTGAAAGAGTGTGTAGAGGCTCCATTCTGCTAAATATTCTTTAGACATATAGTAAGATATAGTCCAATCTAAACAGACAAAGGCCAGAAGAGGAAACAGACCTTTCTCAAACAGAAAAATGAAATGATTTGATCAAAGTCACAGGTCAGTAACAAAGCTAGGTATGGAATCCAGGACCCCAGACTCTCAATCAAGTACTTCATCCATGAGTCTAGAACATATAAACATGACTGGTCCAATAATTTAGTAAAGTGCTCAGATGCCAAAGTGATCAGCTAACCAAAAACTCTGTAACATGTTCAAATATCTAAATCAGATAGATAGGTAGGAAAGGGCCTAGCTTAATCTGCTACTTGCTAGCTCCTTCCACAATGTTTTAAACTATGAATCAAGGAATAAACATTCCATAATAGTCCATTATCAAGAGTCCATCCAGGTTCACTTTTACAGTGTTTATTGGCCTTTGCCCTGAAAAAAAAACTCAACTTTAATGGTTGCATATCATACAGTGACCTATCTGGTTGTGACTTAATCAATATAGGGTAGATCCTCCAAGGAATTTAATTACAATGCTTATCACTGTATGGAATTACAGCCCTCAGTGTGGTACTCAGACACCTTATACAATGCCTACACTAGCCAGAATTGAAATTATTTGGCACCCAAAGGATTGAGTTGGCCAGAGATAAGTAGTTATGTCTGCCCAAATAGTGTCCTACCACCAGCTTTCTCAGCATCCCTACCAGGAATCCTCTCCTGAAGTTAGGGACTTTTTTCCCATCCACCAAAATCACAAAAGAGAACCAACAGAGCACAGCCAATCTCCTAAAAACCCACATCCCAGGAAAGTTTCATAACCACTGGTGTGTTCTGTGATGGGTATTTCTTAGGGATTATCTAGAAGGATTCTGTGGCAAACCTGGCACCAGATGCTGAGATGCATGTCTTGGTCACTAGTCCCTACTTGGCATTCCCCATGCCTGGAAATTAGCAATGGGACATCTCCACCAGGAGACACTGAGAAGGACCTTCTATTCTAGTGGTTAAAGTGCTCAGCTGGGATTATAGGGGGCCTGACTTAACATTTCCATTCCAGTCAAACAGAGCAGAGAGTTGATCCATGGTCTCTTACATCCCAGCCGGGTCCACTAATCATTAAGCAACTAGCTCCTAAGATATAATTTACCCAAATTACAATAGAATAGTGGGAGAAGAAGTGATTTGTATCTTACTGAACAGCAATATTGTTTACAATGATCATATTGTAACACAACAAAAAGAGCTCTGTCTTCTGTTAATATTAATCTAAAGGAAACTCATCTGATAGATACAGATACACTTATTTTATTTAAAAACTTCCAAACACATGGCAGATCTCCCCTTTACTTTTTATAGTGACTCTGTGCATGAATGTCTCTGTAAGTAAGGATTCTGTGTCTAACTTTTGTTTCCTAGTAATTTCAGTGGAAATCCCCAATGATTTAAGGGGACTTGGTTAGATGAGCTTGTGAGGTCCACTCCAGTTCTACTTTCCTATGATCCTAAGATCGAACTGGCAGTTCGTAACCAGGAAAATATATTGCTGTTTTGTGCAGTTAAATGCTGATTCCTAGGCAGAGCTGCTCAAGGCACCAGGATATCTCACTGACTCTGCACAAGCCCAGGGTCAGGTCTGTCAAGTCACTTGCAAGATCAGGGCCTAGTTTTGGATGCTGTCCTGATTCGCAATCACAAGGGCTAATTATGTAGCTTAAGAAAAATTTAGACTTATTTTACCCAGCCCAGCAGTTTGGCTCCCTCTCCAGTTAGACTGAGGGTACAAAACTGAGGCTCTGCAATGAATCAGTTATTCAGGGCAGGTGGCCTCTCTTATGTTAATGAGCTAATTAAAGGAAACTTTTTAAAAGGGCCTCAGAGGAGCAATTGGGGATATTTTCCTGAGATGTGCATTAGCTACAGAATCTATGATAGTTAGTGGCAGAACAGAAGAATTTTCTTCTGGTTCAGCTGTATAATTTTTTGACCCTAATTATCATTTGCTGTGTGGGCTAGAATAGAGCAGGGGATTCCAGACTAGGATGCTTTTCCTTTATGTCACAAGGGCCAAGATATAAATCCATAATGTGCTTTCTCTATTTTACCCATCTACATCTCCTAGTATGTCTTTTGAAATCTGCTGTTGATGGGCCCTCACATGAGGGTTGTAGATTAGTCCAGCACTGGTTTTCTAGCTACTTTTAGGAGTGTATAGATAAAATATTAATGAGGCCACTGAGGATAAATAACTACTGCCTCCATAAGGCAACCTTTCCTAACACATACATGGTTTAATATATGCACAATTTGGTCTCTATTGCAAAGCCAGTATTTGCTGATGGTTACTAAACAGTGGTACCTTGCAAGCAAAGATTAGTTTCCACTGGAATATTGATCAGGGATAATCTATTAGAATCTAATGGGTGCCACAGGGATTGTGGACAGTGATCTTTGTGACTTCTACCAACGGTAAGTTTAACACAGTATTCTATTTGTGCAAGTAGTGAGTGTCTCCAGAGTAATAATTTTCCCTTTTTCACAGGGTAGGCTGTAACTGTGTGACTTAATGGTAAATGTTATTTTTTTTCAAATTGGAGACCACTGTGTACTATAGCCAAAATGGCAATACTATGTATATTAAAA
>NW_017729004.1:58791923-58796225 GCF_001723915.1 Gavialis gangeticus | reverse complement strand
AAATGGCAATACTATGTATATTAAAATATTATAAATATGATAGCTATGGCAAAATGAAACCAGAAACCTATAACATGTGTTTTTAAATGTTATAACCATTTTCTCTTAAGAAGCTGCCAGTTCCTGAAATCATTTAATCATATCTGAGGAAATTTTAGTTCTCCTTGTTGCCTATAAAACTCCTAATTCAAATATTAACAAAAGTAGTACATAGTCATGCATAACGTCAGGGTTATATACTCTTCACCTCATCTCAGCATCTCTTTCACTTGAAGAAAATGGTTTGTAAGAAAAGCCTTTATGGAGTAACTTGTTCTGAAGTCAAATTGCTGTTTCAATGGAGTACCGAATAAATCAGTTTGATGTGTCAGTTATTAAAGGGTTAAAATTTCCAGGCTCCATCCTAATGATGAAAGAAGAGACTAAGCTGAGGTTTTTGTTTTTTCACCCAGGCAGGGACTCTATTTGCATACAGGTGTTACTAGGCTTCTCTCTAAATTCATGGATCATGGCTTGTTTCAAATGTCAGGATACCAAGATGGGTCAAAGGCACAGCAAGATGACTTGCAGCTAGTTAAAGGAGTCTGAGGTCAAGGCCATTAGCATCAGAGCTCTTGTTTTCACCAATTGATGCCAGGTGTTCAAGATCTCATTTGGTTTAGTGTTTTGAACTGGGACTTCAGTCAAAAAAGAGGCAGACTGAGTTCCACACATGGGGACTAAACAGGATTTTTTCACCCCAGGACATGTCTCTTGGGGAGGAGGGAAGGAGGTCAGTTTCTCTGGGAGCATGAAGCATAGATCATCTGTTAGGATCAGGTGGGAACTGCAGGGAGGGCAGGCATTGGTGGACCTTAATCCATCCTGATTCCATCTGGAATAAATTTAAAGCAGTATCCTATTCCCATAGGGAATGTTTCCTATACAACGGTCTACATCCAAGGAAACCAAAGCTTTGATTAGTACGTTGTTCCAGCTCACCTTTCTCTTCTTTATTTCCTATGCGTATATTGCACCTACTCTTTGTCCTGGAGGAGGATATAGAGTTCAGAAGTGGGGGGAGGGACATGACATAGCTGCACAGTCCCAACATTTCCAGATCTGCAGAAAAGGCCTGGGCTACACTGTCTTTTTTGTGAGGCTCCTTCACAGTATTTCAGTCCCTGTTCTGCTTCTGCAAAGAGTCAAAACATTCTTTCCACCCCTAATGAAACAATCAGGATAAGATCTATTAAAATAGCTTTCCTCCCCTTGGCTCCCTTGTGGGTTTTATTTTGACAGAGGATGATCCAGGCTAATCTTCTGTCTCTTAAACCAGCTCTTAATAGCAATTTCCTAAATCTCCCAAGCCTTAAATGATTCTCAGTTCTACATATTCAAAACAGTTTAGTATCAAGAGGGCTCTGCTCAATATTGCCTTGAGCCTATGAGAGTCAAATATCCTCCTATTCCTGCCTTTCACTCCCAGAGCATACTGGAGAGAGAATTATAGAATCATAGAAAGAAGGACCAGAAGGGACCTGTAAGATCATCAACTCTGGTCCCATGCCATGGACAGGAGGTAATTGGGCTCAAATGAGCCCAACAAGGTATTTGTCCAGCCACTTCTTAAAGACTGCCAGGGATGGTGACTGCACCACCTCTGCTGGAAGTGTGTCCCAGATTCTAGTTACCTGTAAGGAAAAGAAGTTTTCCTTATGCCCAGCTGAGGATCACTGCCAAACACATACAGGTAGATGACGCATACAGCCAACTGACTTTTCCTAATACCTTGTTCAAATGAAGCAAGATTTTCTTATTAACAAGACATTCCCCAACGGACTATGACTTTCAGGCAATTAGATGGGTTATATGCCTTTAGGTTCTCCTGCTCCCACATCCCAGAGATGCACATCTTGTTGCTTGAATCATCACACTTCAAGGCCTCTTCAGTTTGCTCTCACTACTGAGCCTGCTAACAGACCAGAATCTTTCCTATGTCATGCTATGAAATTTAGACAGACGAACATCTAGTTTTCCAGTTGATATAAGAAGCTTCAACAGGTGTAAAAAAAGTTCTAGATTTTTTGAAAAAGGTGTTGGTCATTCCTTTGGTCAGGGGATGGCAGGAGTGGGATTTACTGAAGATTTCATGGTGAATGAGTCCTTTGGTTGCCCTTAAACTTAATTTGGGTATTGTGACAGCCTTTTGTTTTATTTTTCAGTTTCTACTAGTGGTCTTACCTCTGAAAATCAGTGTCTCAGGTTAACTGTATTCCCTCTTTCAATATTACATTTAGGAACATGCTGCTTCTTTACTCTATGTGAATACAAGTTCCAATGACAAATATTTCTAGTTGAATAAAATACAGCAAGTAATGCATGCATATTGAAACAATCAGACCACACAATCTTTTTTTCTGAAAGTTGTATATTATGTATAAATTGTCAGCTTATCAATCTACCACCAGAGGGTACTGTTTGTATGCTTTTGAAGTACATTTTTATGAGTGGTTTAAAAATATTTGGAGTATTGGCATCAAGACAGGAATGTGCAGTTGTAAAGATATAAAAAGAAATTATTGAAAGTGTGTTTCATAATCCAACACCACCCACATCTGATTAACTTTTTCTAGTCATCCTATTGTGTACCACCTGGTACAAAAGTAAAAAACAAGCTTTGTTGATTTGATCAAACAAAGGGATTTTGAATTTGGACATTTACTGTCATCTACCAAGATATGGCAGCTTCAGCCTGATATGTTACAGTTTAAGGAGAAAAGACAAAGCAGATTTTTACAACCATTTGTATCATGTAATACGTACCAGTACAGAAAACAATTATAATTATTACAAAATTAGAACCAAAGTAATGTTCATCAACATGAATAATAAAGCCCTATTCCTTTGAGCCTGACAGCAAAGCTTTTCTTTAACCTGTTTCTCTTTCATTTATCTACTTTTTGTAGCGATTTCTGCCCCAGTTTTGCTTTACTTGTAATTCATTCATCATTTTCTTATTTATACTTTCTGTCAAAGGGTAATCTACACTTTCCTACATCTATTGCTGATTGCCTCTCCCCTTTCATTTGCTCTGTCCTTCTCATATAAATTCATGGATTCTGACACATTTGTTGCAGACACTGTATATCACAGGCAAGCTAAGTTGCCAGTTATGGGAGTCTTGCCATATTTGCTATTTTATTTTCTGGAGTAAGGAGTCACATGAAAACACCAAAATCTTAGCTATCATTCAAAATAAGTTTCTAGCCACCATGGTGGTATGATCTATAAGGATTTGAAACCCAGAAGGCAAAATAACAATATTGTATTTTTTTTAATCTCTTGATTAAAAAAGAGTGAGTAATGCTTCACTCACTATTTTTTAGGGTGACAATACTGGGTACAAGCAGTCGACTACCAACAGCTCATTTTTAGAAGTATACCATTGGGTACACTGTTTGGAGACTTACAACTTCCAAGAGAAATAGATAATCTGAAAAACCTGTAGGATGCTGAACTTCCCTACTAGACTTGTCATTTTATTTTGATCCACTTCTGAAAGAAACAAACAACTTAATATAGAAGTTGAAGGAAACAGAACGCACAGGCAGGAATGACAATAACTTATAAAATTATCTTCTGGTCACAAAAGAAATGATGAGAAAGAGGGAAAAAAAGGCACTAGAAAGAAAAGACATCTCTCTACCCTGCATTAAAACAAGGTGGAGAAGTATCCCCTGTTGTGTGCCAGCTGGAGATTCACCCAAAGCAGAGATCAAGCCAAGGTCAGTATTGCTGCCATCTCCCAGGTATGGCTTTAGATTAAGAGAGTTCAAGTGACTTTAAGTGAAGGTTACTTAGGGATGGTGTGTGTAAAAGAAAACGGCAATACAATCATAAAAAGCAGATGACCCTTGAAAAAGCAAATGATCTTTTTCTTCCCCCTAAAATTAAAAGATCGCCTCTTGCTGACAGTAAGTGACGTGTACTTCTCGCTGACAGTAATGTGTAACCGCAAAACCAGTCTCAACCGGCCCAAGCTTGCTCTGTACCGTATTTTGTAATGTTGTAACAGCAAGAGAAAAAACCTGAATGCGCGTGCAACAATGTAGCAATGCAATGCTTAATGTATAAATACCAAGCTGTAAACTCAGTTCAGGGGGAACTCTGTCTTTGTGACACTGAGTAGCCCCCCTCTGCAGAGAAATAAATCATCTTGCCAACACCCCCTCGTTCTGTGCTAAATTGATCACAGCTAGGAAGGAGCCCAAAGACAGGACACGGCCAGTGCTCTTCGGTGTATGAGCACACCCTTTGGTG
>NW_017729004.1:58786715-58786923 GCF_001723915.1 Gavialis gangeticus | reverse complement strand
CACACACCCGACCCCCGCATCCACCGCTTCAAGTGAACATTCCTCCGACAATGAAGCAGGAAGTTCTTCCCCTGTGTTGACACACACACAAAGTCAAAAAAAAAAACCAGTTGCCTGCTCGTTTGGCTCCACTGCGTCAGTACCCTATTGCCACTCAGGAAGGAATGCAATATCCATATACACACGTCCCATTCAATCCTCAAGACCT
>NW_017729004.1:58784692-58786704 GCF_001723915.1 Gavialis gangeticus | reverse complement strand
ATGCTCGTTATAGGATGTACATTTGCATCTTGTATTATCACTTATGTAAAAAGGCTGTTTGCACGCGCAACGCAGAACAAGTATGTTATGTACGCTCAAGAATGGCAAACTTTGATATCAGCCACTGAGCTAGAGCTCAAGGCTGAAAGGGGGGAATTGTAAGAGAAAACGGCAATACAATCATAAAAAGCAGATGACCCTTGAAAAAGCAAATGATCTTTTTCTTCCCCCTAAAATTAAAAGATCGCCTCTTGCTGACAGTAAGTGACGTGTACTTCTCGCTGACAGTAATGTGTAACCGCAAAACCAGTCTCAACCGGCCCAAGCTTGCTCTGTACTGTATTTTGTAATTTTGTAATGGCAAGAGAAAAAACCCGAATGCACGTGCAACAATGTAGCAATGCAATGCTTAATGTATAAATACCAAGCTGTAAACTCAGTTCGGGGGGAACTCTGTCTTTGTGACACTGAGTAGCCCCCCTCTGCAGAGAAATAAATCATCTTGCCGACACCCCCTCATTCTGTGCTAAATTGATTGCAGCTAGGAACGAGCCCAAAGACGGGACATGGCTAGTGCTCTTCGGTGTATGAGCACACCCTTTGGTGTATGGGTGCTACACAGTAGCTGGTCAACCTTTTTTTCCCTTACACATGGCATTATGGGGAATATGGAGCCCTCTGGGCAGTGGCAGAAGGTAAATTTCTCTTTCTGATGCAACTCTGGGGGGGGTCTTTTTACCATTAAAAGGTCAGAAAATAGCTGGCATTACCTAGGCTTTAATCAAACCCATACTGCTTTTCAACAGAAAAGGAAGAAATATTTTAAAAAAGAATCTAAGTCCAATTATGCCTTGAGGAAGAGGAAAGAACTCCGTTTTCCTAGGACTCAGACCCAGAATTTGGGTTCTTTGAAGTCCTCCACTTCCTGCAAATAGAGAAAGAAAGAGTAGAAGCTTACCATAACCTAAACACAACATGTAAATTAGGACCTGTGATCAGAGGTTGGAAGAGACATATATATATTTCCCAAAATAACAGAGTGGGTGGGGAAAAATAACATGCTATTCTTCCCTTAAAATAAAAAGAATTACCTAGTCTTAAAAGGAAAGGTCATCTGTTTTTAATGTAGTGAAGAATAATGCCATATTATTTCTTCTAAAATTAGTTTCAGAGACTCTAGTGATCATAGTATCAGACTCTCAGATGCCTAGCTGTGCTTGGCATGTTGAAGGGCTCTTCTGGTGTTTTACAGAGGACCTGATTTCAGACCGACAAGGTGCAAATAGTAGTTTGCCGAGGACTCATGATTCTTAGTACTATAGATGCAAGAGCCTCTTGGAGGGAGTAGGCTTTAGGTATTATATTTCCAAACCACAGATTCTTATTTCCTGGTTAGAAAAATAAAAGTTCTGTATTTACAAGGCTTGGTACTGATACCCTATTTGTGTCAGACCCCTGAAAGATACTTCTTATTTCCTTAAATATTCCTGTAAGATAAAGTCCTCATTATCCCTGTGGTAGGTTTTCTTGGTTGTCCTTTTTCTGACCCACAATTGTGACAGTCTGCTTCTGAAATCCTGAATTTTTCAAGTTTTCCAGTGGCCAAGATAGGCTGCTTAAAGGTTCTGATAGTCATAGTCAATACATCATCTACGTAAATAAATATTTTGCCTCAGGAAATGAAAAACTGAATTCATAACCATGGTAAACTACCCTGCAGCAATGTACAGGCCAAAGACTATTGGTTACCACTGATAAAACACTCCCCCAAGACAATATTGGAAATGTCTTGCTGTTTGGATGAATAGAAATACTATGGAGATTTTTTCCTGACGTATATTTTTGCAAGAAATTCTCTGTTCATTATACATTTAAATCTTTCAGGTTGACAATATGGAAGGGCTACATCTTCATTAAACTGGTTTAGGAGATTGAAATTTAAACCTGGGACATAATTCCTAGCAGGCCTGGGCCACAAATATGAAGCTTATTTATCCCCTGTAGTGTTTCCA
>NW_017729004.1:58770999-58779692 GCF_001723915.1 Gavialis gangeticus | reverse complement strand
CCCACTCAAAAAATGAAGGCATTTATATGGGCAACTATTAGTGTTGTAGAGAACTGGGATTAAGATTAATTTACTTTATTGTCATTGGCTGAAATGATACTCCAGGTGTTTCCAATTAATTACCACTTCTAAGATTTAACTACTCTTTTTTGAATCTCTTTTTGAACAAAAGCAGCATTTGTGTCTAATTTTACCTGCATACCCCTGGCCACAGACTGGAAATTAAGTACAATTTCAACCTCCTACACTCACTTAAGAACAGACATCAGGGGATATATTGTTTTCCATGCTGAAATACTAAACTTTACTCTTCCTGATTATATTTCTTTAAACATGATCCCAGAGAAGCTATGAAGGACTGAAAACTGGTAACCACAAATCCTTGCCTCCATCAGAATTCTACAGAGGCATTGTCCTGTCTTGTGATGGAGCACAGGATGATGAGATGAGAAATATGCACTTTCCTTTCATTCTTCTCTTTACTAAGCTTGAGGTCTAGTCCAGCAGTTCTCAACCTTTTGTACCTTACATCCCAACAAACATTTTGTCAAAAAACCCTGATCCAACCATGATAAAAACAAAACCCCACTTTTTCCAAGAAGTGTATTCCTGCAGAATCTTGAGCCTGCAGGCCCCCTACTTTTCTCAGGAATGCCACTTTTTTCCAGATAAGCTGCACCTACACAACCTTCGCATCCCACTGGTTAAGAAACACTGGTCTAGACAACCTTCGCTACTGAACTCTCTGTGTTTTCTCTTTCTATTTTACCTTTTCATAATGACTTTCGCCTAATGCTTAGTGCAGAAATTCTTGGTATTTAGGAAAGGCTTTGTTAATTAAGGCTATATAGAGCATCCAGTCCCCCCTGGCACTAGTTGCCTTGCAATGCATTTGATTCACCATACATGCTAAGCCTGCAACTACAGATGCAGATGGGAATGACTGGCTAAACTGCGGTACAGAAGAGAAGGACCTGAGGGTTGCAGCAGACCATATGCTGAATATGAGCCAACAGTGTGCTTTTTTGCACAAAAAGAGTACCCTCCATCCCTACTACCCTATGATCCCCTCCAGCAATAAGCTACATTAAACGGAATTGTTTAACGTACTGCAATCTATTTGCTTCTTATGTATTAGTCTCAACCATGGAAAGATGCAGGATTCACTAAAGGGAGATGTGGTGGGCCACGGGGGATTGGGCTGAAGCATCCCCTGGGCTGACAGGGGACACTGGAAAGCTTTGTAGGAAGCAGGCACAAGAAGGGGGGCAGGGGGTGGACCCAGGGACACAGTCCCTCACTAACCTGAGGCCAGGATGGAGGACAGAGCTACTCCTGCCCTGTTGTAGTGCCTGCCTGCAGGGAGCAGCTGTGTAGGGTTCTGGGCATGGCTGGGACAGTGGCAGCCAAATGCAGGTTCCTCCTTCCAGCCTCTGTGCCCTGCCTGCCTCTCACTCCAGTGTCCCCTGCAGATGTCCAAGAGCAGGCACTAGAACAGTGATTCTCAACTGGGGTGCCATAGCACTCTGGGGCATCTTGAGATTCTTTTAAGGGTGCTGTTGGGTGCCACACAATCTTACCATTGGTAGGTTTACAAATATGATTCACGAGATAAACCAAAAGCAAGAACTAAGAGCTGGCATTTTCCAAGGGGTGCCCTGAGTCTATCCAGTGGTGCCTCAAGGTTGAAAACCACTCCACTAGAAGGAGAAACCTCTGCACTGCTGCTGCTGTCCCCACCTGAGTTCAGCTCCCTGCACAGCTGCTTCCTGAAGAGTGGGGTAGAAATGGGTAGAAGAAACCCAATGGGTAGAAGCCTCACCATGCCTGAATCTGTGCAGGTCCCTCCTTCTGGTATCTGTTCCTGGCCAGTGAGGAACACCTGTAGGGGAAGCAAAGCAGGCAGGGAGCTGGTGCTGGAAAAAAGAACCTGCACACCACTACCACTGTCCCCTACCAAGCCTGACACCCTGCACAGCCACAGCTTGTGGCTGAAGCAGGGCAGGAGCAGTTCTAGGGTTTCCCCTGTGCCTGAATTAGCTGAAGGCAGCAGCAGAAGTGGGGTATGTTCATACTGCCACACCCTGCTGTATCTGGCTATGGTCTCATCCCAGCTGGAAGATTTAACTTTTTTTTTTTTATAGTAAAGCATCCAGTTATCCTTTGAACCTTTTCTGATCTTTCATACTTTCTAGCTGTAGTAAATTATAATATGTGCCTCCTATAGCTCTCTGATTCTAATGCTGGCCCCAGGGGGTGCGTGCTGTGCACTGAAGCTGTGCCCATCTGCTACCTGTTTGTTAATGCTGATAAAAATGAGAAGCAAAATATTTAAGGAGAACAAATACATTGCACCAGAAGGATGATTAATTTTACAAAGGGTTAACTGGCATAAGATGAAATTGAAATCAACACATGCCCACATGGTACAGTCATGGCAAACATATGTTTTCAGTAAGCTAATCTAACAGTCAGGCCAACACTAGAATGTCAAATATCAAGAATTCTTGTTATGAATTTCTTGATGGCAAAGCATACTACAACAAACAACAGCTCCGCAGGCATATAGAAAGACAGATCCAGGATTTTATAAAGTGGGGTATGATTACAGCAACTGGTGCTGCAAGGGTGGCTGCACCCTCCCAGTCTCCTCCCCCCAGCTGCCCTACCTCCATACTCAAAGGCACATCCTCTCCCCTCCCCTCTCCATTCCCCTCCCCTGCTGTTCTCCCCCTTCCCTGCCTGGTGCTGCCCGTGGGTGCTGCCCATGTTTTGGCTGTTCTGGAGGCAAGGAAAGACCCTGCCTTCTCCAACTGGGCTGCACAGGGGCTAAGTTCATCTGGGACCATGGCAATGGAGGCAGATACAGTCTCTCCCACTCCCCTGCTTCTGGCTTGGTGGAGATCTGGATCGGCCTCTGGATATAAACTGTTTGCTAGAAGGAACAGGATTCAGGACTATTTGCACCAAAATGTAGATTCCCTATTCCTTGAAAAACTGTAAACAAGCACCCACTTCTGTTCTTGTGGGGGGCTATCCGCTAAAGGAAGACACAAGCACGCTAAGCCAATAAACTACAGTAACATTCTAACGTTACCTCTTTACAGATCCTTTGGAATGAATCCAGCTTCCTTTGAGAAAGCAAGAACATGTCACAAAGCAATTCTTAAGTACAAACATAATAATTTATTTGAAAATATGCCCCCATTCTACTGCTATGATGATACTGTGTAAGGTTAGGCAGCTGTGCTTTGGTTTTACCTGAATTTAAAAAAATGCAAAATAATTATTATAATTATTCTCACAAAAACCCATTAACACAAACAACACTTAGCTTGAAAGAATGCATAAGTTGAGATATCAAAATTATTAGTATTTACCTTATATTTGTAAAGAAAAGTCTTCATTATTTTCTCTGTGCTACCAATTCCACATATTTTTATAGTAAAGCATCCAGTTATCTTTTGAACATTTTCTCATCTTTCATATTTTCTATCTATAGTTGATAATAATATGTTTCTCTGATCTCTCTCTCTAATGCAGGGCCCATTAGGGGTATATTCTGTGTCCTGAAACTTTAAGTTTCTGTCTGCTACTTGTCTATTAATGTTGACAAAAATGAAAAACCTAATATTTATGGAGAACAGACATATCAGATCAAAAGAATGCATAATACAATAGAAATATCAAAATCATTAGTATAACGACTGTAGTATTATTAGTGCATACTATATTACTTATAATTATATATGCAAAGCAAAGTCTTCATTATTTTCTTTATGATACCAAATGCTGTTGATAAATTTTAAAATAAGAAATATTTCACCTTCAGATTGATGTGTTGCCAGAGGGGTCTGTGTTTCCTTGGAGTAGGACACCACTTCCCGAGGTAAGAAATCAACCTGGGTAATCTTTGACACACCTAGCTTGTGCAGTCGGCGTCTAAGATTTAATATAAGACATCAAAGTTTAGTCACATGAATAAAAGTTATCATAGCAGTAAAGCTTTCAAAAGCAGAATGAATAACACATTTTAGTGTCTACTAAAATTTAAAATTATAAACTAAGAATACTAAGTATCTAATTAACCAGGAGCTGACTTTGTACTGAAGGAAATTTAGCTGGGAACTACAAGATGAATGCAAATTATAATTAATGATATGAGAAGGCTACACATTTATGGCTTTATTGGGCCTGGCTCACATTGTAGAGGAGTAATGTAATGGAGAGGGACAGGGACACTGTGTTCATAAGGCTTCTTCATGTATCCAGTAAACCTGTGTACAGAGGTGGCCCTCTATATGCTGTTCATGCCTCTATTATGGGGAAGCAATATTCTTCCAATTTCTCCAGGACCAAGGGAGGGTACTTCAGTGGCCCTGGGATCCACATAGTGGAGAGTGAAGGATAGGAAAGGAGCAAGAAGGCCGAAGCATGAATGAAAAAGGATGGGCATCTTCTCTAGATCAGGACAATGGAGATGTGGAGAAAAAGAATACAGAGTTTTCTCCTCCTGATACAAAGAGAATCTTCAGGAAAGCCATTTGCCATGAGAATTACTACAGCTACCCTGTAAGGACTTGATGAAGCCAACAAGAACATAGTGCTGGCATAAAGGCTAGATGATAGCGCCATCCTTCTGCTGCCCTAACTTACATGAAAAGGAAGCTACAAGACCTAACAAGATAGTTTCTGGTTACTGAAATATGAGACAGAGAGCTGGTCAAAAAGTGGGAAAGCTTAGTCATGGTAATTGGATTCACTCAATGATAGTTGAAAAAAATATTCAAATTGCTTCCTAAATATGATTTGATTATCTGTAGAAATGGATGAATAGATAATAATTTATTTGCAAATAGAATATTGAATAAAAATCAGATTAATTATTCTGCAATCAATATTTTATCCAGCCAAACAAATCCAGCTGTAAAAACTTGTTTCCAGATAAATTTGGTGGAATGGTATATGGGCATATCTGGATAGACAAAGCAATAAACTAATTTCTCTGTCACTCCCCTGGTGTTCTGTAGTAAAACTGCAGTTCATAAAAGGTATTTGGAAAACTCCCAAAATCAAAATATTCCTTCTCTCTATGACTTTCAGGAGAGCATATACTTGTTTTTAAGGGTAACCTAGAGCTATCATTAAAAAGTATCAAACTAAAACAGATCTGCAAAAGGACATAAAAGTTCCAAAAGTATAATATTTACCTGAATCCACGATGAGGCTTTTTCCCATTTAATATGGAGCAGGGAAACCCCTCATCTTGGATTTGAGTACAAGTGGGGCAGGGGACAACAAACAGGTTCTGCAGCTCTGACTCTGACCCTGACCCAAGTCAGAGCCATAACAGCTGCCTGCCCCCCTACCAAATATACCACCTCACTGCCTCTGTCCCCAAGAGGCTGGAGCTGCCACAACTGCTGCTGCCAGGTTGGGCAGGTGTTGGGACAACAGTTGCACTGCTCTGCACCAACTGGGGCTGGAGCCAGGGTCAGGAAGGGTAAGTGGCAAGAGAGGTTAGGGACAAGGCAAAAGTGGGGGGCAGGTGCCAAGGGGTGCTGGCAGGGGGGTAGTTACTAGGGGAGGGCAAGTGGCAAGGGGGGCACAACAGATGCCAGGGCAGCTGGTACCATGAGAGGCAAGTTGGGGGAGAGGGACAAGAGGCAGAGTACAAGGGAAAGGGGCCAGGCTACTCAACTCTACTGCCATCTGTCCCTAACACTGCCTGCTCCCCTACTGCTAGCCTTCTGCTGCTGTTTTCGCTGTTGCTGCAATTGCGGCGGGGGGGCACGACTTTAAGACAACAGTTAGATCTCCAATAGTTAGATTCTATAAATGGAAACATAAAAACATTTATAAATTTTCAATGTGTAGAATCTGATTATTGGGGGATCATCTTAAATTCAAAGTCATTTTGAATTCAGGTAAATACGGTATATCTGCAGCATACAGATGTCAGCTAGGCTGTTCTTCACCTAGAGTTACTGCTGCATTAGCTATATTTTTTCTAACGCATCTGGTTGCCTCAGTGTTATGAGTCTGAACAACAGTAGATTTAGTAGGTAATCAAAGTAACAAATTACTAAAACAATAGCTGTTGTTATAGCTCTTGATTCATTTTTCCACAAAAAAAAAAAGAATGAATAAGCCACCCTGACACTAGTTTTCAAGGCTCTGCTGAAGAGAACAAAAGCAATGCATGTTTGAAAAAGCTGCATGGAAACCTTCAGCAGCTTGAGATATAGCATATGGATTTGTAACACATCCAAAAGCTTTCCTGACATGCTGTGCATCTGTAGCTACTTTGACTTCGTATTTTAAAAATAAAAACGCAATCCAAAGTACCTCTGCCCTCAATTGCTGATTTCAAACCTACATTATTCATATGATTAAATAGACTTCTTCTTTCTAACTAGTCAACTCCTACCTACTTTTATGACTCATTTTACTGAGATTCCAAAGGTTCCTTCACCAGTATAGGTTTACTGTGCACTCAGCAGAATACAAATTCAGTACTAATTTATGCATCTGAAATACTAGGCCTTAGTGCTACCTTTATAGAAACTTATTAGATACTAAAGATAGCACTGTGTCAGTTTACTTAATCCCTCTTCGCAGGAGTTGAGAGTGAAAGTTCATATCGACAACTAAGCCAGCAGTTTGTAGGCTATTAGACTGCTCATGTCTGTCTTGGAGAAATTCAGTGAAGGGATTTGTTGAATTTTTAAACTTAAATACCTCTCATTTAGACACAGTTTATGAATCAGCAGAGCTCTAGCATTCCACCAATGCCCTAATAATGGCCTGTTAAAATCAGGTAGTTTTCCTTCATCTGAAGCACGTGACCTCCTAGGTATTTGATATCTCTATGAATCAATCAGCTATAGTGTCTGGAATCTTAATCCTTTCAAAAGCTGTTTTGAACCTTGGTCCTAAATGTTCAGGGATGGCTGGAACCCGCACTCAATGCCTGAGTTCCATTAATTAAAATATCCTATTCCAGAACTAAAGTTTCCTTGCATACAGCAAACACATTCACTGTTGAGTCACACCACCATCCTATTCACATACATCTTTCATTTTAGATGCTCTTGGATGCTTCCTGGCCTTGGATTTATGGAGATTTTAAGGAATTCATAGTCAAAAGTTGTTCATGGGAATGTTACCATGTAAAGTCATTAAGAACTGAAGAGCTAAAGCTCTAGTCCTTCCATTAAAATCGTATCCCCATGCCTAAAGAAACCAAGGGAGACATCTCTAGCAGGCATTTTAGCCACATGAATAATCTGTGTGCATGCTACAGATTTTTTTCTGTATTGGTACTTACTCCTTCAAATCTTTCTGTATCATCCAAGGAAGCCCTGCTTTTCTTACCTATACCCCTTTTTAGAAGAATGGCTGTTACTAAAAAGTGCAGTCCATAGCACAATGAATTTTACAGTATGGGGTGCACTGGCCTTGCTGTGAATTCACTGTCATTTCTTTACACTGGAGCTGGACCCATCTGAAGCCATATCTCCTAGCCTACTTAACAAGGAGAAAAAACGCTGCCTAGCAGTTCTGGGGTTGAAAGCTAACACTGATGTATCCTACATTTCCTGCCAACTGTTCTGTAGAGAAGAGGGAGAGTCTCTGTTGCACTGCTACTCTTTGAATCTTTTCTTGACCTTCCTCCCATGCTGATATCCATAATGACTGACTGCTATTTCTCAAGGCGTTGGCAAGTAGCAAGCAAAGTGAAATCACCATTGTCATCATACCCTACTAGATTCTGAACTTGTGCTGCAAAATTTTAAAATGTTGCTAATGAGAAAACAGCAGCCGGGGAAACAGTGATATTAGCCTGCAGGCTCAGAAAGACAGTACTGTATCAATTCAATTCAACTTTTGAAGTGTGTAAATTCTGCAGAAATTGATGGGATACCACTTCTCCTCTTGACAGGATAAGTTTCCTCAATGCCACTGCAAGTGGACCTTTCATGGCATCATTTGTGCCATTTTTCTTTTTCTCAGTTTCCTTTCTTGTTTGTTACTTCAAACTTCTCTGACTTCTCTCACTAAAAGAAATAAACCCAAACAACTTGCATACCGTGGGAAGAATTAAGAATAATTGGTTAAGTTAGCCTCTTAATTCTTGTGCTACAATATTTCCTTTTCCAGAATATTTGTAATAGTTTGGGTGCTTACCTAGATAATAAACCAAGTCTCAATTAGCCACATTTTCACTTTGAACTTCAACTCCATCTCCAGTATGATGATGACATTATGGGCATCAGGACAAAATGGGAACTAGATCTTACTCCATCTATTAAGCACCCCAGTGGACTTAAGTGTGATCTAATTTCACCCTTCTCAAATCCCTGAAAAGCTATAAACTTCTCTGCTGTCATCTTAGACTTACAACAAATTTACAAAAATGTGTCAAGGAGGAGAAGGAAGCACCTACATTTTTGCATTTTTGCAGGGACTATAACAGAGAAGAACAGGATCATACTAATGCTTGCAGATGTTAAAAAGGAAAACAAAAGTCGCTTTACTTTAAATAGGATGGGTTTCAACACAGACAAGTGCAAAGTGATGCACCTGGGGAGGAACAACCGGCACCATACCTACAGGTTGGGGAACTCTCCTCTTGTCAGCACGGAGGCGGAAAAGGACCTTGGAGTCATCATTGACTCCAAGATGAACAT
>NW_017729004.1:58767212-58770718 GCF_001723915.1 Gavialis gangeticus | reverse complement strand
GGCTAGGGTCTGGAACCAACTTCCAAGAGAGGTGGTGCAGGCTCCTACCCTGGGGGTTTTTAAGAGGAGGTTAGATGAACACCTTGCTGGGGTCGTTTGACCCCAGTACTCTTTCCTGCCATGGCAGGGGGTTGGACTAGATGATCTGCTAAGGTCCCTTCCGACCCTAGAAACTATGAAACTATAAATTCTGTTGACTCCTGTGCCAAACCCAGCACATGCCTAGATGAGGCAGTGCATTAGTTGGACTCAGTTGACCCAACGTCTCTATAGATTGGGAGCCTTCGTGGAGATTTTTTGGTGCTTTTATCTAATAGCTGTCTGAATCAACTTTAGCTAAATGTGCCAAAATGCCCCGCTGAAGCACCCGATTTACATAGATGCTGTGGAGCTGGGTTGAAGTAATGCTTCTTCTGGTAAAGCACTTTTGTTTTTCTAAACATCTGCAAGCAGCCTTGTGTCTAAGTTCACTTAAGTGCCTAAAAGGTGAGGTAGGATTTAGCCCTAGCTGTTCAAGGCTTCACTAGATAAAACTGATTTTCACTAACTAGCCCACCATTAATAGATACTTTATAACATATGCCATTTCTAATAATGATACCAACTACACAATAGACAATTTTCATACTTAATAAATATGAACATTTTCAAATATATACTACCATTCCAACTGCAATGGTTAGATTCAGTGCCCCAAAGCAGTGTTTTAGTTTGTTTTGTTGCTAACTTGTGGTAGAGTATTCCTGGCCAGGTAAATTATTTATGTCAGTCTCATTATATCTAAAGAAATCCTAACTGACCTAGACTAATAAAAAAACCAAAATTATTCATGGCCATGAATTATGTTTGCCAATTGCACAAATATATGTGGTCACACTTCTAAGGTAAGGGTAAAAGAAAAGGATGACAATTATTCTTAAGGAAAACACCTTAACTATGGTAAAGACAGCAGGTGGGAGAAAGAGCACTTTGCCAGCAAAATGCAGAAATAAAAATCTGAATCAACGAATACAAACAAGACATTAGGATAATTTTACATGCATGTTCTATTTTCCATTAAAATGCACTAACTATAATAACATTTCATCTGGAATGAAATGGTTATTATTATTTTTTCAAGCGACAGAAATAGCAGGTTGTCTTTGCGTGGGCTTTATTTAGTTTTGGGGGGTTGTTTTACTGTTTTGTCACAAAAATGCTGCTGCCAAAGCAAAACAACTCTCACAAAACCAGGTTAATAGGAAGCATTTTTAACATAACTCCTGCAAACAAATAGTAAAACAAATAACAAAAGGGCTGACATATACCCAAGTTCAGAGTCAGACTGGAGCTGCAGCACTGAGGGGTCTGTGTCCCATTGCAGGGTCCTAAGTTGGTTATCAGCCGTGCAGCACAAAGGAAAAGAAAGAACACACAATTAACTGAAAGGATGAAAAAAACCCCATTTAATTAATTACATGCTGTATATGGTACATACACAAAACACGCCTGAAGGGACACCAGAGAGCCACAGGTAAGTCAAACAAGGTGTGATGCTTGCCTACAACAAGAGCAGGTGATTTATTAAAACTAAGTAGAAGTGGAATACAATCCACTAGTGAACAAAGACAGAGACTTTCAGTCTGGGAATTGCTTTTTTAATCCAAATTTTGCTTAATAACATGTACAATTTAGTTCACTCAACAATTTGTAGATTCACCAACTATACCTTGCAAACTCACAGTAACCTGTTAAATTTGCAAGTGTCATTTATTATAGGTTATGATCATGGAATATATAATATGATAGACAGAGTGCTCCCTGTGAACTCTTAATGAAGAATATAAGCCTGTACATCTTTTGAAACTGACATAAAGTCATTCGATAAAAAAATCAAATATTTGATCACATCCTGTATCATGACTCTGATGTAGTCATTCTTTGTGGTGATTAGGAAAATAAACAATTATTGCTTTCACTGCGTAAGAATTCATCCAGATTTTTTTGCAGCTATTTGCATTCAATTGGATTTTGATCTTGATGTAAGCACTGTCTAAATTTTTTTATCAAAGAATTTGTGAACACTACAGCATTTCAGTCTTAGCTGAAGATGATGTTCTTTGCCTTGCAATAAAACTTTCCATGTGAGAATATTAATACTTTGCAAGCCCTAATAAATCCAATGCAACAGGCATAGGGTGCACCTGCTACATTAAGAAGGGAGAAAGCTCTGGAATGAGCTGAAGTCAGCAGGCATGGGAGCACCTGACCAGAAAGAGGTGGGGTTTAACCAGGATATAAGCCCAGAGCCAGAGCTGGGGCAGGCAGTCTCACCCTGGTTGCTGACATGGAAGGAGCCTCTACACTCCAAGAAGTTAAGAGAAGGCAGCCTTAGAGCTGAGGTAGGTCTGGTGGTTTAGAGATTATGACAAGGGGTGGTGGTCTCAACAGGCCTGGGAGCAGGGCCAGAGCTTGGCAACAGAGTGAGGATGGGAACAGAGAAGGTCTGGTTCCTGGAGGGAATCAGGAGGGTCCAGTGCCCAGGAGGAACAAGGTACCCAGAAGTAGCAAGAATGGATAAAGTGCCCAGGTGTAGATAGTGGCCTGAGCCCAGGAGAGGACCTGGAAGGGTGATGGCACAGGGACTGCAAGTCCCAGCAGGGGTGGAGACAGGGTCCCAGTATAGGCTTAGGAGTGTGCTAACTGATAGCATCTGTGAGGCATGGATGTAGTGTAAGGCAGTGGTCACCAACTGGTCGATTGGTATCAACTGGTGTATCCTGGACCCTCTTGAAGTCAATCCTAGGCTGCCAGGGTTAAGTACGTGTGTGCATGCACACATGTGACTCCTGCCCCAAGCTCAGCAGGTCAGTTGGTGGAGGAGGGAGGAGGGGAAGCCCGGGGGGCACCTGCAGCGGGGGTCGGAGCCTGAAGTCCAGCCTGGAATGACATTTAGGGCAGGCCAGCAGCATGGTGGGGAGGGGGGGAACACAGCCCAGAAGGGCATGGGGGGGTGCATGTCCCCATATTTACCCATGGAGCAAGGCAGGCTGGGGCCGGGGCAGCACTGGGATGCTCCTGGCTGGACTGCACTCAGGCTGAGCAGCTACGGCAGCAGAAGCATCACTGGGAGTGGGGCCACAGCAGAGGGCCAGAGCCCCCCTGCTCTCATCATCACCACTGAGTGCAGCAAGGTCCAGGCCCAGCAGGAACAGCCCAGCACAGCCTTCCCCTCCCCTTTCCCCTTCCACCCCCTGAACACATGGGGAGAGGGGGCGTGCAGGGGAGGGCAGGCTGTAGCTGCAAGCTGGAGGGCTGTGCCATGGTGTTCCTGCTGGGCCTGTCCTGCATTGTGCTCAGTGGCAGCTAAGGCCTCCCTGCCCCTGCCTCCCCCAACCAGTGGCCCTGCTCCTAGCGCCACCACTGCCGCCACCTGGCCTGAGTGTAGCCTGGCCAGGAAGAGCCTGGCACCACCCTGGCCCCAGCCTGCAGCCCTCTACGCCCTGCAGGCAGATCCAGGGGAACAC
>NW_017729004.1:58765832-58766919 GCF_001723915.1 Gavialis gangeticus | reverse complement strand
CTGCGTGCCCCCCCCTCCCTGGACAAGCCACTAATGGCTCTGTCCCCTGCCCCGCCCCAGTTGTGCAGGGCTTGGCCTTCCCTCACTGCCACTATGGGGGTAGATCAAGACCCCAGCAGTGAGGGAGGAAGTGGAGCTATGTTTGGGGCCTTGATCTGCCCTGCCCCCACCCAGGCCCTTTCCCCTCCTCTCCCCACAGACGTATCTGCTGGGGGAGGGGGGGGTAGATCTTCAGTTCCTTTTAAATTCCAAAAGTGATCTCCAACCTGAAAAGCTTGGAGACCACTGGTGTAAGGGGTAACCAGAGCCATGTAAAAAGCTCTTAAGGCACTGAGTACTGGCACCTGAACAGCAGCATGGGATCGGGGATCCGTGGGGCAACCTCCCTTTCCAAGGATCTAATAACTATAAGGTGTGGCAGATAAAGTGAAGGGGAGCAAGCTTTTGAAGTGAGGGCAGAGCAGGGGATGAGAGGCCACCAAGGGACATCACAGTCATCCCTGGAACCCAGCACATGCTACAGCAAATGGCTGCTAACTCAGTGCTTCCTGACTCTTTTTTTTTTTGGCTTCTCAGCTGGGGACCATCTGAAAAATTGCAGGTCCAAGTGAATTGTCAGTGCCTGTGGCAGAATCAGGATTAAAATCCAGGCTTCTTAATTTTCATTACTCATGATTTAAGTATGAGTCTATGCATTGCCTCCCTTGGCATAAACAAGCAAAGCCCATATCCATATCCTTCACAGAAACAGACAACTCATCCCATGTCCCTCCAACATCTGTGAGATTCCCTGCTTTTTTGATGCAACTCATATTATCTGAATGCAGATTTGAAGCATGTACAAAGAACGTAATTTTACCATATTAGAATAAATCATATCATCCATTACAGAATTTACAAGAGACCAATCACAGAATAGCAGCCTCTGCCAAACCATAATCATTACAAATTGTTAAATCCTCAAGAATTAGAGGTAAAACTACCTGAAACCTTAATATGTGACTACTTGCTATAACCTGATAAATTCATGCACTCCAGTACCAATGTCTGACTATTCTCTGGGGATCTGAGCAAAGCCACGCACTGC
>NW_017729004.1:58755731-58760832 GCF_001723915.1 Gavialis gangeticus | reverse complement strand
ATTACAAATTGTTAAATCCTCAAGAATTAGAGGTAAAACTACCTGAAACCTTAATATGTGACTACTTGCTATAACCTGATAAATTCATGCACTCCAGTACCAATGTCTGACTATTCTCTGGGGATCTGAGCAAAGCCATGCACTGCACTCTGCATGTTAAAATGAAAGATAATTGATCTTGATTCTGTACACTTATAAAAATAATGAATTGGTGTAATGACAAGACATTCCAGTGAGCTTCAAAGACATTCATTCTCATCTGCTGTGAGGGATATGTGTAACTTCAGTCAGGTGAATCGGGAAATTTTGCACAAAGAGTTTCTTTTTACTTATACAAGGAGATATTTTCCGTGATGCTTGCATGTGCAAAAGGGTATGGTATTCCTAAACTGTAATGATACACAAAGGGCAAAATGGAATCAATAAATTAGTGAAGAGTGAAATTTTGGTCCCGCACTATATTGCAACCTACTAAACAGCTGAGTGGCTAATGCTAGGAAAGAAAGTGTCAGTGCCTAATGCACTACAGGGATTGCTTTAGAAAAGTCATTCTAAATGACTTGTGTGGAAGTGACCCCTATAATGCTGCCAAGGTCAGCAATATGTAGTGTGGTTTGCTATGTAAGTGCCGGCTTCTTATGGCTATCCTGGGGCTCCTTATCCTGGCAGATCCAGGTATTTCAAACACTTGGCAGAAAAATATACATAGTTTGTTTGAAGCAGCCATTCCTCCCCACCCCACATCCTTTCACTTTCAAAACCTTTCAGATTCCCCCAGGGGTAAACAATATCCCATTAGGGAGAAGTCCATTAGATATAATTAGACAAGAGCCTGCAGCACTGTTCAAGGGATATAGAACTTTAAAACCCAGTCCATGAAAGAAATGATTGTTGCCATCGAATAGCCATTTGCTGGCCTAAATGAAATCAGATTTGAGGCCTCTGTTCAGTTCCAAAGAGAGTGTTCAGCTCTCACTTTCTACCCCAAACTGTTTATTTTGAGCATGGAGATTCTATTTTCTTCAATTTTACACTTGGTTCTAAAATTGAGTCCTTTATGGGCATATGATATTCAGACGCAATGGAACCGAGGTCTCTAGACCTGGGGCGGCCAACTTGTGACAGATCAGGGAGGGTACAGGCTGTTCATCAGCAGATACAGCAGGAAATGGAAAGCAGAGCAGCAGATTGGGCAAGGAGAAGAAAAGAGAGCATGAGATTGGGCAGGGGAAGAGGTCAGAATTTGAGGAGGGTGGAGATCTAATCTGTGGCACGCCTACCAAAAAAGGTTGGTCCCCACTGCTGTAGATAATAAAAATGTCTAATATGTAACAACATGCCACATTACTTAGACAGGGAAACTTCCACTAGTTCGGATGGAGAACTCCCATCCTTTACTCCAGCAGACCTCCCTCTATTGTGACCAAACCATTTTGCATAGGTTTGAGGGATGGTCAGCAAGGTGATTCTCTGGGGGGCTCCCTAACTGAGATGACCTATTTGACAGCATATAATAACATATGTGGAACTGGATCTGCCAACCACCATTCCAGGGGAGGCAGAGTTTAAGTGCTTGTGCTGGAGCCTGGGCATACTGCCAAAATGATAATAAAATGTTGCAGTATTCCAAAAAAGCTTAAATCTGGAATTGCCCTTGACTGATTCTTCCACTATGAGCATTTTTACTAACAAAAATGAAGGGGTGATTATAGCCTGAGTGTGCCTACCTTGCATAATAATAACTTTAATCTATCTAGCTCAGGTAATGATAGTAGTAAAGGCTTCAATACAGCATGGCAACCAGAGTACATGAGCTGGGCTTGTACAGTTTGTATGGAAGTCTGTGCTGCCACATATTCACTGCTACGTAAGTTAGCAAGATTCAAGCTACAAAAGATATGAACCTCTGTTACAGTCCTAACATATTTTAGCTATGCCCTGTGAGAATTCTTTCAGCCATCTAATGAATGTTAATAGTAAGCCAGATCTTCCTTGGGCAACTGAAAGGGAGATCATGAATACCCTCTGATCTATAGGATCAGTGACTACAAAGGACTACACTAGTGCCTGATTTACTTTTCCAAGGTGTTTTTCATAAGAAAGGGGCGGGAAATGATTTCCCCCTAGCTAGAACCTTAAATTAGCCTTGACTCTTCTACTTGCCCAAAGTTATGGGGACAGAAGGATCGCAGTACAGATCTTACCAACTTGATTTGATTGGTGTTTTCAGGGCTTTCTTGGCACAACATGGGGGAAATTTATGCTTCTGCTGTGACGCTTGATCTATTCAGAGGACCTATGCAACTATCAATGAGCATCCTGCTAATGATTTCAATGGACTTTGAAGCAAAACTATGTAGAAATCTTCATATTCAAGGCATTTTTTCACCAAATTCAATCACAAATAGCATTCTATATATATTATAAGTTTAATAGGAAGAATGGTATTTTGTTTGTTTAATCTTATTTATATTTTAAAACCCCTAAAATGAAGTCAGAATAAGCTCTTTAGTATATGCTCTCTTAAAGGATACTGAAAAGTTGGAAACCTAAATGGAAGGGTCACTTTGTGTAAAATTATTTTAATTATGATGTATATTGATGGTAATACTTGGATTCAGGATCATTCTCCTCTTCCATGATGTGAGTGGATCCCAATGGATGCCTATGACAGGCATGTGACCAAGAAGTGCCACTGTGCTGTATCATTCTACTGTACCAAAAAGTGGGAATTCAGTGGTGAAAATCAGAGTTAATTTATTGCTTTTAGCTTTGCATGGTGTATGAACCCCTCACTGCAAAGGCAAATTCCAGGGGAATTAAGTTATTGGATACAATACAGGAGCAACTCAGTGACACTCTGACAGGAGTTCTGACCAGAGGTTCTAATGGTCTTGGTATGAATACAGACAAGGGAGAGACAGAAGGAACTTGGTGAGAACTAAAGCTGGCATGGAAAAATTAAGCTTTCATAGAAAATTAGGGTTTCCTGCAGATCTGTCAAATTCTTCTAAGATACATTATGTTTGAGCCTTGAACCCCCTGATTCTTTCACATGTGAATCAAACACAAATGGAAACTCCCTGAGTTTTAGCACAGGAGAAGGAACAGAGTCAGAATGGAGTCCCATCATGCCACGCCCGCCATTCAGAAAGTGCAGAGGTGCCTCTGGTCAGTTGTTTCCTAGCTGTTAGTGACAAACAGCCTTGCTATCCATCTCCCTGCTACATGTTTTCTAAACAACTGCTGCCTTTGGTTTTTCACAGGATAAAAACAGTGTAGCTATTATCAAAAATGAATTCTTCAGCTTCTTTTAAACAAGATGTAGCATGAAGTGGAAGAGAAATTACTGCCCATGGACTACAGTTTTATAGAACAAGTCTGACGATTACCTGCTCTGTTATACTAAACTGAACTGGTCCATCGACCCTTAAAATTCCACATCTTATATCTAACAAGACAAAGTCTTGACACAGACTACTCTACTTTCTTCCCTTCAGTCCACATACATGAAATTCAGAGCAACACTCTTCAATGCTGACTTGCAAGTGAAAATGCAACCCTGATTCTCTTCCTTTCCCCGCTATAATGGAATAACCTGAAAAAAGACTCTAGGACTGAAGGGACTAGGATATCACTTTTACCAGAGAGTCAAAGTAGGCTGGCTCACTGTATGCTGTTCTCCTTCCTGCTATTTCTAGCAACTTGACCATGACATCTGGGACTCCTTGATTCAGAGCTGCTACTAGAAGATTGTAGGAAAATTATTAAACACAACTTCATAATTAATAAAGGATGTGAGAGCATGAAGAGAGTAGTAGCCAATTTTGTGTTGTTATTGCAAGAAATTACAGATCCCATTGTGTTATATGTATTATTGAAACAAATTTCCTGAAAAAATATTTTCTTCCCGTATAGTCTTGAATGACTTGAAACACTATAGAAAGCTCTAAACATAAAAGACCAGTACTTGAGTCTGAAGACCCTGATGCAAACTCCACTGCAATCAATGGAAATCTCTCAATCAAGCTCGTGAGTTTAGCACCAGACCCTAACAGCAATATAAGAAGAAATCTGCAAAGAAATCCGTAATATTAAAGATATTAATAAAATCAAACAATAATGGCAATAGTACTGTAATACTGAATGGTATTTATAAATACATATCACTGGTACAGTCAGATACTAATAATCCAGTCCCCTGCTTTTCAGTTGAACCACCATGGGACATGAGTAAAACTCATAACTGTGCTTCTCTAAAGATAAAATCAAATTGTTTCTTCTACTGCTGATACTGAATTAATGTGTTCTGTTCAGATTCTCTCCTTCCCCCAGTCATTAGCATTAAGGTCGAAAAGTCAATGCTCTCAAAAAAGACATTGGAAAAGCCTGCTTTGTAAAGGGACATATAGAAGGGCAGACAATAACCCCATCACACTGCAAATCGCACCTTCAAGCAGGACTGAAGGAAAGCACCATTTCCTGTCACCAATGCTACGTACAAACAGTCAAAAAGCCCAAGGCTCAATCCATTCAATCTTTGCAGGTCAGCCTAAACTGCATCGATTGAACTGGTAACCAAGTGAACAGACATTTACTTTTGATTCCAGAAATGCAGCCACATGCCTGCAGTGGCCCAGGCCAGAAGCTGGGGGCACTAGAACACACCTCCTTGCTCAACTGGAGCAGACAACTTGAGCCAACACCAGCTTGCCCACCCTGCAATGGAGGTTTGCAGGAGTCAGGGAAGGTGCAAAGCATCCTGGGATGCCGGGGGACTGTGAGTTAACTTGAATCTGGAGGAATCGAAGCAATAAACCAATTTAACCTAAATCAGTTAAGTCTGATACTACATCCATCCAGGTTTATCGTATACCAGTTTCAGCCATTTTAAAAGTTGTTTATGTACACTGAACTTCTACAGCATTACAGAGTTGAACTAGTTTCCAATCACTTATACCGGTTTACATGAAATTTCTGTCCCTAGCCCAAAAGCTGTTCTTCTTTTCCAGCAAATGGTCACCCTGACAGTGCAGTGAGCCCAATGGAACAGATACAGTGTGAAGGCCTTCAACACTGTCTCTCACCCCATTCTCATTAA
>NW_017729004.1:58752206-58755720 GCF_001723915.1 Gavialis gangeticus | reverse complement strand
CTCAGGTCCCTTCCGACCCTAGAAACTATGAAACTATTCATGTTTCATTAATGAAACACCATCAATCCTGACATCTATCCCCAAAAATAGCTTTCTTTTTCCTAACAAAAGTACCAGTAGTATGTCATGAAGTGACGTGACCACTTGCAAATGTAATAATTATTTCTTCCTCAAGGTAAAATTTAAACAGAGGAGCTGGTCCTGGTTAAATAGGAAAGTTTGCATTGAGTTTTTCATAGATCTAACCTATAATGTCTAAGATGGTAACATGCTAAATGCAAACACCAGAGACCAGGGACAAGAAGTGGAGGAGGGCTGCACATGTTGAACACTTATCATAGCCAACACTGCTAAGACCATACCCAGAGACACTTCTGCCCTTGTGTCTCTGGATGCCCTTACCTTCCTAGTCCAGTACTGTTGGCATCAAGGGCACGTGCATCTCATATACATCTTCTGATTTCCATGCCAGCAGAGCCAATACTGGATGTCAACTGACAAGATAACTACTTCCTGGAATATTTGAAGAGTCCATGGAGTTTGGGTGTTTGGTTTTGTTTGTTGGGGTTTGGTTTTTTGGGTGGGTTTTTTGGGAGGGGGGCACTTCAAATGGAACTGGCAAAATGATTAATTAGTGAAAAATCTATTGCATGGAAGAACACCGTTTTTCTTACTGCTCTGAAGTTAACCTGGACAAATGTCCCAAAGTTCAGGTGCAGATCACAATTTCTACAAGGTTCAGACTCATGCTTATTCTGGAGAATTGTGTATCTGTGAATTAGGTGCCTTCACTGAAAAATCAAATCAATATAAGAAATAACAAAGAACTGTGTGGTGTGGAATGTATTTTGAAGACCAAAGGAAAATAATACTTTTAATGAGTGTGACTGAATTATCTTTTTTATTATGACAGTAAATATGGCTGCCTAACTTATCTCCTTTGGCTCTTTATAAACCAAATATACAGTTTAATAGGTGGATACATTTATTTTAGATTTGAAAGCTCCTGAGACAAAATTATGCTTGAGCTAACTTACTGATCTTGCTATAAATATTTTAGTTCACGGAGCTCTGGAATAGCTTTATTTCTTTGATGCGTTTATTAATTTCTCTAAATTTATATTTTACTTTTTTATTGATGTAATAGGAAATTATCATTGAAAAATAATATTCCAGATGCTTGAAATATTTTTTGTTCTTATTCTGCTTGCTTCCATTAATTATGGACTTTTGTAAATCGAAGAGTTTTTCTTTGTAATGATCCTTTGTTGTATGTTTTCATAATTTTAAAAACAATATGTCTACTAAAACAATTCATACATGACCAGAATAGAAGAGCAAAATGCAGCCTTTAGAACTACATTTTGTCACAATTGGTGGGTTATCTTTGATCATCATTTGATACCATCTGTGCTATGGTTGGAAGCCAGTTCTACTTTGCCATTCCTTTCCAAGGGAAAATGCCTGCCCTTCTGCTATTTGTATTGAGAATCAGTATTTAGGAAGCATTTTGGGTGACTGAATAAGAGGTTTATTTATATCAGTTTAAATAGAATATCACTGTGAGTATCTGTATATGGAGCATGGGTGATAATAATGTGATAAAAAGCCATGATGTATGAGTGAACAGGGAATTTGGCAAGGATGCTGGAGCAGAGCCATGTAGTTAGGATTACAATTCCACTTCCAAACAGACCAACACCTGTTTTATTGGATGTCCAATAAAAAGAGCAACGGTCACCTCTCTGAGAGACCAGCACTCTCCCTCAGGAGCTTGTTGGCCATTAGCAACAGACTCAGTCAAAACAGCATATGCTTAAAAATGGATTAGAGTTAAAAGAGAATACTCACACCAACCATGGAGACAATAGTATTTAGTATACTTGTATATATTTTTCCATTCCTGTTAAATCAAAGCTTTGTTGAAGGTTGCATTTGATCTGGGAAGTCAGATTGCAACAAATTCTTCCAGCATGGTTTAAAAAATACTGGACCAAATTCCTTACTAATTTGCATCACAAAGAGTTCCACTGATGTAAGTCTATAATTAAGTTGGCTCAGTCTGTTTCATTTCTATCAGGGCTGTCCAGTTTCTGAGTGCACAGAGGCCACATGTCGCCTCCAATCACAAGCCGCACATCCTTTCCCCACAGGGGCTCCTGCACCATGCCACATGGGAGCCCCTTACTGAACTTCACATTTACCCCTCCACCATGTGGAATCCCTGGGTCCCCCCCAGGCCTCCTGGAAGCAAGCTTTGTCTGCCTTGTGGTCCATGCCACATCATCATACCCAACCCCAAGGAGCAGTGGTGGCAGGAAACAGAAACTGTAGGAAGGAGGGAGAGGACAGAGACCCTTGCAGCAGCAGGAGGAGAGTGATAGGGGGAAAAGCACCAAAACCAGGAGCCCAGATGCCATGGGTTAACCCCCCACCCCACCCCCGAGGGGCTACATGTAGCTTGTGGACTGCCAGTTGAACAGTCGTTATATAATGAGAGTAGTTTTCTTTATTTCATCAGCATGAAGGACAGGAAAAATAGGAAAGTAAGGAAGTCACAGGAAGTGATTCTTCCCTTCTATTTGGGACTCTGTGGAGACCCCACCAACCCACTCCATCCAGTGCCACCTGCAGTAGGTGTGGGGTAGACAAGCCAGGGTGCCTGGGTAGTGGGGCCAGGTCTAACATTTGTGGTGATACAGGCAGTGGAAGGAGCCACTGCTGCAGGGGCTGCTGGGAAACAAGTGTGACCACTGCGCCACCCCGCTCTGCTACATACATGGTGCATACAGCTGGACAGTGGGACCAGCTGTATGCACCATGGCCTGGGCTGTCCTTCATGCAGCTGCCTTGGATCTGGCCCACAGGCCATATTATGCCCACCCCAGTTTAAAGTCTCTAAAGGGGCTTAAACTGTTTCTTCAAACATCTAACAATCCTTCAAATTTAAAAATTACGTTCCAACCCCAAGAATATTTTACATGAGAAAAGAGAGCTGAGAATATCACAATCACAAAAATAAAATAAAGTCATAGTTATACCAAAATATTGAAGGAATCTATGTTGGCCTTTGTCTTCCCCACTGTAACAGTATTGCTGTGGACATGTTAGGGCAGTGGTTCTCAACCTTTTAAGACCTGAGGCACCCCTTAACAGGTTTGAAGCACCCTCAGAAAATGCTAGCTTTTAGCTTTCACTCTTTTTTTTGATTACAGAGAAATAATGGAGCAATTCTTCTGTTGCCAAGAACTCAGAAAGACCACTACAGGTCAGAACAATTTTGACACTACGGGTTCCTATGTGAAACCTCTTTATGGTGTAGATCATGCTTGCAAACCTAGAAGTGCTAATATTTCATAGCACCCTTGAATGGATAGTGAGGTACCCTAGGATAGCCCATTGGCTCAGTCAGGTTTCTTATTAATTTCAATGGCCTTTGGTAAGGTATTGTAAAAGTATATTATACTGGTATTTTAACTAGACATTACAAAACAGAAAGAAAAGAATACACGAG
>NW_017729004.1:58733140-58747206 GCF_001723915.1 Gavialis gangeticus | reverse complement strand
AAAATGGCCTTTGGTAAGGTATTGTAAAAGTATATTATACTGGTATTTTAACTAGACATTACAAAACAGAAAGAAAAGAATACACGAGAGCCTTCAAGGAGGGTAAAACAGTTAATATTCAGGTTGGTGTCTGCTGCAGGCAGGCATTATTAAACTAAATAAGAAATTGACAAATCTCCAGTTTACAGAACTGAATGTTACAAGTCAGGAAATTTTTCAGAGCAGGTTTGACTGGATTGCTGCTATTAAAAAACAGGGATCTTGTTCAAGATCACCATTGCCTTGCTTTAACACTGAGATCCCTTTTTCTTGGTCATTCTTAGATGCCATAGACATGTGGGTACGTCTAATTAACTTCACAGGAAAGCGCCACAATCTACACATGCACTGGTATTAGGGTGCAGTAAATTAATTAACTCCTATGTAGGGTAGTACAGAGACAGAGGCTGGCTGGGGCATGAGGGTGCTAAAGTAGGGGGGCTGCCTGCTGCCTACCATGCACTTTAGTACCCTCATGCCCCAGCCAGCCTTTCTGCTGTCCAATGCTGCCACCGAGAGCCCAGGGCTGACCCCCAGGCTCCCTGGCAGCCCACTGCTAATCCACCCCAGCACATAGTGCCGTGGTCCACGGCACATGTGCAGAGGTTGTGCCTGGAAGTAGTTTCCCCTAGCACCAACTGTGCTGAATTTTATCATATCACATTAATTTCACATGTAGATGCACCCATTATTACCAATTTTGCAGGAAAGGGACTTTTTGTGTGAAGTAAGCAGGATCTCGCCCTTTTTTTTTTTTTTTTTACTACAGATGGAAGATAAATGAGAGTTCATTCTGCAAGTTTTTTAAATTTTTAATTTTCCCGTCCTGAAATGGGGAAAATGGTCAAAATCTTGACAATTTTCATACACAGATAATTTGAAAAGAATGGATTGGATGAACAGAAACATTTTATTTTATCTTAACATTTTGAAACTATTTTTGTATAAATGAACTAAAAATTGACAAAAAGCCACTTTGAAGTGAAAAAATTTCACGTTCAATTCTGAAATGTTAATATCTTATGTTTTTACATTAGTTTAAAAAAAAAAAAAGCAAACACATTCCAAATCAGGAGTCTTAGAAGATGGAAGCTTCAGTTTCTCAAAACTAAAATAATTTTGTGAGAAAATATTTTGTGGGAAAATTCCTGACAAGTTCTAATTATTCTCAGAATAAGCATGTAATTAACATTGAGGGGTTTCTTGGTCCTTTGGCTATACAGTAGCAGAAAAATAAAATTTGTCCACACACAGAAGTTGCATCCATTTAAAAGGTGCAATATTGCCATGGTTTAATTAAAATGTGTTGTAATTTCTTGTGCCCTGTTTTATTTTAGTAAAAAGTGATTTATTTCCATGATATAAATTACTGTCTGTTTTTTCTTGCTAAACATTTTGAGCTCAATAAAGTGCAGATGCATTTATAACTAGATGGGTTAAGTGCACTTAATACTTTATATTATTATACTGGATGCTACCAGTGCTCAGATTTCTAAGACATTTTATAAAGTATCCTGGGCAACCTTATTTTCCCTTCCAGTTTACAGCATGGAGAATCTTACTAATGAGAAAAATAATCAAAGAAATGGAGGACTGAACTCTCCTTCAGGAATGAAAGCATGAAAATCCTTAATGATGCCTCAGGCTCACACACTAAAAGTCTTACAAATGACTCTAATTAATATAAAATATTCTGACTCTATAACAAGCAAACATTGAAAAATATTCTTTGCTTTCTAGGTCAGATGTAAAGACTTGCAAGCAACTGCCACACACATTCCCTAGGGTGTCTGCTAATATTTATGAGGAAAAAGAATACTGGTATGGTGATGCTTCAGAACTTTAGGGCTACTTATGATGGCTAGAAAATGGTATTTAGATGTTTGCTTCTGGGGACTGGCTTGTAGGTAAAGTAGATATGCATTAGAACAATGGTCCAGGGCAATGGCAAGGGTTAATTGATTTAAGCCTGTTTGTGCCTTCAAGGTTCACTGTGTCTGATACAAGCAAGCAGCAAGCAGACAAATAGGCTGGGAAATTGAAGGCATGTACCAGACTGTTCCATAATATGAGATAAGGGACTTGGCTGAGTTGGCAGGGTCTCAGTGAGCAGCTGCAGAGCCCTTGGAATTTCTGGTTTTAGGGAACGAACCAAATTAGAAGAAGACCCAGAAAGTACCAAATTAAGATGTGTACATGTGATGGGTTTGTGAAACAAAGGAATATGCTGGCAGGACAGAATATGCACAGTATGCCAACCACAGAGAGACCAATCAGCAATGCCCAAAGATGAAGAGTCATCACAGAGGGAAAAAGATACTAAAGGAGGGATTTCAGAGCAGCAAAGGGTCCCTGAGAGGGGAACCCACGGCCACCACGGATAGAGGGCAAAACACCAGCCTGTCTCACCCACCCTACTGGGGGAGGGGTGGGCCTCAGCCTCTGACCTTCAGGCTGCTGACATCTGATATTCAAGAGAGAACCTCAGAGTAAAGCTTGCGTACTGGCTAGACATACCTTCCCTCTGATGACAACTCTGAGACTGGTAGATATACACTTGTTTGCATTATTTTTATCTGCTATCACTGTGTATCAATAAAATTCACCTGTTAGTGAGTAGAGAGGTCATGGTTGGCCTGAGGGTCTGGGTCCACCCACAACAAAGTATCTGGGTCATAAATCCAGTGCCAACACTTACACATTAAAACATAATAGACACATAAGTGTATATATCCATGCATGTATGTTTTTTGTGTGCTTATATACATATATATAGACATGTATATTATGCATGTTTGTGTATGTTTATACACACAGACAGATTCTGCTGTCCCTATAAAGATACTAACAAAAGGAAAGAGACTACTAAAAACATACCTCCTCCTTGCATCTTATGCATTTGTAGAAGGACCAGACACAATATGAGTAGGCAGGCCAGGTTCCCTAGTTTGGTGGGAGTTCACTTTATGTTCACTAAAGCAAAAGGGTAATTTCTTGAAAACTACAAGGATGTATTCTCCTTGGTGCCAGGACAGACCTCTCTTGTGACCTCTCTTGTGATAACAGATGAGTTCTGAAGCAGAGATCAAGCCCTCTTAGAAATCCTATCAAGACCTTGAAAGAATTCTTCAAAAGGTCTAAGGAGGTAAAAGAGATGCTAAGACTGGGGATCAGTATAATCCCTTATATAATCTAGGGGTCCCAGTGCCAAAACCAGAGGGAACCATCTCATTGTAACAGGGGAAGGTCTGCTGGATGGATGATATATCACACTCTCAGATTTGACAAAGGTCTATTGGCAATTTCTGTGATAAAATGGATGTTTCACTTTGTCATAAATCCCTCTGGTTTACATGTGTCACAGCCACTTCTTGAAGCTGGTAGACCATGTTTCATATCCTCACCTATCTGCAGCCTGTTTTGGAAATGTCATGGTTAGGCCCAATCCACCCATTCCTTTAAGAGTTTAAAATTTTAAGAGTCTTTATAAGAAGCCAAGTTGGAAGCTGCCCAAGCAAAGTGCAAGGTAGCTAAACAGGAGGTTGAATAGTTTGGATAGTAAGAAATGAGAATAGTTTGAATAGTAAGAAATGAGAAAGTACAACCCCAAGTAAATAAGATGGAGACCTGGCCAAACATACCTATCGTGAGGGCTAAATGAGAGGCATGTACCAGCTAGTACATACAGATGGTTTGTGTTGAATTTTGCTTCACTGGTCTCCTCAAGGACCTTGTGAAGAAGTTGGCCCCTGAGTATATGTTCAGATCAGTGTGACCAGCTATTTCAGGAGATAATGCAAATTCCTCACAGTAAATCTAAATTACACAATTTAGATTGGATGGGATAGTTTCTTTTTACAAACCAGTGCATACTTAATTTTGTGTGCAGTCCTGTTCCAAACACTGCATGGCCCAAACCACTCTGTATTATGTATAAAAGGGTTGTGCAAAACAGGCCCTATTCGATTTGGATTTGGCCCAAACTGGGGACCGCGATTCGATTAGTTGATTCAGCTCATTGTCCCCATTTCAATTCGGCTGAATCCAAACTGAAGATTTGATGCTGATTCGAAGAATCAGTGATTCAAACATAGACACAGCTTTAAAAGTTTTTTCTACCTACCTTGAGGTAGCAGGTAGCTCACTATCACTGCCATGCCGGGGCACATGGAGCATCTCACAGGAATGGGGGGGACCCCACGTGCTCGGCGGTGAACCCAGAAGTGCACTGGAAGTACTTCCGGTCCACTTCCGGGTCCACTGGGGAGCGTGCTGGGGGGCCCCCCCAGACCCAGGAAGCACCAGTTGCCGAGCCAGGGAGGCACACTCTGTGCACTCCCCAGCAAACCCAGAAATGAACTGGAAGAGCTTCTGGTCCATCTCCGGGTCTTCTGCTGAGCGTGCTGGGGAGCCCCTCGCGCTTCTGTGGGACACTGCATGCACCCCCACATTGCAACATTCACGAGCCCCTGCTACCTAGAGGTATGTAGTAAAAACATTTAAAGCTGTCTCTATGTCCAAATTGCCGAATCTTTCCGAATCTCTCTGAATTGATTCAGAGGGTTCTGATTTGATTCAGAGGGTCCTCTGATTTGATTAGGATTCAGAGATTCAGCCACTGAATTGGGCCAAATCTCTCCCGAACTGAATCAGGCACCGAAGCTTCACACAGCCCTAATGTATAAGCCCATGGACAGGGAGACACAGTAGTCTGGTCTCATAAAAAAATCGTGTTTGGTCATCCACTGTGCCATGAGGGTACCAAAGTCTTTTATGTTTGGTAGCCCATCATCTTTGTCTCCTACCATGCAGCTCAGCGCAGACTCTATATAATGAAGCACTCAAGTGCTTGCCTGGTACCTCAGGCCGCATGTAGATGAAACGAGGGGCATGTGTGCATGACACTTTAAAGCAGGGTAATGCTTTTGCACTGCTTTAATGGTGTTGGTGTTTGCACGCCTCGGCAGTGTACTGCACATTAATTCCAGCCGCTGTAGGAAATTTGGTGGCATAATGAACCTTAAATGACTTGGGGTGCAGGAAACTAAAACTCCTCCAGCGAGTTTTAGTTTGCTGCCCCTACAGCTGCAGAACAAAGCACCAAGCTCTGTGCAACTCCACAGCTCTGCAGGAAGCCTGACAGCAGGCAGCCTGACAGCAGCCCGGGAAAGCAGGCTCTGCCCGAGAAAAATGGCAAGCCTGATCTTCCACCCCCTCCCACCCCTGGAGGCTACCTGCCTGAGCTGCACGGAGGCCCGGTGCTTTCCTCCATGGCTGCAGTGCCACCTGGGACTGCCCAAGCTGGATGCCTGTGGGGGGGCGCACCACTGCCGCGGAGGGAAGCACCAGCCCCCCTGGCAGCCCAGGGACCACTCTACCCACCAGCAGCTCATCGTCTCCTCCCTGGTGGAGAGGCAGGTAAGTCAGTGGGGTGTGTGCATGACATGGGAGTTTAAATGGCCCTAAACTGAAGCAGTGTTTTTTTAAAACCCACCTCTTTAATTTAGGGCCCCCATTTCATCTACACACACCCTCACATGGCAATGTTTCTGGGTCTGAGAGAAATGCTGCAATCATCCTATTTTATTTTTCTGATGAAGATAGGGGTTCAGGGAATGCAGCATTCAAAATGGTAAGGATGTCTGTCAAGCTTACAGCCAAAATAACCTGAATAAGCCTTGCCTTCTACCCTACCTGGCTTGTTTCCATTCACCATGATGCCTCCACCAGAACTCGGCTGCATAAACAGGAAAAGGAGGCTGAGCAGAAAAGAGAGGATCAGAAACTGAATAGTGTAATATCAGCTATCAGCCAGTTATATTCTTGGGTACCTGGCAACAAGCAAAACCAGACTCCAAAGATTTGTCCTGAGTCTGAAGTCTTTATGGACCTTATTGAGACTATTCTATCCTTGGAGCCTTCCTAAAGGATAAATACTTTTCTGGTAGTTTATTTTTGATTTTCATTGAGTTCAGATTATTTACAAAATCCATAAGTAAAGCAGCTATTTAGAAGATATTTCTTACAGAAAATGTGATTTAAACAAAAAACAAAAATCAAGAAAAATCTGCTCTCACTCACTATGATTGCTGCTGCTCCCAGAGCAATAACAAGTCTGCTTTTCATACTAGCATTTTAAGAATACCTTTTCTTCTGTGCAATCTGTACTACCATGAAATGATGAGTTTGAAAATGATTAGCAATGGCAAAAGGACATCCCTACTCATAACTGGTCAAACATCCTAATAACGCTGTAACCAAACCCTTAAGAGGGATTATTGGTTGTAGTGCTTTAACAGATCTTACAGAAATGTATTTTATAATTGTCTCCTGAAAGACCTTTACTGTACCTAAAAGGGAGAGAGGTAATATGCAGCCACAAATAAAAAAAGGCAGCTTACTAAAACAAACTATCCTCCTAGTATTACTAAAATGGAGACAGAGTACCTCTCTTTTTCCTGCTCTTCTCTCATGTTTGGCTACACAGAGCAGACTCTTTTGAAGGAGCACACTACTCTAATACCCTTTGCACAGTTGACTGGGAGGAGGGTCATGGGGGGGGCACATGACCCCCCAAGATTGGCCTGACTCAGCACCGCGCAGGATGGGGCAGTTTTTTGCTGCGCAGGCCAGCGGCATGTTGGGGAGTGGGGCACTAAGCCACAACACAGAAGTATAGGAATGGCCCACCCACAAATTGTGCCCCCGCCAGACTCAGGAGGCACCAGTCACCCCTGACTCTTTGTTTAACTTGTCAAGCTGTTATGTCACTCCACTAAATAAGGACCTGTTTAAAAAATAAAGCAAGGCAAATAAAAGCTGAGTCACCAAAACTGGAAGCTACAGCGATTTAATGTAAAGTATGTAAGTAGTGCACAGCACAGGGCTTAAAGGCTGTGGCAACCGGAACTGGGAAAAAGAGGAGCAAACAAAATCTTAGGAAAATATGCTAAGAACACCTTTTTTCATTGGACAAACCTTTTGTGACATAGCTGATGATCAGAGAAACTAAAAATAAAACCAACAAAAAGGCAAAGTGTTCAGAAAAAATTATTTCAGCAATGTGCTTTGATTCATAGGGCAGCCAAATGCTTTGTATCTCTTTCCCTGCCCACCCCATCTCTGTGAAGCAAAACATGCTGCAATGTAAAGCTCATTTAACAGAAAGCTTCAGACATTGTATTAAAAAGTAAAACACATAATAACTAAGCACACGAGAGTGGATAAAATTTTAGGATGTTTTAGAACTATGGCCTCTACTGACTGAATCAGTTTGAGACAAACAGGGAAAGAAAATCACCCCAGCTGGAAAAAAAGATAATCAAGGATCCAAGACAGATGGAAGCATGCAAGTATTTGAAAACCACAGGTGAGGAGCACACACACGAATTCCAAAAGGCAATAGGGCAAAAATTTTGGAGCAGGGTAATGTGTTAAAAAACAATTCCCATATTTTTAAAGCTAAATATGTAGAATCTAATCTAATCTGACAACCTCTGCTGTGTGCTATGGAATACAATCCGATAGGTCTTCCGGAGGTCACAGCAACTGCTATGCGACTGATACAATGAATAAAAAAATGTGCCAAAAGCAGAAAGAGTTGATACTGTAATTCACAGTTGCAAATGGCTGATTGTTATTCTATAGTTACATATAGTCAGAAGAACACACAATATAAAATGAAAATTTTACTACAGCAATCTTTTACCCACAAGTGCTCCAAGTACTGTATTCTGCAACTCACTGCAGAATACATTATGGATAAAATACAGCAAAGAAGGAGAGCACAAACCAGCTTGGATTTTATAGCGACTAAAATGCATGAAAAATTATAGCTGTACTGCAGCACATGAATAGTACTAGCAAATCTTTTCTAAAACTCCATTTTTCTTTATGCTATATATCTACTTATTGCTATGTGTCAAAGTCATTCCTACAATAACTCACATTAAATATTTCTAACTTAATTTGAATAGGGCCTGACCCCACAAAGCTTTCTACATACAAGAAAATGTTACACATTAAAGTCGTCTAAATTATTTCAGTAAGCTTATCTTGTCTCAGGATACGTGAATGCTCTGTCTTGAATGGTAAATTTAGTCAAATAAGAATTACTATTTAAAATTCTGACATGAAATTTTCATTTATGTGGAAATGATATTCGCAGAATTAATTAATCCAGTCATAAAAAGATCAATTATTTTCCATATTATAGACAGTGGGAAATAACACACACAGAGGATTTTTTTTGTGCTGTTATTTAATAACAGATAAAAGCTCCACATTGAAGTAGCCAGTTGCACATAGTGGCCAGGATAACTGCAGCCAAGGTGCCCAGAACACTGGGAATAGTTTCTGTTACCATGTTCTTCATTATTGATGAAATAGGAATATTGCTGCCTGGACTCATAATATGCAAAGAGCAAGGATCATAAGTGAGAAATAAACACATAGGGGAGAGAAACCACTTCTCTTAAGTCAGGGGCAGGCAATTATTTCGGGTGGAGGGCCGTTTACTGAGTTTCTGCAAGCCATTGAGGGCTGCATGACAGGCAGCCAGAGGCAGATAAATATAAATTTTCTAAATTTTTTAGGGGCCCTGCAGGCTGGATAGAATGGCCTGGTGGGCTGCATCTGACCCGCAGGCCACATTTTGCCCACCCCTGTCTTAGGTAAACAGTAGATGCATATTGTAATGGAAAGGAAAATAACAGTTTACCTTGACATGGCCATGATAACTAGGCCATGTGCAGATAACTGAATAAAAAAAATGAAGCTGCAACCTTGGAAGAGCCCATTTGGGATTGGAAATTCCATATATGGTTCAAAGAAATTCCAATGTTCAAGATGCACACAGACAAATGTTGTGTATAAAAGACACAGTCACAAATAAATCCCCAGAAAAGTCAGCAAACAAATGGACACCTGATGTACGCTGAGAACATGCTGGAGTTTTATACGTTTTAAAAGATGACTTACGAGGTTCCCAACACATTGCATCAACTGTCGGTAAGTCCCCAACATACACAATAAATCAGTGTGAATTCATATTCTTCAGACTAATAATACAAAACACCCAAGTCCACAGGTATCCGATATTCACTATTCTTTTCTCACTAGGTTCATCAAAATGTAACATAAGAAATGCTATGCCGACAGAGGTCCAGTATTTGCTGTGTCACAGGGGAACCGTAATTATGTGAGGCCTATCTAGACTGATCTGTCCCCTGCCCCTCTTACTTTACAGCTTCCAGCATTTAGAGACCTAGGAATCACTCACTTGTCCATTCTTCAATGAATGGGCTATTTTTGCCATTTTTCACTAACTTAACTGATGTTTTGCTCCTGCCTGCCAATTTCACCAACATTTTACCAATTTTTCCAATCTTGTTTTACCATATTACTGTTTTATCACTTTTACCATATTTTATTGTTTTTATAATTTTTCTCTGACCTCACCAATTTTTTACTGTTTTCTACTATTTTACCCTGCTTTTCTATTTTTTTTACCCTTTTCCCTGCAGCTTTACTTTTTTTACTGACTTTCCCATTTTCACTGTTTTCCCTGACTTTTATTACTGTTTTTTTTCTTTTTCTCTAACTTTACAGGTTTACCATATTTACCAGTCTTTATTAATTTCCCCCCATCTTGACTGTTTTACCATTTTCCCCCAACTTCAGCTTTTTTAACCCACTTTACTTACTTTGCCATTTTTATTTTGCCAAATATATTGGGTTTTTAACCACTGCAGTAATTTGTTTTACTAATTTCTTACAAAAAACTATTTGTTCCTAACTACCTATCCTTTACCAATTTTAACATTTCTATCTTTCTCCATTTTTCTCATCAATTTTTCCCTGAAATTCCTATGTTTTAACTTTTACCTTTTTACTGTTTCCCAACTTTACTATTTTTATTGGTAAAAACAAATTACTTCATCAACTCTACAGTTTATAACAGTAAAATTTTTACCATTTTCTTACAATTTTTTCCTAATCTCACCATTGTTAATAGGCAACTTTTATTGGTTTTAACGCTTCCCCCTTTACAATATTTTCACTATTTCCCAAATTTTATCATGTTTAGTGGTAAATATTTTATTTTTTCACCATTCCCTTCCATTTTATCATCTATTTTTTAATATTTAACTGTTTTTTTCATCGTTTCCTCCCACTGGACTATACCATTTTAAAACTCAAAGGAAGAAGGTAAAATAAATTTCTTAATCCATCTGCACTAGCCCATTAACTAATATTAGCACCAATGCATGTTTATTTAAATGAAAGCATCCTGTAGGGGAACCATTTACCTTATGGACGTCAACCACTAAAGTATCTCTTTCAATCTCAGTATGTGTTTTAGAAAGTATTTTCTTGTACTTCTTGTGTTCAAGCAGTCACCCTATAAGCAGATTGGGATCCACTGGATCCTGAAACCCACTGAGGGTGAGATTATAGCTGTTACTTTACTAGTGAAATGGGTGGCACCAGGCAGGTCACACCATGAACAAGGATGCCAATTCCGTTTTAATGAGATAAATTCGGAACTGCATTATCTTCTAGCGTCTGCCATATTCTGTATGGATTGCCTGAAGCAGCTGAAAAAAAGTTCAAATGATCCTGAGGGAGTTGTGTGACATTATATATTGAAACCCAAACTGCCATTGCCAAAATACATTTTATAGAAAAGAATGTCATTGTGAATAGCAGCCTGCGTGTTCCTTGCAAGTACTTGCCATTCCTGTTAATATACATGGGGTTCTGACAGATTAGTATCAACTGTCTCTTTCTATGACTTTGGGACTACTTTCATTCCCAGGTTTGTAACTTCCTTGCCATACATGCTCATAGTTCCCTTACTTAATGAACTCCACAGCCTCTGGAGTGCATGCCCACATGTAGGGTTGAGTAGATTTCATTAGAAACCCTGGTAGACCTGCCTGACTCATTCTACCCACAGCTCTTTGATATCCATAGTTCGCAGAGAGAAGAATTTCTGAAGTGCCCCAGATGTTCCAAGAAGTTTCTAAATAATCTATTCCCAAACCCTATCTCCCTCTCCCTCACTTTTGCTTACAAGTATTATGAAGAATTCTATTATCAAAATCTCAGATTGATCAGTATACACATTTAATATTGCAGCCAACATGAGTTTAGTGGGACTATTTTAATGTATAAGGATTACTTGTGTAAGCAAGCATTTACAGGAACAGCCACTTTTGTGTGTCCCTAATCACATTTCCATATGGAGCAGACAGACTTCTAAAAATTCCTTTACACACAGACCTGATTTCTGCTTATTAGTTTCTATTGACTATAATTTAAGATCACCCCTGTTCCATAATGTTACTTGATATATATCATCATCCTTTTTTACATGGTAACACATGGTATATGATGTAGTAAGAAATGGAGATGAAAAGTCTAAAATGTATTTGTTTAAATAACTAAAAATAAAAGCATGATGCAACTAGAAGAAACATTCTTTGAACATTATACAGATGTTGTCTTACCTTCCTACTGGTCCCAGATCTCCTGAGTCCTGGCTGCCAGCTTCACTGGGAGTGCTCACTGATTTCGAAGAGGGAGACATAGGGGTTGGGACTAAATAATGAAAATAACAGGTATCCCATGTTAAAACATGCAGCGACTGCACTGATGAAGAACAGTGTCAGACAAATCAAAACCAATGAAAGAAATGATAATGGATGGATGAGTAGGAGTATTTGAAATGGTGAAAGCAAATAAGGAAAGGAAAGAAAAAGAAAAGGAAGAGAATCAAGTGAATTTTAAATAATTTTTTGGAAACTTTATAACTGAAACTAATTTAGACAGGACTGAAAGCCAATTCTGGTTCTATAGATACTACAATGTGGTGGGGACAGCTATCTTTCTTTCTTTTATTTTAAATGTGAATTGTGAGAGGGATACAGACAGAGACACACAGACAGAGACAGAGGACATTTATAGATGTGCTCTGCGAGGTGGGGTGGGAGCATGCTTTAATTAGCACAGCTCTGAGAGCCGTGCTAATTAAAAGCACCCAGAGCATCACGTGTATCAGCGTCTCCATGCCGAAAAGTGAGGGCAGGGCACTTTGAACTAAAGCTCATCGAATGAGCTTTAATTCAAAGCTCCCCAAAGCCATTTTTCAGTGCGGGGACACTGATACACGTGACACTGGAGTCTGCTGTAGTGCGGCAATTACCACACTCCAGGAGACTTGATTAATTGAGTCTGCTCCAATGCGCTGTAATTACAGCACATCAGAGCAGCCTCCCTGCATGTGTAAAGAAGCCCAGAGAGATGAAACAGAGAAAGAGGCACAGAGAGATAGACAGAGAGACCACAGATATGTTTTGCTTGTTTGTTAGGAACCTAGGCCTAAGCAAACTCCTTTAAATTCTAATAGCACTAGGCAATTAAATAATCGAATGTAAAAGTAAAATATAAGTAAAATAATTGAATGTAAAAGTAAATATACTGCCTACTGGTCATATTCTGCAGTTTCTTCTTGTAAATAAAATATAAGGGGAAAACAAAATAGAGAAATCTGCCTAGGGAAAAAAAACTCTCCGAAAATTAAGTGAGAATGCATATGAACTTGTTGCATTTTAGTTGTTTTGCTGTTCTCTTCTGTTTTGTAAGGTAATTTAAGTTACAAAGAGACATAATGAATCTGTTGTTTGGGACCTGATATATCCCCATTGATAAATAAATAAACATTTGATCAGACCCTGAGAGTTCTTTTTCTGTGGCTAAGAAAAACTACTGGAATATACTATTTGCCTGTATATGCAAAGACAGGTATGTCTTACCCAACTGGAAAGAAAAAACTTATAGCTTAAGGTCAGCCTGAGTTAAAGCTCTTATCCAGAGAAATAATCAATACAAAAAGTAAAAACATTCTGAATATTTTTTCCAAATTGTCTCAGCAATATGCAAACAATGAAAAATGTAGGGATGGCCCGTGTCTGTATTTAATGCGACTGTTCTTCAGAGCAGCCACATGGAAGAAAGCACAGTAAAGAGACAGATTTTAATGCAACAGTGAACTGTTTGGTTCAAATCATATGCATTTCCTTTTACGGATTTAACAAAGTAAAACTTTCAACTATTTTGTTATACCTTATAATGTATAATAACATATCTGTCAAAAGACCTGGATTTTCCACGTGGCCAGACATTTCATACAAACTGTCACTAGGGACTGTCAAAGAAACAAATGTACTATAAAGAGTGAATTCATTTTCATGACAGCCCTTTGACAAGGACAGGTATGCAGCGGTTGCTTAAACATTCCATGTCCACTTATTTCACAGCTATTAGTTTTACTTGAAGCTGTGTGTGTGTGTGTGTGTGTGTGTGTGTGTGTGTGTGTGTGTGTGTGTGTGTGCTTAAACATTCCATGTTCACTTATTTCACAGCTATTAGTTTTACTTGAAGCTGTGTGTGTGTGTGTGTGTGTGTGTGTGTGTGTGTGTGTCCAAGGCAAAACTATATATATAGTTTTGAATATATATATGCAAAGGTAAAATTACAGTCCTTAGTACATTTTAATTGTCAATTTAAAGGGAGAAAAATGGATTTCTATTGTTTAACCAAATCAATAATTGTATAGGTTAAATTAAAGTTCTTTTGATAATGTCATAGAGAAATTTAGCACTTCATGTTAAGAAGTTGGACTATTCTGAGTGTTTGTATACATTTTGTTTTAGATACTACAAAATTATTAGACCATAATTTGGGGATAATGAGTAGATTGAGTATTTTGTGTTTTTTTCTGTTTAAATTACTATTAATCAATTGCTTTTGTAGCATCTTTACATAATATATAAAATACAATATATTTAACATCTAAGTCTATTAAGGAAAGGCCTAGGCAGGAACAGATGCATCCTGAAGATGAATGCATGGCTGTACAGATGGTGTCACCAGCAGGGATTTTGCTTCTTCAACCACAAGATGTTTCCAAGAAGGATTGCTAGGAAGAGACAGGAATCGCCTACCAAAGACAGGGAAGGGCA
>NW_017729004.1:58725604-58728140 GCF_001723915.1 Gavialis gangeticus | reverse complement strand
TTTTGCTTCTTCAACCACAAGATGTTTCCAAGAAGGATTGCTAGGAAGAGACAGGAATCGCCTACCAAAGACAGGGAAGGGCATCTTCACAGACAGGCTCTCTAACCTAGTGAGGAGGGCTTTAAAGCTAGGTTTGCCAGGGGATGGAGACCAAAGCCCTAAAGTAAGTGGGGAATCAGGTCATCTGAAGGAAGCAAAAACAGGAAGGGAAAGCAAGGGAGGCCTTTTCATTCTTACTGAGGAAGTAGAGAAATCAGCTAATTACTTTAAATGCCTGTACATGAATGCACAGAGCCTAGAAATCAAGCAGGAAGAACTGGAAGTCCCTGCACAGTCACAGAACCGTGATGTGATTGGAATAACAGAGACTTGGTGGGAGCTCGCATGACTGGACCACTGTCATGGATGAGTATAAACTGTTGAGGAAGGACAGGCAGGGGAGAAGAAGAGAAGGAGCTGAGCTTTATGTAAAAGAGCTGTATGATTGCTGAGAGCTCCAGTATGAAACTAGAAGACAGGTCTGGGTTACAGTCAAAGAGGAGAGCAACAAGGGTGACATTGTGGTGAGTATCTTCTACAGATGACCAAACCAGGAGGATGAGGTGGATGAGGCCTTCTTCAAACAGGTAACAGAAGTTTCCAGATCACAGGCCCTGGTTCTCATGGGGGACTTCAATTACCCTGACATCTGCTGGGAGGGCAATACAGCAATGCACGGGCAATCCAGGAAGGTTTTGGAAAGTGCTGTGGACAACTTCCTGGTAGAAGTTTTGGAGAGTTGGTTGTGGTTTTCTTTATCTGCTGCTCACAAACAGGAAAGAATTTGTGGGGAACATAGAAGAAGATGGCAACTTGGGCAGCAGTGACCATGAGATTGAGTTCAGGATCCTGAGGAAAGGAAGGGGAGCAGCTGAGTAAGGACACTGGACTTCAGAAAAGCAGACATCAGCTCACTCAGGGAACTGAAGGACTCACTGGACTTCAGAAAAAACAGACTTTGGCTTGGCCAGGATCTCTGGGAGCCAGTCTGAGGGGAAAAGAAGTCCAGGAAAGCTGTTTTTACTTTAAAGAAACTTTAGCAAGGGTGCAGAAATGAACCATCCCAAAGCACAGGACAACTAGTAAGTACAACAGAAGACCAGCTTGGCTTAGCAGGAAACTCTAGCGTGAGCTAAAACACAAAAAGGAAGCTTACAAAAAGTTGAAATTTGGGCAGATGTCTAGTGAGAAGCATAACTATTGTCCAGGCATGCAGGGATGAAATCAAAGAATCATAAAAAATTAGGGTTGGAAGGAACCTCAGGAGGTCATCTAATCCAACCCCACCCCTGCAAAGCATTACCATCTGCATCTGGGGCTGTTACTGTAAGGAGAGAACTGGCAGTAGATGGAGCCCAGACAACAGAGCAGGGGTTAGCCACAAGAGGGAATTCAGCAAAGAAACACTGCTGCCTAGGCAGGGAGTTGCCCATTAGAGGGAAGGGGTGCACCTGTAGGCAGTCAGGGGACCTCGCCATAGGGTAACTAGCTAGGACAGGGAATAGGGAGCTAGGACAAAATGTTTAGACACAGCATGGTTTTAGTTTGTGTTACAGCCAGCGGGCTTGGGAGTCTTTAGTTATAGCCAGTGGGCTTATTCCTTTGTTGCACTTTAGACTGGTGGTTTGGGTTGGGTTGGGTTGGTTGGGATTATCAAGGGTTGGTGGAGGTCCCAGTAGTGCCTAAGGGCACGAGAGTGTCTTGAGCCTGTCAAGGGCTGAGGGAACTCAGGACAGAGAGTAGGCTTGAACACAAAGGCAGGCTACAGCCAGAGAGAGATGGTAACCCAGCATGTGCTGGAAACAGGTAGGGGCCAGGGGGCCCACACAGGGCCAAAGCAGGTCAGAGACAATGCCTGGGGGCCCAGAACCAAAGTACTAAGATAAGAGCTGCAGCCCAGAAGCCAGGTCCAGCAAAGAGGGCCCAGGCTAGAAGGGCCCGCTACAGTGAAGGGATGGAGGCTGAGAAGGACGAGGTCCTGACAACGGAGTGATGGCAAAGTAACACATGTGAGGCATGGGTATGGCTGTAGGGATCGTCAGAGGCTGTGAACAGCCTTAAAGCCTACAGATGCCTAAGGGGGCAGAGACAAGCTAACAAGGCCCACTTAGCATAAAGGCAGGGTTTAAACTGATGGAGTCTGGGAGGGACCTGCTGAATGTCAGGAAAATGGTGGCCTGCTGTAGGACATATTAGGGAGCCTTCCTTCTGATCAGTTAAATACATAAGGCATAGCAGGTGAATGAGAAGGGGGAAGTACCCTAGAACAGGAGTCCACAGCAAACATTGAGTGGTCACCAGGGGGTATCACAGCCACTCCTGGAGCCTGAACTTGCTACACCAACTATATCATCCGGACCAGGGCTTTGTCTAGCCAGGTCTTAAAAACCTCCAAGGATGGAGATTCTACAACCTCTCTAGGTAATCTGTTCCAGTGTTTTACTACCCTCCTAGTGGGAAAGTTGTTCCTAATATCCAACCTAAACTTCCCATACTG
>NW_017729004.1:58708657-58720604 GCF_001723915.1 Gavialis gangeticus | reverse complement strand
GTAATCTGTTCCAGTGTTTTACTACCCTCCTAGTGAGAAAATTGTTCCTAATATCCAACCTAAACTTCCCTTGCTGCAACTCGTTTTGTCATCTGCTACCACTGAGAACAGTCTAGCTCCATCCTTTCTGACAAGTTTAAAGTTGCTATTAAACCCCACCCCCCCATTCTTCTTTTCTCCAGACTAAATAAGCCCAATTCCCTCAGCCTTCCCTTATAAGTCATGTGCCTCAGCCCCTTAACCATTTTCATTGTCCTCCGCTGGACTCTCTCCAATTTGTCCACATCCTTCCTGTAGTCAGGGGCCCAAAACTGGACACTTCCCCTCTATCTGCTGGCAACATTCCTACTAATGCAGCCCTGTATGCTGTTAGCCTTCTTCGCAACAAGGACATACTGCTGGATCATATTTAACCTCTTGTCTACTGTAACCTCCAGATCCATTTGTGTAAAGCTGTTGCTTAGGTAGTCACTTCCCAGCCTGTCGCGGTATATAGGATTGTTCAATCCTAAGTGCAGAACTTTTGCACTTCTCCTTATTGAACCTCCTAAGACTTCATTTGGTTCAATCCTCCAATTTATCTGTCTCTCTGAATCCGAGAGAGAATCCTATGCCCTCCACTATATCTACTACTCCCCTCAACTTGCTCTCATCAGCAAGCTTGCTGGGGTTGTGCTCCATCCCATCCTCCAGGTCACTGATGAAGATATTGAACAAAAGGAGCACCAGGATCCACCCCTGGGGCACTCTGCTTGAGACCAACTGCCAATTAGACATCAAGCAGTTAATTACTACCTCTTGAGCCCGACAATCCTGCCAGTTTTCTGTCCACCTTAGTCTATTCCTCCAACCCGTACTTCCTTAGTTTGCTTACAAAAATGCTGTTGAAGACTGAAACAGGCTACATAGAGAGGTTGTGGAATATGAGAGGTTTTTAAGACCCCAGGTAGACAAAACCTCAGCTTGGATGATATAGTTGAGGATGATCCTGCTTTGAGCAGGGGGTTAGAATAAATGACCTCCTGAAGTCCCTGCCAATCCTAATATTCTAGGATTCTAATGATATCTACTGACTGGAATCACAGTAATGTGCTTTATTGAAATAGGGATGTATTTCTATAAATGCTGGTTGCTTGAACTGAGGAATCGAGATCTCAGTTCAGTACATTATCCCTACTCTGAAAAATCATATAAGCATGTATGTTCAAGAATCAAGGCCTGACTGTTTTCTTGAATTTCTAAAAGACTCTAAATTTTGTAAAATCTTAGCCCCATTGAAATCAGTGTCACAACTTCCATATTGCTAATAATTGATTTTTTCTAGGAAATTTATGATGCTTTTAAATGAAATGGAAAGAGAAATAAATGAAAAACAAGCAAACTAGTTTCTCACATCAGGGGCCACAGATTAAATCACACACAACATAAAATATATGCAAGTCACATTAATACAAACACAACAGTTAATGAAACTTATAGGATAAAGTTAAGCCACATGTATTGAAAGTGAAGACTTAGACTTTAAGAACTAAACAATCAAAAAACAGGAAAGCAAAAACAGTACTGATAAATTCTACCTCAGCGATAAAAAAAAAATTGATGACATATCTGTTACTATTCTATATTTCTCTTTATTATCTCCCTTTACAGCTTTATTTGTTTTAAACTATAACACTCCACATATATACCTCCCTGTTGCTGTATATAGATACCAGAATTGTATTTATGGAGCAATAACTGGAACTAAAGAAATAGGATATTAAAAAGAATGGCATTGTTTGTGGTGTTGGGTAGATGAGAAAGAATATGAACAGCAAACAAAGAAATTAAAACTACTGACATTCACAGATGTTCCCTGTTTGTATTTATGAAAATTCCTTTACAAAAAACAAAGCTGATGTTTAGTGATGCCAAGTACTGGGATCACTATGAATGGGTGTTTATGGACGACATGAATGGCTTCCAAGCAGAAGAGTTCGTTCTGTTAACACAGCCAAAAATAAAAAAAAAGGGAAGCATGCTTTAATAGAAAGAAGGAATTAACTGAGGAAAAGTCAAATGTTAATAGGTGCTTAGCTAAGTACCTAGAGGTGGTTCTGGGGATATACCAATGCTCTGTAATAAAGCCTCAGTCTCTCTTCTTTTGCGGTCTAGATCTGAATCCTCCTGGGTTGGTTCTTTCTTTTGTTGCAGATCAGCCTAATATAAAGAGAATTAACAAATAGCTTAAGTGAGATAAAGTAAGATTTCTTGACTGCAAGGAAGATATTTATTTGCAATAATTCCTGGTCCATAATAGGAGTACTGTAAAAGATAAGCAGCTAAAAACTTAAGGGATTTATAAACAATAATAATAATCTCATCCAAAATAAACTGGAGGACTCCATTGATTTTTGGGCTGGACCGATAGAAAGTCATTTTCAGAAACTGAGACAGATTGCATGGACTAGGCAAACATTCATTTAATGGCACACTGGGATCTCTTCCCCAACTCCAAAAATCATGCTTCTGCCATGTCACACGTGCATGGCAGGACACACAAGTTTGGAATCAGAGATCAGATGCCGACTATGCCATTACATCTTGCCTGGACAGGAAGAGCCCAGGTTCATGAACCCTGGGGCTGGAACCAACAGGCCTGTGCCAGGCCTGGGTTCTACAGTACAGCCAGTTTCAGATTCCAGTGGGTCCCAAGGCTAGGACTGACAATCAGCTGATTGCCAGTCTCAGCCCTGGGACTGCACCAGAGTCACCAAATGGATCCCAAAGCCCTGTGCACTGGGATATCAGAAAACCTCGTATATAGACCAGCTGTACATATTTTTTAAGGTCCCAGTGTGCTGGGACCCCCGGGATCCAGGATGTGGGATCCACATGCTCTGGATGTTAGAACACTGTGTGTACAGCTGGCAGCACATGTAGTTTTTAAAGGTCCCAGAACAGAGGACCCCAGGATCAGGGAACCTCAACCATTCCTGGGGTCCCCATGGCCGGGATGTGTCAAGTGCCTTACCCCACAGCTCCTGCACTGTGAAGTAAGGGAGTCAACCTGCTGGGGCACAAGCAACTCCATGACTCTCCATGACCTGGCTCCCCTGACCCAGCTGATGAGTTTCCCCCAATCCAGTACCCTGAAAACAGCAGGGTGCAGCCTCATGCAGGGCTGTGCCACATAGCAGTCAGCCTGACAACACAGCAGAGATGTCAGCCAAGCCTTGCCATTCAGTCTGCATCAGGCTGCATGGTGGGGACCATGTCACACATTCAATTTAAGGAAAGATGGCATTTAGCCACAAAATTACACACTTGTTGTAGACTAATTTTGTGGCTTGGTTTCTCATTTAGTTGCACCGTTAACTGCCTGAATATGTGGTCAGGTTACTATTTAAAATTCCATTAACTGGTTAATCGTGTCTTAAAATGTACGATCTGGTAGGGGCCTATAACTGGTATAAAAACGAATGAATGAGGCGCTGCTCCTGCTCCTGTTCCCATTTGAGTCAATAGTAGAACTCTTAGGCTAGGTACAGACATTAAAAAAACCTGAGGTCAAATCTATCTAAGTTATGTGGTTTTCTGTAAGCAACGTAGTTTAGATCAGTGGTCTCCAAACTTTTTTGATCACGCACCCCTATCAGTAAAACATTTTTGAGCACACACCCCCTATCAGTAAAAAATTTTTGAGCACACACAACCTATATATATACATTTATAGAAACAGAAATAGAAATAGAAGTTCTAATATTTTCTTCCTGCACCCCAGTGGATCATCTTGCGCAGCCCCTGGGGTGCATGCACCCCACTTTGGAGACCACTGGTTTAGATCACTCATGATCAGAACACACAATTGCCCTTTGGTAGGGAGCAAATCTTAGACTGGGTTCCACCATTTTTAAACCAGCCTATGAGTGCCGAACTTCTGTTCTTATGGGTATAGACTGGTTTTGTGTGCCAAACTTCTGTTCAGTTATGAGTATGGACAGGTTTCCAATCACTTATACCAGTAAAAATGTAATGTCTGTACCTGACCTCTATGACAAACGAGAGTTCAGAATCCACGGTAAGGGGAGCAAGTGCTCTGAATTCCTTGAAATCTGATTTAATTTCTATGAGACACTCATGACAAGGAAGTTTTACCAGGGGGAGAAGGCTACAGGGTGTCTGAGTCCTCCTAGATCTTGAAACTTATGATAAGACAGGCAATTTGCTGTCATGGTTGCTTTCTCTCTCCATTGTCTTTCTAAATGAATTAGGTGGGGAAAGGTGGCTGTTCCTCCTCCTATTCCCCTGCTAACTTTTGGGCTGTTTGTTGGTAATTGAACAAAACCATCCAAAATGAAAGGAGATGAAAGATGCCATAAGTTGGAAGTCTGATTTCTTATATCACATCACATTCCATAGTAATTCTATGAAATACATGTACAATATTAAAGTGTCAGTTTAAAAGGAAACCAGTTATTAGTAAAGGATAACAGGTGCTTTAAACTATAGTAAGTGTTGACATTTGAAGGAAGAAAAACATAATTGCTTAATGCTTTTTTGACTTTGCATGAAAATTAATATCCATTCCCTGTCAATTCTCACCTCTATTCTGCTAAGTGACTGAATAAAAAGAAGTATAAATCCGTTAATGAAAAACCTAATGCATATTGTCAAGGACAAATAAACTAATATGTCAATCACATTTTAATAGAACTGAAGGCTGCACAAATGCCAGGAGGCTAAAATGCAGTTGCAATTATGCTTTACTTTACTGGAGAATAACAACTGTGAACCTGTTACCTTAGCCAGATCGAGCCTGTCTTAGGAGTATGAAAATACTTATTATGGTTGTAATAGCTTTAAAAAAAAGTCAACCCCCTTTCTAGCTCCCTTAGCAGAATAGAGCTCTCTCCTCCACTAGAAGAAAACCAGAAGAAAGCCCTGAAGCAAATCATATTTTTTTCTACATACAGATCATATCATGTCAGCTAGGGTTACCATATTTCCAGTTCCAAAAAAGAGGACATGTGTCAGGGGTGGGGGCATATGATTGTGGGGGAGGCAGTGATATGACAGTGCCCTATCCTTGCCCATTTCATTGCCCCTCACTCCCAAGCCACAGCCCCACCCCAGCCCTGCTGCTGCATCTCAGTCCCTACTCACAGACCGCTGGCCCTGCCAGTGCCCCTCATTCCCAATCTACAGTACCCCACCCACCTGAGTCATACTGGTGCCCTTCAATCCCAACTCACAGCCCCCTGAGCCTACTGGTGCCCCACACTCCCAGCCTGCATCCCCCTGGCCCTGCAGGTGCCCCACACTTCTGACCCACAGTTCCCCGCCTCTCAGTGCCCCTCACTCACGAACCACAGCCCCCCCCAGCCCTGCCAGGGCCCCTCACTCCCAACCCAACTCCCCGCTCCCTCCAGTCCTGCAGTATCCTCCAGCTACCCCACCCACGTAAGCAAGGGCACCAGCGTGGCCCTGCTGCCCCTGAAGGCCCCCCCACTTCCTTACCCTGCTGTAGGGGCAGGCACCCTCCCTCATCTCCTATGCTCTGCTGCAGCCCCCATGCCTCAACAACTTCCCCCAGCACTGGCACCCATCCCCTCCACACACACACAGTCCCCAAGCCCTGGCCCTCCAACCCCTGCTCCCAATAGACTTACCTGCATCCAGCTGCTGGGGCTGCTTCCACCACCCTGCCTAGCTGCATGATGGCCACGTACATGGATGTGGTTCCCCCTGCCTCCAATCACCCTCTCCCGTTCCCCCCAGCCCCAGGCAGCTCCTTGCTAGGGCAAGCCGAAAAGTGCCTGGAAAAACATTGATGCTGAGTAAAGTAAAATCCAGGACATTTGATCATATTTTTTAAAAGACAGAGATCAAAGGATCAAAAAAGATGACAGGTCCAGGAAAATCCGGATGTATGGTAAACCTATGTCAGCTGAGAATAGCTTAAACATATCTGTTTTGAAAACAATTTTTGTTTTAAACTTCCTTGACTGAAAATAAGCATTTCTATTTTGGGCCTACAGCTGAAGTAGTTATAAGGATCACTTTATACGTGAAAGCCATCTGGCATAAACAAATAAAGATGGTAAGACCTAAGCAAGCCCTTTCTGTCATTTAGAGATGCTATGCATATTTACCTCTTTCTTTTTCCTCTCTTCTTCCTTCCGTTTTTTCTCCTCTCTTATTTGGGCTAACCGCTGCTTTTTGCGCTCCAACTCTGCCTTTAAATCACTTTTGTCTGACATTGCAGCTCTGTTAGATGATAAAATAAAATTAGAGAAACTGAGAAAAAAATAGAAGTAAACTTTTTTTTTTACTTATTTAAAATGTGACTTTCTTGCAATAGAAGTTACGTTCATGACATTACTACAAATGTGTATTTATATAGGCAGTAGGCACTGGCGCTTGGAACTACAGTGACACTGCTGAAAACAACACCTTTGTCAGGCAATTTCCCACCCTAGTGTCCCCAAAAGGTATGCAAAAATCTGTACTAATTATCTTCATTAAAGGAGCACCTTTGTCAGAAGTACCTATTTTTTGTTAGTCCTTTCAGCACTTTGGGATCTAATTCAGATCTGTTGAATCATGTGGAAAGTCTCCCAGTGACTTTAACAACCCTTTTTTGGATCAGATGCTAGGGTACATATCCACAAAAGGATTTAGGAACCTAAAGTGAGACTTGGATAATATTTAGGCATTATAAATCTAACCCCACCCCCATAGTACCTTAGGCTCCTGTAAAGATCCCTAAAGGACCTAAGATTCTGCTTCAGTACAGGCCCAGAACTGCCATGGTCTTGGCAGGGCTGAACAGGTTTGTACTTATCATGACTAAGTGCAGCAATGCTCAACCTTTTTTGTCCAGTGGGCTGGATGGGCAGTGCCCAGCCCCTCCACAGACCAGATCCGACTGGTGGACCCAATTGAATTCCCCAGGGCAGGTGCAGCGGGAGATTGAGCCAGTCCAGCCCTGATCCAGCTGTGTGGGGGAAAGGGGCTAGGCCTGGCCCCAGTCCAGCCTCAAGGGGCAAGGGGGCATGGCCCAGTCCTGTGGGAGTGTGGCATGGCTCAGACCTGAACCAGCTAGGCACAGGGAGGCATGGCCCAGCCCCACAGGAGGATGGGGGCATGGCCTGGACCCACAGGAGGAAGTGTGGGGAGAAAATGGGCTAGCCGTGAACCAGCTGCACAGAGGGAAGGGGAGGTGGCCTGACCCTGATCTGGCTGTGTAGGGGGGAAAATAGGAACTAGGCCATGACCCTTGGTGCAGAGCTTGGGATTTCGGCAGCAGGGAGGGGTGGCAGTATTAACTGCCACCGATACCCTACAGCCAAATTTCCTGACCCTCATGGAGCCCCATGGTCCAGATTCCAAGGTTTGGCAGGATCCATTTGGCCTGTGGGCTGGAGGTTGAGCACCCCTGACTTAATGCATTTGGAATCCATAAACTAAGTGTTCCTCTTTAGGGCCTATATGGGCAAGCACATTAGATACAAGCCAACAAAACAAGACAACTACCACCACTTCCATTCTGTATTAGGCCCTCCTCAGATTGGGGGAATCAAGCCAATCAAGCCTCCCAGGAGAATGCCCTAACCACAAGGCTAGATGTGTGGAAGATAAGTAAACTACACCCTTCTCTCCTTCTTGATGCTGTATCATTTTGCAGAAAAATGGGCATTGTTCATTTGTCCAGAGAGACAGAGACAGAGTTAGTGAGCACAAGATTATCTAGCCCAGCACAGTGATTAGAACATTCCTCCATGAAGAAGACCTAGATTCCAGTCTCTACTCAAAGGACAGTTTATGTAATTTATTTTATAAAATACCTGTTTTAAAAGGAACATTGACATGTATTCTTGCTTTGAAAGGAACAAGTTAGGCACTTATATCCAGGAGAGGTTTGGGGCTGTGAGCCCCAATCTGACTCAGGTGACTACCTGCATGCCAAAACTATATCTAAAACTATGAGAAGGATGAGACAAATATATTCTTACCATTTCCTGTTGGCCACCTTGAGTGCCTGTACCAGATCTAGGATTTTGAGAAGGGGGTGCAGATGGTATAGCACATCATTACATATAACACAGCACATTTTTCTCTAGATAAAGAGAAGCTAGTAGCTTTACTAATATGCTAGGGGAGCTAGCACTATATTATGCAGTTTAAGATCAAAGTAAAAACAAATATAATTATTGAAATGTTGTCTCATTTTCTAGGTATTACATTTTAAACACCCCAATACACTAGGAAAAGAATAGTTAAGAAGTGTGTCCCATAATCATTCTAATTAAATATCAGCTGATTGTCAGTCCCACTCCTGTGGTTCAGATTCATAAAACAAAATCTAACCTTCTTAAGCATCTTCACAGTGCCTCCAATACCTCACTGTCAGTCATTTCAGACAAGGTTCTTTGGGTGAATCTGATATCTTCTATTAGACCAACTTAAATAGTTGGAGAACAATTTTTAAGCTATCTTTCAGGTTCAAAAACCCTTTGTCAGGTTAATAAAAAACCCTTTGTCAGGCTAATAAAGGAAATCAAATTCACCCAAAGAACCTTGTCTGCCTATATCCTTAGACCAACACAGCTACAAACTACACCCCTATCAGTCATTTCTACACTTGAGTTAATAGTACCACACCTGAGTTTAGGTTTTTAGCTAAAGCTTAAAAAGGTCTGCAGGGCTGTGAAATAGAAGACAGACCTTACCAGGAGTGGCTAGCAGAGAGCAAAATTGCAGAAGAAAAGATAGTTTGCATAGGGGAATGTCAAGACCATTAAAAAGAGAGTCCTTAACACCTGTTGAGTAGAGAAAGATTAGCAGGAGTCAGGGAGATGATATAACAAGCCTTGAAGGTAACTGACTATCTTAGGGACTATGGTTAGAAATGCTGTTTCCCTGCCCAGGCAGGTGGTTTTAACTACTGAGTGGAGCAGGGATCAAGGGGGGCACTTTAATGTCAGTCTTGCTACATTTTTATTTCGTGCAAGCTAAGTCATCCTTTGAGCTAAGACTTATCAAGCAGTCAAACTTGGTTCAAAGTTTCTTTCTAGAATATTAAATGATGCTTACAACAGGGTCAAATTTACTCCCCAGTGAAGGACTTGTACAAAGCCTTGACAATGTAACCTTAAGATGCTTTTGAAATTCTACCATTCTGTACTGCCATTAGAACATGCCTTCCAAAGGAGAAGAGAAGGGACTCTGCCAATGTCTGACACAAGCAGAAGCAGATCTCAAAAGGGCACCTAAAACCAATCTGATCGCTAATCCACAAAAATGCTTTACCAATCTTTGACTTAAATCACACATTGTTTATTCTGACTGTAACATCAGCTTCAGAGTCACCACAGATTACTATATAATAGCATCAGTAGAGATTTGCTCAATAGCGGTTTATTTATAGATTCCTTCAGGGATACTAATGCAGACTCTAGTATAAAAAGTTAATTACACCCTTTTGTATTGGCAATTCATGCGTTATTGACCACAGCCCCATTACAGCTCAGGAACAATCAGATCAATGCAAATGTCATGTTCATGCCATAGTTTGTTATTTGCTCAATGCATGAGAAATTTAAATACGTAACCCTCCATTAATACTGATTAGGATATACCTCTCATTAGAACCTGCATTGATTGCCTATCAGATCTGTATATGTACACACTAAAAATGATACAACACTTCCACTGGTCATAAATTTCTCCACATTGACAAGAATTTTTTCATCAAAACAATAAATGTATAATTGGTTCATGCTATAGAGGGTTCTGTACACTAAATACACTACTAGCTGAAATGATTAAGCTGTCTTTGAAAACATTCTTTTTGTAGATGGGGGGGTATCAGTTTAAAATGGAGCACAATGTAACCACCATGCAGCAGGTACAGCTGTACCTGTAGCGATTTTTTTTAAAGGAATTTTTTTTGTCTCACAAGTCAAATCAGCCAAATCAATTCCGAATCCATGAGTCATTCAAGAACCAGATGTGGCCCTGCTATGGGCAAGCATCCTCCATCCCCACCTGGGACTTCAGATGGTTCCAAATCCTTTGGCAGGCATCCTACATGCAGGTCCAAGCCCAGAGGCTTGGGATTCGGAGGCCCCCAAGTTTCACTTGCCCTCAGCTGTACGGCCACAGGAGCAAGCCAGGGAGGAGTCTCCTGTTTCCATGAAGTCAGCGTATAGCCAAGATCTTCCCAATGGAAGTGGAAGTGGGAGGCTAACTATGCATTACCTCGGTCAGGGTACTACCTCCCTGTGGTTTTCCCCAGCCAATAAGAAAATCAGCCAGAAGGAAAATCACCTTGGTGGTCACGGTATTTCCCCTACCAGGTAGCTATAGCGATAGGAAAAGGATCTAAAGCATCTGCAGACTACGCCAGAGCTATCCCACTGTCTAAACCAGCAGCTTTAGCATAAAATTGAGCCGTATAGTGTAAATCATAGAAAGAAATGATCTTCAGACTGATGTCATAGTTCAAACACACAAGCAGTTAAATGTGGTGAATGAAGGGCTAAAGTTCTCTGGTTGCTCAGGGTCCATGGAGCCCTGCTGGAGCTTCCAGGGTGATTTCTTATTAACTCGATGCAAATGATGAAAACAGTATTGGGACTGGGAGCACAAGGGAGATTAAACTAGTTAACAAGCTTGACCCCCTGTTTGCATATTACATACGCAGGTGGCCTTAATCTTTGATAGTCAACAGATTATTCCTGCCTACTCTTGGCTCCATTCATAAAGAAATAAAAGCATTTGTTTTTTTCTCATTCTGAAAACAATGACTAACTGTATTCAACACAAATAACCCAAAGTAATATCCCCTTTAACAACAATATTTTTTGTGATCAGTCAGTATAAGGTTACTGAAGATAGCTGAAAAATAATACAGATTTTTTTTCTAATGATAATATTGGTATCTCCATTCAACCAGTGCTAGGATTTGTGGTCCATGTGGTAGCAGAGCCTCAGTCCTATTTGAGGTTATTTTCCTAATCTGTTTCATGCATTTGAGTTTTAATTTTACAAGCTCCCCCTAGGAGCCTCTTAAGCCAAATAGAGGGTTTGGTTTTTTGTTTGTTTTTTTTTCAGTCCTGCAGTTGGGCAACAGTGAGTGGGATCCTGTTTCTAAGCAAAAAATATGCAAATTTTAGTTTAAAGCTGATGACAGAAACCCTGATGGTTTAGCTTCCCTTTCTGTTTGGAAACCTATTCACTGCTATCTGACACAAAGTAGTTCTCTTAATGTCATGAAAGCTAAATGGCCTTGTCCAGAATAAGCAACAGCTATTTAATCTTTCATACATTCTTTATTGTAAAAAAACCTATGGTGTTCTATTACATTATGACCCTGTTTGTAATAAAAATATATCTTATATCCAGCAAAGATGCATACATTAGTCTGAGAACATTGTCAGTTTAAGCCTGTAAAAAGGACCCTGAGACATTTATCTCTGGATATGCTCTTCTTAGCTATATTCCTATAATTCTTTAGTCTTCCAGATAGACTACTGGGATTCAAATGACCAGAGAATCTCTGTTAGGATTTGAGAGAGAAAAAAAATTCTACATATATAATTGATGAGGAATGAGGCAATATATTGATGCTGAATATATTATTTGTTTTTAATAATTGCATTTGATGCCAATTACCTACTTAGCAGTCTGTATTTACTTCCAGAAATTGAAAAGTTCCCATTGTAGCCCAGGTGTACTTGGGTATATACTCCCCTTTTCCAGTTAAAGGGAATTGTTAGCTGGCAGGTATGCTGTGGGGGAACCACTCAGTTTCCCTCCGTTCCTGTAGAACCAGGTCAGGACAGGGGACTTAACTATATACAAATTTATTTGCATTAACTTATTGCAAGAAACACACACACACACACACACACACACACACACACACACACACACACACACACACACACACACACACACA
>NW_017729004.1:58671571-58708554 GCF_001723915.1 Gavialis gangeticus | reverse complement strand
TCTCTCTCTCTCTCTCTCTCTCTCTCTCTCTCTCTCTCTCCAAACAAATACCATAAACAATGCCCTCTGGGTAAATACTATAAAACCGTATACTAGTGCTCCAGAGACAGGTAAGTCACAGGTAAGTATTTGATCTGAAACAGATAAAGCCCAAAATAAACACAGATAACCAACAGATAAGCTACAGGTAAGTATAGGCAAACAATAAATAAGCCACAAATAAATTCAAATAAACAACAGGTGAATAATAGTGAAAGGGGATCCCAGCAGAGCCCTAGTCAAAGTCATAAATTTAAGACTCTACTCATCTACTAATTTACAACAGAGAGTTCACAAAATATAAGACATGACATCACACCACTTACGGCACAAGAACCTCAAAGATAAACTTAATCCCAAGGGGAAACCCCAATGCCCTTGGGCCTTTTCCCAAACCCTTCAAAGAAGCTGGTAACTTCAGGGGGGCCCTCCCAGTGAGACCTCCACTTTCAGGAGCACTTAAATAAGCAAGGGGGCCTCCCCCTCCCTATGGAAATCCTTTTTCCCTGCAACTCACGGCTCCCAGGCCCAGAGGGTGGCCCTCATCCTCTGCGCCAAACTGTTCTCTTGCCAGCGGTGGGCTTTGGGGGTTGCTGTCCCCTGGAACGGGGCTCTGCTATGCAGGGCTTCAGGGGCCTCTGGCTTGGCCCTGTCTGCTGGCTCAGTAGGCCAAGCACCATCTGGCTCCCTGGACTCAACCATATGCTATGGGTTGGAGGCCTGGGCTGCCTTGTGCAGCACCGGGCTCAGTCTGCTCCCGGACCCTCCGTACAGTGCCTCCTGCACCGAGCTCCCAGCCTTGTACCGGGGTTGGGGGACCTAAGCCATTCAAGTCCTCCAAAGATCCTGCTCTGTGCAGCGGCCTGTGCATCATGTCTCTGGCTGCACGCCAGAGCTTGCAGACTCAGGCCGTCTCACGCAGCTCCCAGGGTCTGGATGCCATGCGTCATGCTACGCACTGAGAGCCTAGCTGCTGGAGCCATCCGCCTTTCTCTGCTGATCCAAGTCTTCAGGGGCATTTTTGGGCTACCGCTTCGCCCTGCTGAGTAGCTCTCCTCAGCTCTTCTAAGCCCTGCCCTCCTCTCTTCTCCGTCTTGGATGCGTCTCCCTCATGCTGGGCACACAGCGCCTTTTATACTCTTCAGGGCTCCACTCCTGAAGTCTTCCTGACCTAACAGTGTTGCAGTCTTCAGTCAGGTCTGGAGGGAACTTCTCTCCCACTCCCCTCAGGAAAGGGGTGTGACTTCACTCCTTTTGCTGCCTTCTGATTGGTGGATGGGTCCACCAATCAAAACAGCAAAATCTCAAGCCTGGGACTCAACCAAAGCTGGGAAAAGTAAGCCTGCTACACTGTATTGACAACTGCATGTGTCAACTGCAATTCTACAGAAAGGTTGTTTAAAAATTGTATTTAATTTTCCGCTCTGCAGGAGGTCTATGAACTGCTTAATTCACAACAGTGCATGAGAATATATAACTGGCTTTGTGGTTGCCGAAATTGGGTCTGTGTCCTAGGTACTTACATAACCTTTATCTATTTAAAATCAGAGGGCATCATAGTCTTAGATACAGTTAGCCATGCAACATCCCTGTAAGCTCTAATCACATTTTAAAAATAGCAAATGGAAGGAAAGATACTAAGGGTTAAGACTACAAAAGGACTTGGGCATTAAGCCACTCAGAATCACAGCAATGCCTAACTTGTAGGCACTTGCTGTTAGAGTGGAATCCACAGCTCTCAGGTGCCTAAGCTCTCAATGCAATGCTTGGGGGAAGTCAGGCATCTCAGAATGTAATTATCAACACGCAACACACTGATTCTAGTCAGAACACTTCAGTAGTGAATGAAAGGCTAAAGTTCTCAGGGCATGTCCAGCCGAATGCACACATGCACTTTGCAGCAACTCAAAAGCCTTTGAGGCACCACAAAATTCATGCAGCACATAGGAAAAGGTTCTCCATGCTGCATATTTGCAGTGCAGAGCAAAAATGAGATACCAGAAAATCCCAGTATCTAAAAAAAAAAAAAGGTGGAGCAGCACCTGTGGCAGCAGTGTGCATAGTTTCACTCCTGAAACTGGAGCCTGGCTGGCCAGAGCCACACTCCAGCTGCCAGCCAAGCTCTGTGCACCCAGATTGCCACTGCTACAGCCCCAGGAGGCTCCCAGAACTCCAGGGAAAGCTGCTGGAGCCAGCCCATGTGCTGGACCCGGTCTCCCCTACCCCACCCAGGACTATCTGACACACACCAGAGCATGCATTCAGGGCTGTTCCCCAGGGATAAGTGCTATGTGCACTTTTGTCCCCAGGGAAATCCATGTGCACACTCATCTGGACATGCTCTCAGGGTCTAGGGATCCCTACTGGAGCTTCTAGGGTAATTTCTTATCAACTCAATGCAGATATTGAAGACAGCATTGGGACTGGGACCAGGCACCTAAGCTATCCTGTAGCATATATGGAAGAGATAGGTCTGGATTCCTGTCCCCGCTCCAAGAGCTGTTTATGCATTTTATATTAAAAAGCCATTGGATGACATATATAAGCAGCCACTGGAGTAAAGATGGGAACCCAGGTCTCCCCTTTTCTCGGGTAGTACTCTAGGATATAAATCTGGGTAAGTGCCCCAACCCTTGGGCTAAGGATTATGGTCCTGCTCATTGGCCCAATGAATCCTGAATTCTTTTCATATGGTGGCACCACTTGAAGATGGGGAGTGAAGAGCATCCCCTCATGTAGAAAAGCTAAGCTAGTGGTTAGGTCACAGTCCTGTGAGGTAAGGGCTCATGATGAAAAAACCATAGAACTGAGGTCCTTTCCATCCCTACAGTGCTCTAAGATACTGTATACAAAGTGAAAGACTAGGCGATATTCTTCCCGTAGTGCTTCTAAATGGAAGTACCCACAGGATGCATCTACATGAGACACTAACTGTGCAGTAACTTAATAATACTGCACAGTAGCGTCCCATAGCACAAACAGTGCTAAAACGCTACTGTGCAGTATTATTAGGCTACTGTGCAGCTGCTTCCAGGAAAAAGATTCCCCATAGGTTCACAGTTCCAGTGCCCAGGACTGTTCCCTGCTTGTCCCTCCCAAGTTACATTCCTGAGTCCAACTATGTACCCCTCCTGGGTACAACAAATCAGGCAAGCACGCCACAGAGTTTGGTCAAGAGCAGGCTACTGAACTCACATTTAGAACAGAAGAGAAAGCAGAAAAGTTAAAATACTCCCAGCCACAAGTGATCCACCTCCTGGTAGCCCCAAAGCATAGGAATAAGCATTCCCCATGCTCCCTCAGCTACCATGAGGCAGTGGATGGGTTCTCTCTCCCACCCCCTGATGTCAGTCACAGCACAGTAAATGTCTAAAAGGTAACTGCTCTACCTGGAATACTACGGCATTCTCTGATGTGCGTCAACTATGAATCAGGTCCCAATCAGTGACATTTGGGAATGGTGTAATTGCTACATGTTGCCACCTCCTCTGCCTCACTCTATAAACTGGCAAAGCAGTGGGGTACTAATTGTCTGCCTGAATGTAGATTTCTGATAAACATATGAACATTTGTCTATTTTGATCACATAACAAAAATTATACTGGATTCAGTGCAATTATTCATATGTGTAAAGTAAACCAGGTGTGTCAATAGTTACAGAGGCTATGTTTAGCCTTTTGTAGTACTACATATGCTCTGGTAGCGTTACGAAAAGTAAGTGTTCAGACATGCACTCTGCCTGTTGTACCACAAACATAGTGACAGCACTACAGAAATGTTTCTGGGTAAAACAGGAGCTTCCTGGTATCACTACATTTTCTCTAGACCATTACATGTAGAGATACAAGGCATCTTGCAGACCCCCAGTATTCCACATTGCTCCGTTCTCATACCCACCCCTGCTCAAAGGGGGCAGGGTGGGAGAGTGGCTGCAGTGGGCTCTACGACAGCCCACTGATCTTGACTTACTTGTCAGTGAGTGCAGGAGTAGGACTGGGCTCATCAGCAAAGAGCTGAGGTGCCACCACCACAATGGGGAGCAATGCTGCCATCACTATCACAGCTGGCCACAGTGGTGCTGCCACTGTGACAGATGCCTTCCCTTTGGTCTTCCCACTGCTGAGAGATATGACTGTCAAAGATGGGCTTACTGATAAGCTCCCCTCAACGGTGGGGGGAGGAGAAACGGAGCCACCCCTATCAGATCCTGGCTGAAGAACATGCTTTTGCAGTGATTTTGTAGACCTCTAGAAGACAGCCTCGGAATAGCTGAACACGGTAGCACTATATTTTAGCAGCAATTCAAAGGGCTGCAACACTTGTAGCTCTAAAAATGCACATCTGAATATAGTCACGATCATGCCTTGCCTACATATTTGCAATTCCAGAGTTAGTTTTTGCAGTATTTGAGATATTTCCTCTATGATGAATACGGGGAAGTACAGGGGAACGGAATATATGGAGGTTAACTGTTCGGTATTTATCCTTTAGGCAAAACTAGCAAATCCACTCAAGCTCCTGCTTAATTATCTGAAAATAAGAAAGCAGCTATCAAAGCTTGGATTTCAGGGACTGTTCCATTTTCTTCTTTATTTTTTAGAATTAAAAGCAGGTGGACAAGGGTCTGGCACTTTGTTATAGAAAGGTTTTCAAATAAGAGCATCCAAAGTTTTGGCGCTGAGCTGCCTCATTGTTGCTATGCAACAGGTTACCGCAACTCTTGTTTATTTATTTTGCAGCTGAAAGGGTATAAAAGATAGACACAGTTGCTCAAATATAGTTTTTATATCTTATACCACTTCATGTTTTGATTATTCTTCGTATATAATGGCACTTGAATTAGATAAACTCTGTTAAGGCAGAATTAGGAGGTCTCTACAAGGTAGTATACCGCAAAGCTCTAATGTTACTATCAGTTCTTCCAGTAGTATGCAGAATACCAGTACTGTATCTCTTTCACTTCATCCTGTCCTTCCATGACCTTTCAAATATACCACAGTCTTTTCACATATAATAAATCACAGTTCCATGAAAGGTTCATTAAGGTTGACATGAACTGACTGTTTTGTATTTGGTGGCAATAAGATGGAGGCACAGAGGGATATGCACAATATTCTGACCTGGTCTATAACAAAATTCAGTTACTGTTTCAGCATTGCTTAGGGTTTCCTGATGAATGTGCTCTGCTCATGTTGATTTCCATGGTATTGGTGCTGATCAATTCAAAGAAAGCTAGACTAGCAAAAAGGTCTTCTAATATCGCAATAACCTCAAAGTAACATCAACACTGATTTACACCTATTTAATAACTGGCCCATCTGTACTGCTGTGTATAGTTAGAGCTTAAGAACAACTGAATCCTCTGACAGTAATGTCTAATAAATGGTGAGCCTGCAAATATCCTGCTTTGATCATGTATGGAATATAGGACAAGTGTATGTATGAATTGTCAGGTTCTTCATCTCAACTTGTTTTCTTTCATTAATGTAGGGTAAAAAGAATACTGGTACTTATGATTGAGGAGCACCTCAATGGAGTTATGAACCTTCCCATTCTCCATATTCAGCTACTTCTTAATGGGTCTCATAAGGTATGCCACATAATCGTTTATGAAAATTCGACTAAGACATCTCAAAAAATTGACACAGCAATATTTGGGGCAATTTTGGTGATGGAGACCAACAGCAAAATCTAATTTGGTGGATACTAGAGATGGAAAATGTGAGTGGACTCACAAAAGTAACATCAGTTCCACGGGTTGAGAAGCACCGAACTAGAGCATAAATGGATGAATTCGTATCTATTTTGTGTTAACTTTCTGCATATTAGTTTATCTCCATGATATATGACATGGATTTGTCATTTCTCTTTATAGTAGGTATGTGGAAATTTAAATCCTGTTTTGCATCAGAACAAAAACCAAGACCTTTCAAACTTTTTCATGGAAAAAATAAGTCCTACTCTAAAATAGCCAACAGTATTTTGTTTAGGGCCCTCACCTCAGATATGAAATACTCAGGTTAAAGTCCATGCTATTCTCCCATTTTGAAGGTAAGAGCCTCACCATCAGGCAATGGGCAGCTGTGTTGCAGGGGGAAATCTCTCTTGTTGGCCCTGTTTCACTTTATATAAATAGCTGAATAGGAGGGAGGAGGAGGTGAACCTGAGCACACTCCAGCCAGCCTCCACATTTCGTGTATCAGTGTCCCTGTGTTTCAAAATGGTGGTGGGGGTGCTTTAACTAATCTTATTCAAGGAGCTTTAGTTAAAGCGCCCCACGGCCATTTTGAAGCACAGAGACGCTGATACACGAGATACTGCAGGCGCTTTAATTAGTGCCTCATCCCTACCCTTGGAGCACATGTAAAAAAGCCAAGAGCCATTTGCTGTTTTAGTTTCTTATTTTCTCTTTTTGACCAGGAATTCCACCCTGCCTCATCACAATTAGTATACTCCTACAAAAAGTTTCAGTTCCAACAAACTGAATTTTCCACAGGAACCTGTTTTGTTGACATTTTTTTAAAATCCGTTGTCTTCCACCAGGTTATCTCTTTTTTTCCTATTTTCTGTTGTGTCTTACTGTGTTTTCCTTGTACTGTCCCTTTAAGGCCAAACCCTCATGCTCAGCACTGCAGGGTTCAGTTGCTTGTCCCAGTTTTGCAGCACTGGGGACTCCCTGTTTTCTGCCATGAGGAGCTAGAGGCATTCTTGGTTCCTCTCCCTGCACAGGACTGGACAGGGTCAAGTCAGAGGCAGAGCAGGTATAAGATCTGCATACATCTACTAGGGCAATTGTTAAGATCCACCCTGGATATGATCCCAGAGAGTTATAATAATAAATTACTGTTAGTTCAACCCAGGAGCGTCCAGAGTGTTGTTGCTGAACTCACAACGTATCATCTGGCGACGAGGATGAGATGCTTTGCTGAAAAGAAATGACACCCCTAGATTGTGGGATGACATTCTGAGACCAGGCTGTGTTTTGTGATCAGAGGGAAGGTGTTTTTTCTTCTTCTTTTCTCTCTATTACAGCTCATGTTAGTTTGAATGGTCACATTGGGTCATGCAGAAGAATTTGATGAGAGCCAGCCAGCTTTTTGGGACTCTTATGCAGAAAAGCTATCCTATTACCTGGAAGCCAACAAAGTGGAAAACCCAGCACAGAAGTGCATGATCCTCCTGACAGTCTGTGGTGCCAAAACATTTGCCATTGTTCATTCCCTCACAGCACCTGCCTCACCAAACACTAAGTTTTATGCTGAACTAATTGTCCTGCTAAAGGCACATTATTGCCCAAGGCCATCTGTTACCCTGCAGAGATTTTATTTTTTTAAACAGGACCAAAATGCCAGCAAAGGCATAGCAGATTACCTAGCTGAGCTCCATCACCTTGCCGAATGTTGTGAGTTTGGGGATCTTCTGGATGACCTGCTTCACGACCGTCTCATCTGTGGGGTTCAAGATGAAGCAATCCAATGTTGCCTGCTCTCTGAACCAAATTTGACCTTGGCTACTGCACAAGAAAAAGCCTGGGCAGCTGAAGCAGCATCTCATAACATGAGAGAAATTTGCCAGGCGTTCTCCAGCAATGTCCGCTTACTCCAGAAAGATCAAGAATCAGATCATCACCAGGAAATTCAGCGGATTATACCCTCACCAACAGCAACACGTAAGCCAATTAACCCACAGACATGTCTGAGTTGTGGTGGCCAACACAGATGAAGGGAGTGCAGGTTTAGGAATGCAGAGTGTCACACCTGCAAGAAGAAGGGCCATGTAGAGAGGGTTTGCTGCTCAAAGGCCAGTTCCGGGAGACAAAAAGACTGTGGCAAATGTTTTCACTCCCAGACCACTCACAGGTTACAGTTCTCCCTCTTGTGAGGTGTAAAAACTACATTTGATTTAAAATGGTGTTGTTGAAACTCAAGGTTTTAAGATGATTGCACCTGTAGGAATAAATGGAAAGAAGTGCAAAATGGAAGTGGACTCAGGTTCAGGAGTATCCCTCATAGATGAAAACACATTCTTCCAGTTGTTTTGAAACTCTCTCCCCAAGTTATTGAAACCTGAGTGTCACCTGCATGACTACAATGGACATACTGTGGAAACTTTGGGTAGCTGCAGTGCAGATGTCCAGTATGGATCTGATAAGACAGTGTCTAACCCCTCATTGTCACTAAGGGTTCCCGCAAAGGTCTTCTGGGGAGAAACTGGTTCTCACCATTGGGAATCTGTATTCAAGGCATACAGTCTCTGCAGAGAAAGTCTGGAAAGGCTTGCACAGGAGTTTCCCCAGGTATTTTCTGAGGAATTAGGAATTTACTCTGGTCTACCTGTGACGTTCCAAATGAATCCTGCAATAGCCCCTATCTTCCCGAAGGCTCACAATGTACCTTTTGCACTGCGGCCAAAAACTGATGCAGAATTACATCGGCTTATTGCGCAAGGGGTCCTCAAGCTAATCGTACATACAAGCTGGGCCACACCAGTTGTTCCTACTGGCAGTGCTCTCATCTGTGGGGATTACAAGTGCACTGTTAATAAAGCACTTAAGCAGGACCCGCACCCAGTGCCTACCATTAACCAGTTACCTTCTGTTCTTGCAGGAGGGAAGGTTTTTGCCGAACTTGACCGTGTTCAGGCCTATCAGCAATTCATAGTGGATGACAAAGCTGCTGAGGCCCAAAAAATAATTACACACTGGGGAGTGTGCCATGTCAAGGGCCTCCAGTTTGGAATTTCTGTGGCACCAGGAATTTTCCAGTGGTTCATGGAGAAAATGCTAGCGGGAATTCCCAGGGTTGTTCCATACTTTGATGATGTGTTGATCATGGGGCTGTCTAGAGAGAAACTCACTGAGAGACTCAGAGAAATTTTACAGAGATTCGATAAAGCAGGTCTCAGAGTAAAAAGAGAGAAATGTCAACTGGGAGTTTCTAGTATCAACTTTCTGGGGTATCAAATTGATGCTTCTGGCATTCACCTAATTGAAGACAAGGTACAAGCAATACAAGATGCCCCTATATCAAAATGCAGACAGGATCTTCAAGCATTCTTAGGACTTCTCAATTTTTATCAGATGTGGACAGATTGAAGAGAGTCAGGCAGAGGGCAATGAAAATGGTTAAGGGGCCGGGGCGCACAGCTTCTGAAGAGAGGCTGAGTGAACTGGGCTTATTTAGTCTGGAGAACAGAAGACCGAGGGCAGCCTTCAACTGTGTGAAGGGTGGTTCCAAAAAGGAAGGAGATAGACTATTCTCAGCAGTGGCAGATAACAGAACAAGGAACCATGATTTCAAGTTGCAGCAAGGGAAGTTTAGGTTAGATTTAGGAGAAAATTTTTCACGAGGAGGGTAGTAAAACACTAAAACAGGCTACCCAGAGGGGTCATGGAGTTTCTGTCCTTGAAGGGTTTTTAAGACCTGGACAGACAAAGCCTTGGCTGGGATGATCTTGTTGGCAATAGTCCTGCTTTGGGCAGGAGGTTGGACTTGATGACCTCCTGAGGTCCCTTTTAACCCTAATTTTCTGTGATTCTATCACATCTTCTTAAAAGACAAAGCCACCATAGCACAGCCCCTTCATTGCTTACTGGATAAAGGAGCTCAGTGGAAGTGGACTTGCCAGCACAACAAAGCCTTCCAGGGCATCAAGAAGTTGCTGACATCAGACTCTGTCCTTGTTCACTATGATAAGCAGAAACCACTGTCCATTACTTGTGATGTCTCACCATTTGGTGTTGGTGCTGTCCTCAATCACACATTCCCTGATGGCACGGACACACCCGTTGCATTTTACTCAAGAACAATGACTTCAGCCAAGAAGTACTCTGCACAGATTTATAAAGAAGCGTTGGCAATCATTGCAGGAGTTAAAAAATTTCACAATTATGTTTATGGCTGCAAATTTGAAATCCAAACGGACCACAAACTCCTTCTTGGGATTTTTACTATGGACAAACCAACTCCTCCCATTTTGTCTCCCCGTATGCAACGCTGGAACATAATGCTAAACGCATATGACTATACACTTGTGTAAAAAACAGTGAAAACGATTGCAAATGCTGATGCATTAAGCTACCTACCACTACAAATACCTGATTGTGCTACTCCTCCACCAGCAGAAGTCCTCATGCTGGAATCCATGCCAGAAGCCCTTCTTCAGACTGATCAGATAGCAAAGGAAGACTGCAAAAGACCCTATACTTGCCCATGTCCTCAACTGGGTGTGGAGGGACTGGCCTACAGACAAATTGGCTGAGGAATTCAAGCCATTTTTCATCATGTCAGCATGGGCTGTTTGCCCACAAGGGTTGCCTCTTGTGGGGAAATTGTGTCATAATTCCAGAAGCAGGACACCAAATCATACTGACAACACTGCACTCAGCACACCCAGGTATTGTGAGGATGAAAGGGCTGGCTAAAAGTTATGTATGGTGGCCAGGTACGGACAATGACATAGAAAGGGTTGTGAGGGAGTGCAGCATTTGTCAAGCAACCAGTCATAATCCACCAAAGGCACCAGTATTCCCTTGGGAAATGACAAAGGAATGCTGGTCATGCATCCACATGGATTTTGCTGGCCTTTTTCAAGGTAAGAACTTTTTAATTCATAGATTCATAGATTGCATGGGGCTGGAAGGGACCTTGCAGACCATCAGGTCCAGCCCCCCCACTCTACTCTAGGCAGGAAGACAACTATCCAGTCTCCTCTTGAAAACCTCCAGGGTAGGTGACTGCACCACCTCTGGAGGGAGTTTATCCCACAGTCTGGACACCCCAACTGTGAAGGAGTTTTTCCTGGTATTCAGCCTGATGCAGCCTTCCAGGAGTTTGTATCCATTGGTCCTGGTCTTCCCAGGGGAGTCCTAGAGAACTGGCTGAGTTGTTCACCAAGCTCCTGATGCACTCCTCTGATATACTGGTAAGCCGCTATCAAGTCCCCTCTCAACCTTCTCTTCTTTAGGCTAAGAAGGCCCAGGTCCCTCAGCGTTTCCTTGTATGGCTTGCCTTGCAAGTTCCTGATCACATGGGTGGCTCTTCTCTGGAATCCCTTAAGTTTTTCCACATCCTTATTGAAGTGTGGTGCCCAGAACTGGATGCAGTACTCCAACTGCAGTCTCACCAGTGCCAAGTATAGTAGAAGTATCACTTCCTTAGTTTTACATGAGATGCATTGGTTGATGCATGCCAGCATGTTGTGTTTGCCCTGCTGGCCACCCAATCACACTGATGGCTCACGTTCATGCAGTGATCAATCATTACTCCTAGGTTGCTTTCAGCCGTGGTGCAAGTCAGGCTGTCACGTCCAAGCCTGTATGTATGTTGAAGGTTATTTGCCCCCAGATGGAGCACCTTACACTTGGAAGTGTTAAACTTCATCTGGTTCCAGTCTGCCCAACTCTAGCCTGTCCAGGTCCGCCTGTATCAGCAACCTCTTTTCCGGTGTGGACACACTTGGTGTCATCCATGAACTTGGACAGTGAGCTTTTCACACCCCCATCAAAATCATTGATAAAGATGTTGAAAAAATTGTTGTTGACTAGTACTCAAAATGGCTTGAAGTGATTACTGTCTCAACTCTTACATCAACTGCCACTATAACAGCTCTCCATCAGCTGTTCACAACCCATGGGGTGCCTGACACTATTGTTTCTGATAATGGCAGCACATTCACCTAAGCAGAGTTCCAAGATTTTGCAAGCCACAACCTCATTCGAACTGTTACCATTGCACCTCGCAGGCCGCAGGCCAATAGGCAAGCTGAGCAAATCGTGCAGACTACAAAAGATGCACTGAAAAGGATTGCTGTAGGAGACTGGCCTACCAGACTGGCCAGATTTATGTTTGCTCAACATGTAATTCGTTGCCTTACAACAGGATCCAGCCCATCAGAGCTTCTTATGGATCGTCGTCTCAAGACATGCCTTGACCGTGTTAACCCAGACCTTGTGAAAGACATGCAGTTTCAGAAAGAAAAGGAGTTGGACTCCACATTGGCATCTGGTGCCTTACATCTTTTCATTCCACAAGAGACTGTGGAACTACGGGACAGGCCCACAGTGGGTTCAGTCTACAATTGTAAGTGCCACAGGACCCGTATCATATACAGTCCAGACTGACGACGGACAAGTTTGGACATCATGTGGACCAGCTGTGCGGGCATTCTCCTACTGATAACTCTACACCTGAGCAATCTCCAAGCACCAATCCACTGCCAACAGACATGGATTCACTGGGGAAGTGCTTACTTGTTTCCACAAATGGAAACCCTTTGCCATCACCATTGCCGCTGGTGAGCCTCCAGATAGGCGCTGGAAGCGTCGTTGTTGAGTCTCCAGATAGGCTGACAGGGTCATCATCTGCTGAACCCCTCACTGAGTCCAGCTCTACAGAAAGACCACAGCGGAAGCAGAGTCCTCTCAAATGGTTGAGCAACTATTCTGTCTAGGGGGGAGCAGTGTTGTGTGTTATTGTGTTTTCCTTGTACTGTCCCTTTAAGGCCAAACCCTCATGCTCAGCACTGCAGGGTTCAGTTGCTTGTCCCAGTTTTGCAGCACTGGGGACTCCCTGTTTTCTGCCATGAGGAGCTAGAGGCATTCTTGGTTCCTCTCCCTGCACAGAACTGAACGGGGTCAAGTCAGAGGCAGAGTGGGTATAAGATCTGCATACATCTACTAGGGCAATTGTTAAGATCCACCCTGGATATGATCCTGGAGAGTTATAATAATAAATAACTGTTAGTTCAACACAGCAGCGTCCAGAGTGTTGTTACTGAACTCACAACTTATTATTTTCCTTTTAAACACTATTTGAAAGCCAGATGTTAGCAAAACCCTGGAAAATGGATACATTCCATTTAACTGAACTTCTCATATCCAAAACTTAAAAGAAACTTCATATTCAGATCCTAATCCAATTGTGACAAAAGCCTGACATACTGCTACTAAAGAAAAAGGTGCGCTGTTGACATATAACTTGCATTGTTGAATTTGCCCCAGAAATTAATTCCATTTCAAAACAAAAATATGCTTTGCAGCTGTTTTCTACAGTATGCCACTAGAACTGAAAAAGTACAAATAGGCAAATATCATACGCATATTTAATTTATTTAAAAAAAATTAAGATGCCTAAAGAAAGTAGTAACTGGCATTAGCTGGAACTTATTCTATCTGTTACAAGTTCTCAGAATTTTCAAAGCAGTAGAGGCTATAACACTGACGTTTAATTCAGATTATATGAAATTTGCCCTGTTCTTCAAACACAAAGCAATGTAAGTGAGAAAACAAACACCTCAGCCAGTCATCCATGCTGTCTTTCACAAGGGGGAAAGGACACACTAAAATAAAACTGTAATATTTCCTAAAGTATAATGCTAACCACAACAAAAATAAATAGATGAGAATAGTTTAAAGATAGAGGTGAACCCAAACCTGAACCCTGACTTTTAATGCCACCTGCCTTTTGAAAGGTTCCAATCCAGACTTTGCATTTTGGGTCCACCAAATAGGTCTACAGTTACCCTGGCAAAATTATATTCATAATATATTTGACCTCCCATAGAATTATATTATTAGTACATTTGCATAAGTACATTTGCATTACAGTAGCATCAAAATGCCCCATTTGAGTTCAAGTCCACATTATAGTAGATGTTCTGCCAACACATAGTAAGAGATACTCCTGCCGTGAGCAATATATTATTTAAAAGGAAATATAGGAAAAAGAAGTATTATCCCAGTTTTACAAATAGGGGACTGATGTAGAGAAAGGTGGAGATCACAAAGAGATTTAGGCACCGTGATGCTCAGCACTACAGTATCAGGTGTCTGACCCTTCACTGTAAAATCCACAACCCTGATTTAGCCACATTATGCAACGCATAGGGAGAAAAGATAACTCAATGAGATCCAAAAAAAAACCCAGCACACTGAGCAGGTTACAATCTAAGCTGTGCAATAGGAAATTTGAAGGTAGGAGTGAGTTTTACATCCTGCCTCTCTCTGGCACTTAGGAGTCACTGCCTGAAACCTTCTCCCAAAGCAACCTCTCAAAAACTGAGGTGGGTCTTTTCTTAGTTTTAAAATACAGTCACTGAAGAAAGGAAATGGTGGTGCCCACTTTTTATCCAATGACTTAATGGTTTCACTAAGATGTGGAAGACATGGATTCAGTTGCCTTTTTGACCTGTAGAGACCACTTCCCATGCATCTGCACTAACAATCGGGCTATAAGCTACTGTGGAACTTTGGTCGATGGAGAGCCTGAAGATGTTCTGTTGAACCTGTATCATTGTGTGGAAAAGCATTTAAGATGTTTTTGTTGGGTCAGGAAAAGCAGAGAAAGACTGTAATCATAAAGTATTAACCTATTGGTTAGGTCCTTCTGCTGAGAAGCAGAGGCAAAGGTAGGTTGTAGCCCTTCCTTGGATTTTATTTAATTATTATCTAGTGGAAATTTGAAAAATAATTCTGGGAATAGGGAACCCAACTTTTATGAATTGAGTGCCCGAGCCACTAGGCTACAAAGATGTGCATTTGCTCTCCCATGCTCTCCGGTGCCGAAAATCTTAAGTTTTCAGTTTACTGCACAGTGAAACTGGAGGCACTGGTAGCATGCCCACCTCAGAATGCCCTAACCACCAGGCTGTGGGTTTTTTACCAAAGGTGATACAGAAAGGAATTGCGTATTGATCTTCCACATCCTAGGTGAGTCCTCCAACCACTAGATTATTGAACTACGGAGAGAAATCTCACAAATGCCACTATCTTCCATGGAGCCCTGTCTGCTCTGAAGCTGCCCATCAAGAGCGACAAGGTCTCTCAGGAGAAAGAGGCAGAATACTTCATGGTCTGTGGATTTTGATGGGACTTAAATGCTAAGATGAAGGTACTTCTAGATATGTCTAGAAAGAACTTTAGCAACCCAAATAAGGCACTTGTGGATTTTAAACACTCTTTGTGTTAGAGAATTGCAGAGGGATTTTGAGGATCACAGTTTGGGACTTAGACACTACAGCACTAAACCCTTTTTCAGCCCTGGTCCAGGGTTACAGAGAAAGTCTGTGATAAAGACAAAAAATTGCATCCCTGAGTTCCAGTCCAATTTCCTAAAGAAGAGAACATCTTTTTCATAGATGCCTCTCAAAAGAAAAAAGGACCCAATGCACCTGTGCTGATCATGCTTTATTAAACCACTTTTCTGAAAACAAAATCAGGCTTTACATACCAGTAATATCAGAAGAGATTTTGCACCAGTGCAATTCCCTTGATTTCATTAAAGGGGTACTTGATTTGCACTGGTGCAGGGCTAGACACAGGCACAGGCGAATTAGACGGCAGCCCCAGGGCCCGGACAAAAAAGGGGCCCGAAAATGGTAATTTTTTATTACTATTATTATTATCTCTGGTGAAGGAAGTGTCAATACTAAACGTTCATCGGGGCCACCAAAAATCTAGGTATGGTGCTGCACTAGTGTGAATGAAATCAGAATCAGGCCTACAGAAAGGACAAAGCAACATTGAGGGGATCTAAGATTGGGCTAGGACCGGTGAGATTAGCATTCATATTTGGAATATATACATATTACTTTTGCTTTTGGTGGTTCACGTACTGTTTGAAAGCAAAGCTGCTTTCATATTTCTTCCTCTCTCTGGTCTCAAATGTATTTTTATAATATAAATATTTTAAGCAAGAAAATAAAAAGAGTGCAGCCATAGTAAACTGCATAAAGAAAATATTACTGTAAAATTCATGAAGTGCATTAGCTAAATGACTGTAGTGTTTCATCTTTTTCACTTTTGGTCATTCACAGTAAAGACAATGATGTTTCTTTTCAAGTTCTGTGCTTAGACTGACAAGACAAAACAAAATGGATTTTGTTCAGAATTATCAGACAAAAATGGTAAATATAAAAGTGTTGAATTTACATATATTTCAAAGTATATGAAGGCCTAATAATGGTAATAAAGTAGTCTCTCTTCTGTTTCCTCACTGTTAACCAAAAGGAAATATTGTGGGAAATAGTATAGCAGTCTTTCCACAGGCTTCCTCAGCACAAATACAGAATGACACCACTTGTTGGTGTGTTTATTACAATCCTATTCTACCCTATCAGCACAATTTTTTAATATTATTCTGGATATGGTGAAAAACAGAGAGACAACATTCACAAACACTGCCAAATGCAACAGATTATACACTTAAATAGATAAGTGCACATGAGGAGGTCCAATTTAAGTCTATTTTCTCATAGTTTCAAAAGGTTAAAAGATTTAAGCCACTCATTTTTAATAATCCTAGCAAAAGAACGTATATATAACATAGACTGCCTTTACCTAGGTTGGTTCACAGCTGTTTTTGTGTTCACATGCAGGAGGTGGTGAAGCAGTTGAAATTCCCTAAACAAACAGTTAGTACTCAGAGATAAGTTCTCGTATGTATTCAAGAGCAAATTACAATCCTGAATCCTTAAAGGCTTGGTTATAAAGCAGTATAGCCAAATATGCAACTCTAGACAAACTGACCCAAAAAACCCCCATACAATACACCACACAGCTGTACAACTTAGAAGAGCATGACTAATGAGGATGATAGTTCTTTTATATCATTTGTGCAAAAGCTAATGTGTATTGTGGATAGGACACATGAATTTATAGGCAGATAATCCTCTCAATGTCCTCTTATTGTTGTGAAAAGCAAAAGGAAAAATCTTCCTAATACATTACCATGAATAAAGAGTCAGAAACACAGTCCTGCATACCACCACAAAAAGGTTAGACTCTCAAGTACAGAAATCTGCACTTTCAAAAAAAAATCAACATTTTTCAACATAACCCCTGTTTTATTAATTAAATATTTAGTTTCTGCTTATATGCAAAATGCATTTGCCCAAATTAACAATTGAGCTGGTAACTGCTCTGACCAAATAGTGGTGGCCTAATGGGCAAAGTAGAAATTAAGGAAATACATCAAGTAGTATGGATTTAATACTACTGCCTGTTCATTTTAAAAGCTATGGTTTGAGTTAATGGATACAGCCTAGAAGGGTTTAGCTGTATAATGCTAGGGAGAGTTATATTCTCCCTGCATGTGGTCTGTGATCTATTAATGATTAGTATTTAGTAGTACTGGAAAGCATTTTAAAGTATAGTTTGGAAGGATTACTTAATTTTTATATTGGATTCAATCTAAAAATATTAAGCTTAACCATTATACACAGCTCATGTACATATATATTACATTTCATTTTCAAATGAAAAATAACTATGCCAAGCATAAACTCCCCATTTCTACATCTAAAGCATCAGCATAAAATGCTGGTCCTTGGGGAGGGTTGAAAATTAAATCCAGGATGAACCAGGCCAGGAGCAGAAAATGTGGAGTTGCTGCTATGTTGGAATTCAAAATCCCATGGTAGCTCTGACACTATAAAAGATAATGTGGAGAAAGTGACAGAGAAAATGAAGGCAAAAATTAAAATAAAGATAGAAAGAGCAGTAGGGAGAGAAAAAGAATGATGGAGGGAAGAAAGAGGCAGATAGAAAGGGAGGAAGATGTGTAATGCTCCCTGAACCATAAAGACTTTAGAGAGGATGCACAATGGGATAATGCAGTCTAGTTTCCCCAGACCAGGAGAGCTGACATACAGGCAGTGAAAGGTACATTCACTTCAACTGCTGAGACTCACAACATTCATCTGGACACTGATTTTTCATCAGATAATACAACTGCACATATGTAGGGCACACCATAGTAATCACGCAAGACCTCACTCAAAGCCCATAAAGTCAGTAAAAAAAGGTTTAAGTAGGATGGGGCTCTCGGTCCTGATTTCAGATGGCAGACACATCAGGTTACTGATAGCACTCTGTAGGAATGCATCCCACTAAATCTATAAGACTTTCTCTTTTCTTCTCCAGCAGCAGGACTGACGAGATACAAATCATCAAAATAGGCACATAAATGAGAGTTCGGCAAAATTTAAAAGGCTGATATATCTATCTATATGGAATGGAGTATGTGTGTATATATACACACATACTCCATTCCATATATATATATATTCTATTTTTAAAAAACCAACATATTATTTTACACATCAACCTTATTCCAGAAGCAACAAAACCTCTTAGACACCCACTTGCATTAGGTGGCTCCTTTATAACCTGACAAAATCCCTAAGTGCCTATACTTGGGCCTCTGACCAGGCTCAGACGTGATCCATGAAGAGCATCTAAGCACCTTACTCCTAACTACGCTCAGAGCAAATCAGTTGCTACCTGGAGAAGTGCTTTAGCTCTGCTCAAGTCTCCAGAAAAGCACAACCCATTAAATGCCCATAAAGAACATTTAAATTACAGTGGCAGCATTGAGGTAAACATAAAAGCACAGTACCCACAACCACTCTCACTCAACAAAAACACAGCCAGCTACAGGACCACCATCCATCTTTTGCCTGAAGTCCAGTGGTTAAAGCATATGCCCAAAAATAGGAGACCAGGATTCTAAGCTCTCTTTAGCTTCAGGCAATTCAAATCCCCATCTCTCACTTACTGGAGAGTCCTCCTACCACTAAACTACAGATACCCCTGCATGATGGCACCCTTTACTCTTCTTGTTGAAGTCAAGCCACTGGGCAACTGTAACAGGATCCACTGCCAGCAATGGGCATGGCACCTCCTTGTGGCTACTCTAATCCCACCCCTCCATTCTGGGGTCACTCCAGGTCCTCCTTATCTTCACCTGTCACACCTCTGTTGTTATTAAGTCTAGGAGGATGCCTCCAGAGAACCAGAATGGTGGTCCATGGTGCCTTGCCCCCTCCCCCCCACCCACTCATGGTCCCCAAGGCCTCTAGCAGCCCACCAGTTGAACCATCTAAGCCCTTATGTGGCGCATCTTCAGTAGCCTCCTTTCCTCCCCTTCAGCTACTCCCATGCCTCACAGCCTTGACAGTCACATAAAGCAAAACCCAGACAGTGAAGTGTAGCTGGGGTGCTTTTCTTCTAAGCTTTCCCCATGCTTCTACACAGTTCTGCTAGCTTCCCCCAGCTCAGGCCTTTCTGAGCCTATGAACAGTTCCTCCAGTCTCCCATACTGTTTCTCCACTCAGCACAGGGAACTCCTAGAGCTGGCACAGCCAGGGTCAGTCCCAAGTCCCCAGCACTGCTTCTTTCTACTTCCAAATGAGTTCCATCCTCCAGCTCTGTCCAGGTCAAAATGCTCTGTTTGCCACTTGTACAGGGTTTACCTAGTCCCTGACTCTTTCTTCCCAAGACTTGACCTGGGCTATAGGTATCTTTTCTTGGTCTCCTCAGCAGGCCATTACTTAATTAGCTACCAGCTGCTTATTATCTGGGACGCTGCACCTTTCTAACTCTACTGCCTAGCCCTACTCTTGATAAAAGGGCTTGGCCCCTGTTACAGCAACCAACAGTGCTACTGTCGTATGGACAGGAAGAGGGCAAGAAGCAGGAAGCCTGAATCTGTAGTCTGGTGAGCAGAGCAGAAAATGACTAGGGGGAGAGTCTAGGTTCTGGGCCCTCTTAGCAGGGGCAGATGAAGAAGTGGATGGAAGGGTGCAGTTGAACTCCCCTTTGATTCCTACTCTACCCAAGTTTTAAAACCAACTGCCTGGGACAGGAAGCAGCATTTCTATCGGTGCATCACTGAGACAGTCAATTAGCTTCATGGCTTGTTATCATTATCTGATTCCTGCTAATCTCTCTCTACTCAACAGGTGTTAAGGACCCTCCATCCTTTTTAATGGTCTTGACATTCCCTTATGCAAACTATCCTTTCTTCTTCCATTTTACTGTCTGTTAGCCATTCCTGGTAACTCAGGTGTGGTAATATTAACTCAAGTGTAGAAATGACTGACAGTGAAATATTGGAGGCACTGTGAAGATGCTCAAGAAGACTAGATTTTTTTTATAAATCTGAATGAGACATTTAACCATAACAACTAAAAATGAATTAAACAATATCTATTGACTATTTTTGCCTAGTTTGTTGTATTTTTTTAATCTAGTATATTACCATTCCAATAGTTATAGTTGTTTTTGCTTTAATCTTAAACTGAACAATATAGTGCTAAACCCTACACGTCAGTAAAACATCTAGTTTTTCTTTAGCTGGAGAAAAATGTGTTATATGTGATGATGAACCCTTTTCAAAATCCTAGATCCACCCATGCCTGTTAGCAGGACTCTTTATATAATTTACATTAAGCAGTTACTGGTTAAAAAAAGAAATAATCCTGGCAGCAGGGACCAGTATCCAGGATTTTCCCAACCCAGGGAAGTCCCTCATCAGTGGCTTGCAGTGATTGCCTGAGGTCTCCAAAATAAAATCTGTAAAAATATGAGATTACATTAAATTGAAAAGATTCTGAAAGAACGGGTAACCTGCCTTATTGATCCCATGTGGGTGCTAACACAGCTGCCACTGGTGTCACTTTAAATATCAACATTATTAATCTTTTCTCCCTATTCATCCATGCAAGCAAGGAAAGAAAGAAGGATATTATTATCAAGATCCAAAGAGTCTATAGCAGAGGTGACCAAGATATGGCCCACAGACCAGATCCAGACCATACAGCCTTGTCATCTGGCCCATGGGACTCCTCACAAGTCCAGAAATTTTGCAGTGTTGTGAGCCATGACAACATTAATTGCCACAGCTCCTGGAGCCACAGCACTGAATGCTGCCACTGCTCATCCTGCCATCAAATTTCTGGACTCATGGGCCAGATCAGGAGCATACAGCCATGTCATTCAGCCCATAGGCCTGTCTCTGGGGTGGGAGAAGTGGCAGCAATTAATACTGTGGCCACCAAATTCCATCCTCATTGGCCAGATGATACAGCTTTGTGCTCTGGATCCAGCCTGAGGATATGCAGACCTGGATGAGTTGAGCACCATTGGCCTACGCCAGGGGCTGGCATTTATTTCAGGCGGAGGGCCGCTTACTGAGTTTTGGCAAGCCATCCAGGGCTAGATGACAGGCAGACAGGGGCAGATAAATACTGATTTTCAAAATTTTTTAGGGGCCTTGCAGGTTGGATAGAATGGCCTGCGGGGGCCACATGTGGCCCACGGGCTGCATTTTGCCCACCCCGGTCTATGGTAACCAGCAGCTCATTTTGGCAGCAATTTTGGCAGTATGAATGAGTTACTGTAACAGGGGCCAAGCCCCTATTACAGAGAATACAGAGAGACCAGAAAATGGGCCTGGTCCCTTTAAGACCAAGGCCTTTTGGACTAGCAAGGCCAGGTAGGTGTAGATGACAGTGGGTGCAGATGACAGGGGGAAATGCCCTGGAAAGATAAAACTCACCCTGCAAAGAGGCGTGGGGGCAGAAGGGTCTGACTGAGGAGATAGCTGGATGGCCTACTTAGAGGAGAGTAGACCCTGCCAGCTCCTGTAAGTCCTGTTAGAAGGGGGAGAAGTTTTGCTAGAGTTGTCTTTCGCTGCTGGTTTGATGAACTGTGTGTTGATCCTTGCAATAAGACTGTGTCCATCATCCCAAGGTGGGGAAGAAGTTTATGTTAGGTACCCTCCTTCTTTCCTTCCTTCCTTTCATTCGACAGACACCTGCTGGACTGAAAGTGACTGTAACGGGAGATGTGGAGGCTGCAGAACAGAGTGTTGCAGCACCCTGGCTAACCTAGTTCCCAGGAGGAAGGGGTTAGTTGCAGAAAACAGTCTGAGGGCCTGCTGCAGTAGTGCAAGACCTTTAAGTAAGGTGGCTGCAAAGTCCAAAATCTCAGGTTCCAGCTCCAGAAAAGTGAAAACCCTGCAGCAGCCCAGAGCCTGAAACCCTGAACTGAGAGTCAGAGACTGAGGAGCCAGGCTGCAAAACAGAAGGAGGATACAGGTGAAGCAACAGCCTAACCAGGAAACCCAGGATGCCACCTAGGAGGAGCCCTGACGGGGGACAAGATCTGGCCTCAAGAGTCCTCCCCTCTTCTGCTTCAAACAGTGGTAAGGCACCTTGCATATTAACTCTCTCCCCAAAAAGGTGTGGCAGGCCTGGGGTCTAGGAGGACTCTGAGTAGGGTGGGAAGGCAGGATGGATGGAGGGATCCCCTTTTCCCTTGGGTCCTGCCACAGTAACCTAAAGAAATTTCTCACTAATACTTTTTTGCTTAGTCAAGAAGAATCCAAGCCCATGCAGATCATTTGAGGCTCACAAAAAGAAAAAGCCTGAGAAGCCCAGAAAACAGCCCAGGAAAGTATCCCAAAGTTTGTAGAATTTGTGGATCATGCACAATTTTATGTTGAACATCAGCACAAATGGGTGGATCTTACAAGAATAACACTATCTACCATTTTTTCCCTTAAAACCTGCTGCTACATGGCTGTGGCAAGACCTCTACTCTAACATACTGCATTCGGTTCTCGTATTGATACTTTATAAAGAATGTCAAAAGTGGAAAAGGTTAAAAAGAGTCACAGGAATGAGTCAGGGTCTAGAAACCACATCTTAGAATGAAAACACAATGACCCAATCTATATAGCTAACTGAAAAAAAGTGAAGCGGTTCTTTGACATGACCTCTAAGTACCTATGCAAATGACTTTTAAATAAAAAGAGATGCTTTTTAATACAGATCAAGGTACAACAGCTGAAAGCCGAACAAAGAAAAATCCCAACTTGAAATAAAGCAGGCCTTTTTTCAACAATAAAGGTAATTCTCAACTATTAGATCCTCCCCAAGGCAGACACCCTAAAATCTGTAGGAGACAAAGGGGCCCTACCTTTCCTATCTAGCTGGTCTCCAGTCACCATCTCCTTATGGCCCATTAACCACTGCTCTTTCTGCATGTCTCTCTAGCTACCCTTAAAAAACAAGCTTTCCCAAAGTGTAAAACTGTGTAGATAATTCAGTTTCAAACTTGTGCTGGTGTCTACATTTGATTAGGAAATAGAGTCCGTGGGCAAAAAACCAGCCAGTTCCACTGCCCCTTGCTCCCACCAACTTCAGAGTTGGGTTATCTGAGATCCCTCAAAGATTACTTTTGTGAATTGTGAAGTAAAGGAGGGAGTATGTTGCAGAGATGGAACGCCCCTGAAAGGGGCCTTTGGAAATCAGGAGAGCAGGGGAAATAAATTTATATTTTTATAGGTTAAAAATTCATAGCCCAGGGGCAACCCAGTGCACCATGATGGATTAAAGTCCACTCAAAGTTTGTTTCCATGAGAGTGCAGAGACATATGTTACATTCTGGGGAAAAGCTAATATTTTGTACTGTGAACACTTGTGAGTCTCACCAAAAGAAGGGTTCACAGGTATTGATAAACCCTAGAGGGTGTCTTATCTCTGTCATGAACATGGGGGATTGCCATTAGGGATTTCAAGTGATAAGAGGAATTAACAGTGGGGAAAGGAGATGTGGAAGGAGCTATATCCTCCCATACAGAAAGACAATAACTGCATTAACAAGGCGGCAAGCTATTGTGCCTTAATAAATGGCAGTAGTAGAATTCTATCCAGAGGCTTGATAACATTATCTATTAGAAGACATATTCTTTCTTTCTTTCTTTCTTTCTTTCTTTCTTTCTCTATTCCCTCCCTGACAGACTTTTGCCATCTTGCATGGTTGACTATTTGGGATACTTTTAGAAGTCATTTTCTTTCTTCGTATTAAGAGAAATTATAGGTTAAGATAAATTACCGGGTGTAAGTGTCTGAAGCCTAACTCATGTCAGCCCTTTCCACTGCATCACTGCTACAATATTAGGCTGGAATTCTTTGGTCTATTTACATTCTGTAGCATCCGAATGTACGAAAAGTGTTGTACTTTGTATCCATGCTAGCATGAGCAACCATATGTTGTGCCACTCAATAATACATACAGAGGCTTTATGCTGTCTGCTGACCCATGGGGATTCCCAGCAACAGAAGGCCATAACTATAACAACATCATACTGAGAAAGGTATTAAAATTCACTAATCATAGGAAAAAGGGTTCTCTCTCATCCTAAACTCTCCCTGCTGTGCAAAGAGCTATTTTCCAAACAGAAGTCTCATTCTCCTGGCTTTGGTGGATTTTAGAAAGCTTGCAGTTGCACAAGAAATCAAGCACAGGGAACTATTTTTGCTGTAAACTCTCCAGGGCTGCAGCACAAATGAGTTGTTGGAAGAATCACTCCATCTCCTCCCCACCACACCCAGCGGAGCAGATGGCACCTGTTCTGATGGGGCGGGCACATGAACAGACCTTGCTGTGGACTCGGATGGGAACAGGGGGCACCGTGTTGAAAACAATGACGGGGTTCACGATGCCCCCCCACACCTCGTTTGATCCGTGGGCCAGAGAGAGACGGACTTTAGAGCTGGAAATGTCCTGACCCATCCCTCTGCGGGTGAAGAAAACAGAACGTGTCCAGCTTGATCCCCCACCCCAGGCGCTGCAGGGACGCAGGAGCCCCCCGAGAGCCTGGCCACAGCTGGGTCCATGCATCCTTCCCCACCAGGCACCACCGCAGCGAGGTCCCAAGCTTTCCCCGGGGGGGGGGGGGGGTTGGCTGCCTGCCTCTGGCTCTCCCTCCCCGCTGGCTAGATGCTGTCATACAACCAAGGGAATGATCGAAGGGAGAGATCAGGTTTCAGCTCCTTTCCTCCAGGACCTGCTGCCGCTGCAACACGCATCATCCCTGGTCTCGGAGCCCTGCATCCCCGGAGCGCCAGCATCCTTGCCCCCGCCCGGGCTTTACCTGGCCGTGCCGCCGGGCACCTGCAGAAGGAGCTTCGGGCCTCTGGGGCCGGGGCTGCAGGGAGGGGGTGGAAGGAGCCCGGTGCTCACGGAGCAGCTGGATCCCAAATGGCTGCTGCTGTGCGGTGCCTGCGACTGCAGCCGGATCTCTGCCGCGGTGCGGGAATGTGCTGTCTCACGCTGGACAGGCTCCTCCCGAGCAGAGCCGCTCCCGCCTCCTCCTCGCCCCTGGCACTGACATCGCTGCCCTTCCCGCCTCCTCCAGCCCGGCCCGCTCGCGGGCGGGGGGGCGGTGCAGGAGCAGGTGCCCCCAGGGCCCGGGCGTCTGGACTCGGGGCCCTAGCGGGGTGGCATTCGCGTGAAGGGCTGGGCAACTCCACAAGGGACCTCGTGGGCATTTGGCTTTTGCAAGTGCGTGGCCCACATCACGTCCTGCCTGCAGCTGGCTTGAAAAGGCCGAATCAAGGTTGTGATGGTGCCAAGTGGTCGGAGCGGGGTGCGGGGTTATCATCAGCAGGGATCCTGGTTTTCTCTGATTTAAAAAAAAAAAATCCCTCGTTTTGGGATTTAAAAAAGTAACCCAACATTCATTTTAATCATGGGAAAATGTGGGTTTTGGGTTACTTTTTTCAATCGGAAGATTAAGGATTTTTTTTTTTTTAATCAGAGAAAACCAGGATCCCTGATCATCAGCCTCACCTCGGCCATGACTCATTCTGGCTTCTTGTGCCCACGCTGGTTGTGGCCCACACCTGCTCTGCCTCCCCCCCATAGCTCGATCCATTTGGGCCCCACATCTCTTCACAGTGCCACAGCAAGCAGGAGGCAAGTGGGGCAACTGCCCCAAGGCACCAAAGCAAAGGGGGCACCAACAGGGTGCTGCCTAACCGGGTCGGGATGTGAAACAGACCCAGAAGGGGCTCACTTGGGGGGCGCGGGAACAGGGAAAGGGTGGCTGCTGCCACTGTGTGCATGCCCGGCAAGCACGGGGAGGAGCGCACATGCCCTCCCAGATCTGTGCACAGGGTGAGGGTGGGCTACCGCTGCGGGCTTTGCCCTGGGCACCAAACTGGGGCTTCGGCACTGTCTCTTCAGCTCCACAGCCCCAGCTTCACATCTGACCACTCGCCACCCCCACCACCCCCTGCCAACGCCAGCTCTCCACCCCCCACCCCACTGCTGACACCGGGGCTGCTGGCTTCTTCAGCCGCTCAGGGAGCCCCAAAACTATTTCTTGCAGGGGACCCCAAAAAATTGTGAGCCGGCTCTGTCTTCACCCACCTCTCCCAGGCCAAGGGGGAGTACTACACTAGGACCTTCTCCCTTTTCTCACTCCAAGTTTTGGAGGGAAAGAGGAGGGAAGGGGATAAAGCAGCCCTCTCAGTGTTTATAGAACAGGAGAGACAGGAGGGTAGCCCTGCACTAGGTGGGATTTTTTGCTCTCTCCTCCCCAATTACCTCTAGTGAAAATAAGTTCCCAAGGGGAAGGGAAAGATTTGTGTCCACCTCTGCAGCAGCCCTGATTTGTTGGTCTTTCCCAAGGACTAGGCAAGTGAGAACAGTAGCCAGGGTTTTTTCCCTTGACCATAATAAAAACATACAGCAGTCAGCAACTCTACTTCCTGTTTAGAAACTTTATTTCCCAGAACTAGAACCCACTGCTATAAGGCAAACTTTAAGTATTGGTCTGTGACAAGCTATACTTTAGTCCAGAGCAGAGCAATTATTTTGGGTGGAGGGCCACTTACTGAGTTTTGGCAAGCCATTGAGGGGCGCATGACAGGCAGCCAGGGGCAGATAAATATTAATTTTCTAAAATTTTTAGGGGATCTGCAGGCTGGATAGAATGGCCTGGCAGGCCACATCTGGCCTGTGCGCCACATTTTATCCACCCCTGCTTTAATCTATGGTAGATAATACAGATATGCACCATTTTGAGACAGGTGTCTCAGACCACATTCAGTCTGCTTCACTGGGAAGCTCCACATGGTGTCAATGGCACCTAATATTATCAGCCACTCTGCTCAGAGGAATGTCCCTCTTCTAAACTATAACACCCAAAGGCATCAGAGATTCACATGACGTCCAGCTGATGTCAAACTGACCTGGGTTGCAACAAATAATAGATTTGGCCATGAAAACAAAAAGCTTTGAGGAAGAGTTGATACGCTGTAGGTCAGCTGCAGTTAAAGGCATATGATGAAACAGTGCTCCCCAATTAATCTGAAGGTTAAATAGCAAATATCCAGCTCCATGTGGATTCATTCCTTTTTTCCGTATTCCTTAAAGTTTACTAGCAAAGCCATAGTAGCCATGCAGGATAGAACACCTAGAAAGAGACTTTGGGCCATGGTTTTTAACATTAATTAGTGATTTGGGAGATAATGATTTGTTGAGCCTCCATTTTTATATGCCTAACTTGGGTCACGTTCTGAATATTTGCCCTTGCAAAGTTAGGCACCCAAAAACAGAGTTTTCCAAAATCAGTATTGTTAAAATCTTTCCTTTAATCTTAATTTCAGATTTGGAATAAATCTTCATGGTTTATTACTTGTCCTGTACCGTTTGTACACAGGACTGGAATGGACTACCTGGGCTATTGAGTCAATCCCCTTGTAATAATGGGCAACCATGCAATAGACACAGACTCCAAAAAAGTCCATAAGAATATCCATTCTTACTTCCCCATTACCACTGTGAGCCACAAGTCACACACAACACTCTGTGATAACCTTTGGCTCTTTAGCATCAAAAAACCAGAGCTCAACAATTTTTTACCCTATGGCTGTGATCCAGGTTCGGTATTTAACCACCTTTGTTCCAAAGCATAATTCAAACTGGTTTTTCACTAGTCCCTCCCACAAAACTCACTTAACACTTCTACTGTGGGCTGAAAATTTCCCTGTGAGTCTACACTAGGGTTTCTCTGCATGCATAGAGACATGATTCTACCACACCTAACGGCTGAATAAGCAATCTAGTGATTCAAATTGCCGCTGAGAGGCAACTGCACTCACCCTAAATCCTTGGAAAGACCACTACTGATAACAGGAAGACCCATAACTAATTTGCATCCATGTTACTGAGTTCAATTTAAAAAAAATGACAGGAAGTGTGATGCCCACTTTCTGTCTCATAGCCTGGTAGAACAATACAGGAAACAGGCTGGCACCCACGACTCCTCTCCAAGAGACGTGGCACAGCTGGTTGGCTACAGAGCCAGGTTTCCACTTGCTGATTCCAAACATTGTTTATGCATTCTGCATTGGACATTATATAGCTGGCACAGGAAGCCCGCTCCCCAGCCAGCTCCCACCTGGCAGGGCTAGACACTGGCCAGCGGGGCCCCTTTGGTGAGGCAGGGACCAGGGTTAGCCCCCTCCCTCCAGCAGCCAGCGGAGGGGACAGGAGGGGGCTTATTCTGCTGCTTGGTGGCAGATGGAGCAGCTAGACCTGGCTGCAGTCCCCCACGGACAGTGGGGTAGAGGGGAGAGTAACCCCCCCTCAGTAGCCATGCTGGCCTGCCGCTACAGCAATGCAGGGGGGCACCCAGAAAATCTGATTTGAGCCTCTGCTGATGGGACAGGAAGGGGGGAATGAAACCCCTCTCTGGCCAGACCCCTGGATCAGAGAGCCCAGCCCAGAGAGCATGTTGGCATGCTGGGGGACTCTGGTTTAACTTAAATCAGGAAGGGGTCTGGGACAGACATTGCATAAACTGGTTTAAGCCAAGTCAGTTAAGTCTGATATTACATCCAGCCAGGTTTATCTCAAACCGGTTTCAGCCATTTTAAAACTGGTTTATGTGCACTGAATATCTGTTCTGTTACAGGTTTAAAACAGTTTCTGATCACTTAAACTGGTTTATGTGTAATGTCTCAGAACTACTGGTGCAGTCATGAACGTTGGATGCCTCCTGAGGCTGAGTGGGCACAGCGAGCTCCCACAGGTGACGGTGGCAGTGGCAAGGAGGAGGATGTGGCGAGCACCAACCGGAGATTGGTGACCACCTGCGGACGCTGTCAGCAGTGGCGGCAGCGATGGGGGGTGGTAAGCGATGACCATCCGCAGGCACCAACAGCAGCGCCAGCAGCAGCCAATCTAAGGGAGTGCCCTGCCAATCTTAGGGGGTGCATGTGCACCCACATGCACCCCCTATACATCGCCAATGGGTGCAGTTAGGGTTGCCAACTCTGTTTGAATCTATTCCTGAAGGTTTCATCACATGACGTAATGACATTAATGACTGATCTGCTGTACTCTAAATCTCATTCACTACAGAGCTATCATTTTGCCTTCAGTGGAAATAAGGAGTGTCATATGAATCATAATTCACATTTTAAGCCTACTGCATAAATAAACAACACACAATGCAAACCTGCCCATGTGCTTGTGTATTACAGATTATGGTGCATAGACATTACATCAGGAAGGCAAATGCACATTTTAAAAACCCACTGAACTACTGTATAAATCAGATCCAACATTTAATATTTATTTTAATAAATACCCTATCAATTTTCTCCCTGGTGACTCTCAGCAGTCTCCTAGAGATTTATATCTAATTCCTGGAGACTCCAGGGCAATCCTGGAGGGTTGGCAACCATGGATGCCATAGTTCTCAACCTTTTTTAGACTCCAGGCACAACTCAGAAATTGACAGCTCTGAGTTTCCACTCATTTTTTGACTATGGAAAAATGATAAAACAATTTTTCTGTTGCAAAGAACTCAGAAAGACCATAACAGGTCAGAATGGTTTTGACACTATGGATTCCTATTTGAAATCTCTGTGTTAGACTGTGAAGGTGTTTGTAGTCTATGGCTGTTTGTAAATTGAGTAGTGATATGCACCATGTCATACTCTACTGAACATACCACTTGACAGTTTCTAAGTGAAACACTTTCAAATTGAGAAAAAGATACCATTAAGCCATGATACCCACTGCTGTACCATTATATTGTTGTTGTTATGGTATCATCAAAGTTGTGTTTAGCATTTTTTTAACACAGAATCTTCAAAAGACAAATCTTTTTTTAAAAGGCAGTATTTAGTAACACTTAACTGACTACATAAGAGGATGCAGTATACATACATCATAAATACCATTACTTATAAATTACATGTTATGCTATGTTATATTAGCATAAATAATTAGATTTAAAAGCTTACAGAGTCCTAAATTTTTATTACAAAGTAATTAAATTCTGTAATTGCTCACATGGCAATTATATTTCTTTAAAACCACTGTAAAAAAAGTCCACAAAACAGATGCATTTTTGATGTGTTGCATTCAATTTTGTGATATAGGGACTGTGTCAAGTCCATAACATAAGTGTTGTTCAACACAGAAGATACCTAGGGTGGAATTCTAGAATGCTCTGCATGCCTACATACCAGTTTTTGTGCCACATAAGTGACATTTTTGGTGCCTGCAAACTGTTGGTGCTTCTATTGCCCCCTGCAGGAGGAATGCATAAGCATCCACAAAGCTTCTCATCATACTCAACAGTTTGTGCAAAGCTTTGCCGGCTGTTTGGTTTCAATGCTGTTTCGACTTGTTTTGAGCTCGAAACAGTGGAATCGAAATGAAACAAAGGGTTTCAAAACAGTCTCGAAACAAAATGAGGCCAGCTGAAACATTTTGAAAGTTTCAAAAGGTTTCAAGTTTCAAAGCAGCAGCCAGGTGGTGGGAGAGCCAGGGCTGCACTCTGACTGGCTCCACAGCCCCATGTGGCTCAGCCCCGTGGGGAGCGCAGCCCTGGCTCTCCCCACCTCCCACCGCTGGGGCTGTGCTTCATGGGGCTGGCGGAGCTGATCAGAGCACAGCCGGCTATGCCTGCCTCCCAACACCAGGCTGCGCTCCGATCGACTCCACCAGCCCCATGGAGCTCAGCCTGGTGGTGGGAGGCCTGCACAGCTGATGCTGAACTCTGCTTCCCACCACCAAGCTGAGTTCCACGGGGCTGTGAGCCACTGGGAACTGAGCCTGGCAGGGGGAAGCGCCTCTTGCCGCCAGGCTCCTTCCCCAGTGCAGGGAAACTCAGCCAAGCTGGGGGAGACACCTCCCCGAGCCAGGCTCTGTCCCCAGTAGGGGGGAACTAAGCCCGGGTGGGGGATGCATCTCTCCTAGCTGGGCTCTTTCCCCAGTGTGGGGAAATTCAGCCTGGCTGAGGGACGCGCCTCCTGGCTCTGGTGCAGGACCCAGGGAAAATCAGTCCATGCTGGGACCCGTCCCTGTACCTGCAGAAGCTGATTTGCCCTGGGCCCTGCACCAGAGCTGATCAGAGGAGGGTGCAGGGTCCGAGGCAAATCAGCTCATGCAGGGTATAGCCTGGCCAGAGTATAGGCTATTGAGTAGGGCTGTGCGAAACAGCATTGTTCTGCTTCGATGTCTGTTTCAACGGAACAGTGTTTCATTTTGAGTTGAGTTTCATTTCAAAAGCACTGTTTCATTTTGTTTTGTCTAAACTCTATGGCTGTTTCAATGCTGTTTCTATGTTTCACCCATAGCCAGTGCTGGAAAAATGGGTGCTGCTGCTGGCCCCAAGTGGCAGCACCAGCCTCCTGTGATCTGGGAGGCAGATCGGGGGTCTGCACCCCTGGGAGCAGTCTAGCACAGCCCCCACAGCCCTCCCGGGAATGCAGGCAGCCCCAATCTGCGTGCTGAATGACAGAAGACTGGTGCTGCCAGCTGAACGCAGCCCATGCCAGGAAGATTGGTGCTGATGCTGGCCCCAGCTGGCAGCACCAGCCTCCTGTCTTCCCGCAGGCATATCAGGGGCTCACCCACACCCCCGGGAGGGCTGCGGGGGCTGTGCCAGACTGGTCCGGGGACGCAGGCCCCCATCTGCCTCCCAGATCACAGGAGGCTGGTGCTGCCACTTGGGGCCAGCAGCAGCACCCATTTTTCCAGCACTGGCTATGGGTGAAACATAGAAACAGCATTGAAACAGCCATAGAGTTTAGACAAAACAAAATGAAACAGTGCTTTTGAAATGAAACTCAACTCAAAATGAAACACTGTTCCGTTGAAACAGACATCGAAGCAGAACAATGCTGTTTCGCACAGCCCTACTCAATAGCCTATACTCTGGCCAGGCAAGTAAACAGTTCTGCATGCATACAGCCACATCTCCAAAAAAAAATTTTAAAGGCCCAGCAGGAGGAATATTCTCCTCTGGCCTAGTTCCAGTAGCCAGTAGCTAGGGGCATTTTTCTGGAAAGTTTCCCCTTGCTCACAGGAAATTTAAACTTACGTCTCCCTGACTTTCTAGCATAGCACTCCCTGACTTCCTACCAGAACATTACCCAGGACCCTCTCCAGTGCTCCTTTCAAAGCTGATCTGCTGACCTTTGCATTAAATAGCCATTGGATAAAATAGATGGAGAGTAGCAGGTACATTTCTGCCTCACTGGGGAGGAAGGGTCCAGACTACAACCAAGACCCCTCACCACTTCACATTTAACTGATATTTGTAAAATTTTTCAAGTACCATATTTACTTGAATGTAAGACAGGGTATTTACATTGTCTATCATTAAACTGCTACCCAAAGCAGCATGTGTTCAACAATGAAAACTAACTATGAAGTTGATTAAATGCAGTCAACACTGAGTAGGCCTATAAAACACATGGCCTACACTGGGCAAACATACTGACGGAAACCTTTTTTCTGGGGGTGGCATCCTACATGCAAGCCCCAGGCCTGAAAGCCATGGAGTTCAGATGCCCCCTAGCCTTACTGGTTCCTAGCCAAAAGGCCGAGGAGCAGTTACAGGAAAAGCGTGAAAGTAGTTCCCCGTTGCCACAAAATTGATGGAAATATTTTTAACCTTATTTTTATTACAAATTTTATTAAAAATCACTCTGCACTTACAAAGCAGAACATATTGAGCAGCCGTGTTTTACCAAGACTTCATAATCACAAAACTACAGATCAAAAACATACTACATATATTAAACCCTTAAATAACATACATCAACTTCCCACAGAAACTTCTTACAGTATTCTATTTCTTCATACAGAACCTCATGAATATCAATTAACCTCCCTCTAAAACACATACACACACACGCGCGCGCAGGTACGCAAGCACGCACGCACACACACACACACACACAACTATTACTTCAGTAACCACATGAAACTCTCTGCTTCTCCATCAGTCCTCTATCTTGGCTCAGTGAAACAAATGTGTCCAGTCTTTTTTCCTCACTTCTTCTTTGCCTCCCCTTCTCCAATCTCTTTCTTGTCCCAATCAATGTAGCATTTCAGTTCATGAAGTCCTAGCTTCAGGAACTCTCAGTAAAAGCCACCCCCTTAATCACCCGGAGGCTTCTTTCATAGATTCATAAATGTAGGGCCCAAGGGGACCTGAGCAGATCATCAAGTCCGATCCCCTGCCTTGGGCAGGAATGAATTCTGGGCTCGTATGACCCCTACTAAGTTAAGCTCATATGAGCCCAGCTAGGTAGTTATCAAGCCTCCTTTTAAAGACCCCTAAGGTAGGAGCCAGCACCACTTCCCTTGGAAGCTGGTTCCAGACCCTGGCCGCCCTGACTGTGAAGTAGTGCCTCCTGACGTCTAGCCTGAACCTACTCTCAATCAACTTGGATCACCTCCTTGGACCTGCTCATGATGCATCTGTGGATACATGACAAGGTGCGGTTAGCCTTGATGACCACGTCCTCACATTGGCGGCCCATGTTCATTTTGGAATCAATAATGACTCCAAGATCTCTTTCTGCCACTGTGCTTTCAAGAAGGGAGTTCCCCAGCCTATAGGTAAGCTGCTGGTTCTTCCTGCCCAAGTGCAGTACTTTGCACTTGTCAGTATTGAATCCCATCCTACTCACATTTGCCCACCCCTGTAACCTGTCCAGGTCCAGTTGTATTCTGTCCCTCCCTTCTAGCATGCCCACCTCGCCCCAAATCTTGGCGTCATCAGCGAATTTGAACAGGGTGCTTTTCACCCCCTCGTCCAAGTTGCTGATAAAGAAGTTGAACAGTACGGGTCCGAGGACTGAGCCCTGGGGGACTCCACTGCCCACCTCCCTCCAGGTCGAATATGACCCATCCACCACCACTCTCTGGGTGCAGTCCCCTAGCAAATTTGCAACCCGTCTGACTGTGTAGGCATCAATGCCACAGTCACTTAGCTTTTTAATGAGAATGGGGTGGGAAACAGTGTCAAAGGCCTTCCTGAAGTCCAGAAAGACTACATACACCGCTACACCTGCATCCAATGATTTTGTGACCTGATCGTAGAAGGCTATCAGATTGGTCTGACAGGACCTGCCCTTAATGAACCCATGCTGGTTGCCCTTGAGCATCCTCCCCCCTGCTGGTCCCTCCCAGATGTGCTCCTGCGTAATTTTTTCAAAAACCTTCCCCAGGACCAAAGTAAGACTAACAGGCCTATAGTTGCCTGGGTCCTCCCTCCTCCCTTTTTTGAAAATAGAGACCACATTGGCCTTCTTCCAGTCTTCTGGCACCTGGCCAGAGCACCACAAGAGCTCATAAAGCCATGCCAGGGGCCCTGTGATGACCCCTGCTAATTCCTTCAGCACCCTAGGGTGGAGAGTGTCTGGACCTCCTGATTTGAATACATCCAGCCCCTCCAGAAGTTCCCTAACTCGGTCCTCCCTTACCCTAGGCCTGGCGTAGTCACTGCTGAGTCCATCCTGAATCCCAGTGGTGGAGAAGTGCCAGTCTCTGCTAAGAAAAATGAAGGCAAAGAATTTGTTAAAAAGGTCTGCTTTTTCATCTGGTGCAACCACCAGATTGCCAAGTGTATCCTACAGGGGCCCCATGTTGCCTGGTGCCTTCTTTTTACTCCCTATGTATTTAAAAAAGGACTTTTTGTTGTCCTTGATCCTTGTTGCTAGCCTTAGTTCCGTCTCTGCCTTAGCCTTCTTAATAGCCTCCCTACAGACTCTTGCTATGGAGGTATAATCCTCTTTGGTGATAGCCCTCGCCCCCTCCACTGCATGTACACCTCCTTTTTGGCTTTCAGACATTCCTGAATGCCTTGGTGAGCCAAGGGGGCTTTTGATAACTCTTGCCCACTTTGACTCGCATTGGGACTGTCAGCCCTTGGGCCCGGAAGATCGCCTCCTTCAGGAATGACCACTCGACTTGGACACCTAGTTCCCCTACTCTCAGGGACTGCAATGCCTCTCCTACCAATCTTCTCAACTCGTTGAAGTTAGTCCTCCTAAAGTCAAGAGCTACTGTCTTGCTGCAGGCCCTTGACACCCTGTGCTGGATGGTGAATTCCAGTAGGCAATGATCGCTATCGCCCAGGTGGTCGAGGACCTGGAATCCCCTCACCAGGTCGTCGCCTGTGGACAGGACCAGGTCCAGCAGGGCATTCCCCCTAGGGCACCTCCTGGGTTAAGTGGAGGTCTTGTATCCCAGCAAGAAACCTACATGAGCGGTCAGACCTGGCTGACTGGTCCTCCCAGCAAATGTCTGGGTAGTTTAGATCACCCATGATGACTACATCCCTTGACTCAACTGCCTCCATGAGCTGACGTGAGAATTTCCAGTCTAGCTCTTTCCCCTGGTTGGGTGGTCTGTAGTAGACACCCACCGTTAAGTCCCTTTCCCCAAGACCCCCTTGTATTCTGACCCAGAGCACTTCAGCCTGCCCCTCCTCTGACCCCATCCTGTTAGTTGAGGATGTGTATTGCTTTTTGAGGTAGAGTGTCACACCTCCACCTTTCCTCCCCGTTCTGTCCTGCCTGTATAGTTTGTAGCCCCTAATGTTTACCACCCAGTTGTGGGTTGAATCACACCAGGTTTCTATGTGCCCTACTATGTCTGGGTTTGTACTAGCTATCCAGAGGGAGAGTTCCTCCTGCTTATTCCCCGTACTTTGAGCATTAGTGTAAAGGCATTTAAGGCCTCCTGTCAGTGTGTGCCCTGCCCCCCCCCCCAATTCCTAGGACTATCTGGACCCTTGTCACTTAACTTGGGTAGTTCTTGCGCTCATCACTTGTTTTGCCTGGGAGGTGTCCTCATGTCTTCCTGTGGCCCCATCCCCTGGCGAAGCTAGTTTAAAGCACGCCGTACGAGATCAGCCAACCTGAAAGAGAAGACATGCTTGCGTTTAGGGGAGAGGTGAAGCCCATCCCACCCAAGCATGCCCCCTGCGTGAAAATGTGGGTCATTGTCCATGAACCTGAGGCTTGCGTGGTGGCACCAGCTCCGAAGCCTCCAGTTGATCTCATTGATGCAGGCCTCATGACACTGTCCACATCTACTTACTGGGACAACAGAGGAGAATACCACCTGTGCCCCCATCTCCTTAAGCTTGGCCCCCAAGGCCTTGTAGTCCTTCATGATGTGGTCTGGGTTGCCCCTGGCTGCATCATTTGTTCCCACATGGATTAGGACCATGGGGTACTGGTCCGAGGGTTGAATGAAAGCCGGGATCCTCTCTGTGACATCCTGAATCCGAGCCCCAGGCAGGTAGCAGACCTCCCGTGCCATGCGGTTGGGTCAGCAGATGGGACCCTCCGTTCCCATCAGGATGGAACCTCCAATAATGAGAACTCGGCATTTCTTCCTCTTAGTGCTCCCTCTCTGCGCCATATGTCATGTGTGGAGTGGCACCATCCCCACTGGAAACTTCCTCTTTGTCCTTCTCCTCCAAGGCTGCCAGGGCCTTGTATCTGTTTCTGAGTAGTACCTGGGGAGCCTCCACCATGCTAGCCCAAGCAGCTCTGTGTCTGGTGGGTACCTTCTGCCACTCCTCTGTTGTGCATGTCTCCTGGGGGGTCTGTACGCAGGACAACTGGTCCTGCAGTGAACAGAAATTCTTACTTTCCATATAGTGGTTTTAACACTTGCTAACAGTGCCCTTAATATTGTTTCCTCGGGCCCTTTAGTTTGAGTCCATACAGTACCATTTCTTGTGTTAAGGACTGGCTTATTTTTGTGACACTCAAAAAATGACATACCCTTTCCTACACACCTTTGCATATGTACACTCCCAAAATACAAGTCCCATCACTGGCAAGATATTTCATATGATCAGCCACTCTATATCAGCAGCCTCCCCTTTCTGTCATTCATCAACTACTTCCCTTCACACCATTTTCACTTGTCCTTCTGTAAGATTCCCCATCAATGCCATCTCTTACAATCTGCCAGCCCCTTGTGATCTTTCAGGCCCTCCAGCCCCCCCCCCCCCACCCACATTTTGTATAGCCGT
>NW_017729004.1:58668260-58671442 GCF_001723915.1 Gavialis gangeticus | reverse complement strand
GGCCCCCCAGCCCCCCCCCCCCACACACACATTTTGTATAGCCTTACAACTTTCCATTCTTTTGTAATGAACAAGAGGTTGCCACACTCGTAGCTTGTTCCAAGACCCCCCATACATTCACTATCTTCTCAAGATCATATCTGCCAAAAATCAGCTAACGCATGCTGCTTTCCATTCCCCCTTTTGCTGCTTTACATATTGCACTTACATAGTTTGTGGAAATGAACAACTCTATGTCTGGCCTCCCCATCCCCACCCCACATCTCTCTTGCTTTATACAGTTCCATTCCAGCTAGCCTTTCTCTTTTTGCTTTCCAAAAGAACACACATATTCCCCTTTGGCTTTTCACTAACTGCTTCCATTACGGTGGAAACAATTCTGGTGTACAAAGTGATTGGCAGTAGTATCACCTTAACTGCTGCTACTTTTCCAGCAAAGGACAGGGTCCTTCCTATCTCCAACCATAATACTAGTTGTGGCAGTGCACCTTTGAGTGTTTGCCACTTTAAGGGCTTGAGCAGGCTGTGAGGCAGCCTGCAGGTGACTACAGAGCTAATCAGATGGTCAAATGACAGCCAGGAAGCCACCTGATTGGAGCAGAGCTGAGCAGCCTCGGAATAAAAGCAGGCCCTGAGGAACAGAGCCAGCAGTCATTGAAGGGATGCTGCTGGAATGAGATCACCCAGCTGGAGATCTGCTGCTCCCAGAAACATTCTGGAGGTCAGGGTAGGTTCTCGAGTGGTCAAAGCAAGGGGGCCAGGGCCAAAAGGCCAAAGGGAAACTAAGCACACCATGAGGGGCAGGCCAGGGCTGTGGAGAGCTACTGGAACCTGGACTGGCCTGGAGGCAGGGCCAGAGCCTAAAAGAGGCTGACGGCCCCTTCGATGGGGGGGACATCACTGCCAAAGAGGATAATCAGTCAGCCGACCAACATGCTGAAATGACTGGGGATGAAGCCCAGCCTCCTGATGGGAGGAATCCTATAAAGGGGCCCAAGAGAGATGGGGCCAATGACTGAGAGCAAGCTATGAGATGGAGGCTACAGAGTGCCCAGGAGTGGGTAGCTATGGAGAACATCCAGGAGCCCCATGAGGGGAGAAAGGACCAGGGCAGGTAAGCCTTCAGTTGGTCCTGGGGAATGACTTAAAACTATACCTTGCTGGGGTAGGATGGTGTGATGGGGCTGCCTGTGATTGGGTAGTCCCTAGAAAATGCCACATCAGTGCCTCCCTAGCGAAAGATGAGTATGGGGCACCAGAAAGTTTCAGCTCCCACTGCCTTGTGGGTGACCCTGTGGAGGTGAAAGGTAAGGAAGTACACCCTGACAGAAAAGCACCAGGCTTGGACAACAACATGGGGGCCAGGAGGGCCCAAGGCCCAAAGATTGAGAGAATAAGGCCAAGCAAGAGGCTGAGAGTAAGGTCCAGGTATGTCAACAGACGCCTGAGGCCTAAGTGGCCCATAGGCTGAGTTAGGGGTCCAGGTATGTCAGCAAACACCTGAGGCCTGAGTGGGCTGTAAGCCAAGAGTAGGGTCCAGGAAAGTCGACAGACACCTGAGGTCCAAGGGGCATAAAGCCCAGAAGCCCCAGTGAGGGGGCAGAGTAGTTATCCCAGTGAGGGGGCAGAGTGTGAGGGGCTAGAAGCCTAATGCGAGGCAAAGAGCCCAGAGCGTGTGGAACTAGAGGCCCAGTGAGGGGGCATGAGTAGTGGCCACAGTGAGGGCATGTGGCCAAGGCATGTCTACAGACACCTGAGGCCAAGTCTGGGCCAGAAGCTAAGTGCTGCCCAGCAATGGGGCTGGAGAAGTAACAGTGGAAGTAATTTCTGGGTACCATCTGTGAGGCATGGGACACAGTAAAGGTTGGAGCCGTGTATTATGCCCTTGGCATCAGGGCATTAAATGAGCAACCTCCCACATTTTTCCATCTAATTATGATGCATCAAGTCATGGCAGGTGAATCAGGGTGAACTTCCCTAGGCAGGTGGATGGGACAACATTGTGACTGGCCCTGATGATGGTCCCCTGTCACACTAGTATCATTACCCCACTTCTGGTTTTATCCTTCCGTATTCTTTGTGCCAGTGGCTTCATTGCACATGCAAACAATATTGGTGACAATGGGCACCCTTGTCTTATCCTGTTTGAATTATAAAGGCTCTGCTCAGATGTCCATTTGTTTGCACTTGGCTTTCTGCCTCTCTAGATACCGGTCTTATCCATCCTATTAATTTCTATGGGATATCAATTTCCCTTAGCACTTCAAATATAAAATCATGATCCACTCTATGATATGCTATTTTCAAATCCAAATTTGCTATTTCCACATATCATGGAATAATAATAAATAATAAAATTACTATTCTACCTGTAAAGTCCTTTCCCGCCTCTCCTTTTTCCCCCTATTTCTTCAAAAAACCTCTACTATATCTGTCCCTACCCATAGCCTGAATTTCTCATAAAATTCCATGTGTAGTCCATCTTTTCCTGGAGATTTTCCTCTTTTATGAGTTTTTAAGCGCTCCTCCACTTCCTTTAAACTTATCTTTTTTTTCTCCCATCTTCTATATCTCCTCTTCCTTTACTTTTTCTTTAATCTCTTCCAGAAAAATTCTTCATTTTCTTTCTTCTGGTATGGTTCTTCATAGAATCTCCTCATTGCTTCCAGCGGCTCCTCCTGCTTTGCCACTTGGTCCCCACCTTCTATCTGTACTGGTCCTAGCTCTCTCTTCACCTTCTTCACACTGGCCGAAAAGTATCAGGACCATTCGTTGTTTTCTTCCACCCATGGTGCTTTTGCTAAGCACATTTTCTCTTTCATCTTTCTGTAAAACCATCTTTCCAGCTCCTGTTTGGTCTTTTCCAGTTCCTCTTATACCTGTCTTTGTTTGTTCAGGTAGTTTTCCTTCAGCAGCTCCTGCATCTCTCAGTTCTCTAGTTGTTCTTTGCAGTTCTCTCAGTTAAGCTCCTGCTGATGTCAGTAAGAAACTTTCCATTGACTTCAGTGGGAAGTGGATTAGGCCTTAAGGCTCAACCCTCTATTAATGTCAGGAGGAAAAGTCCTGTTTGGATTCTCACTGATTTGCCCTTCAGGTTTCAGTCCAGATGCCTGGCAAAGTAAATTCCTGGAGGGAATCCAAAATTTGAAAGGAAAAGTAATAAAATCTAAGTATTATAAACT
>NW_017729004.1:58658424-58663260 GCF_001723915.1 Gavialis gangeticus | reverse complement strand
AGTTCTTTAGTTCTTCCTGCATTGCAGTGACAGTTCAAGGTGATGGTGACAGGCAAGTGGGCACTCAGGTGTGGTTTGTAATGGGAATGAGAATAGTGTAACTATAAAGGTGTATTTTTGGACTGTCAAGTGAACCACACCTGCCACAAGACATGTTGGTGTGTACTCTACCACTGCGCAAGTATCCTCCCTCCCAGACCCATCTTCTTGGTCTTTTGGCTAAGATCAAGTGAAACTGGGGACACCTGAACCCCAAGGCCTCTAGGACTGGGGCTTGCATGAATTTGGGGAGTATTTGAAGCCCCAGACTGATGGGTCTGAGAGAGAGGATACTTGCCCAGTGGCAGAGGCACTGAGACTTGATGACTGAGTTCTGTTAAGTCAAATTTTGGAACTTTGCCCAACTGAATCTGGAACTGTTTTGGCCCTTGAAACAATTTTTTCTAAAAAATAGCAAGGGGCAGAGGGCAAGGGCGCTGCCTGATGGCCCCCAGATTTATTTTTTCTGCTATAGCTGTGGGTGGGGGACAAATTCAAGGCAAGCCTGCAATAACTAAATTCTACACCTGGAAAATTATAACAAATGTGTAAGTTTTCCATATATAGAATCTAATTACTGGGGGGTCATCATATATTCAAGATCATCTTATATTTGAGTAAATGTGGTAGTTGCATTCTGCTGCTAGATTACGGTATACCTAAATGAATAATAAGATACTTATGTAAGAGGGCGGAGTTCCGGTTGCTTTGAAAAGTTTGAGTCTGAATTTTTGTCTAGTGAGTTCAAAATAGATGTAGTGCTAGGTTTAAGTCATTTAATTGTATTCTTAGCAGAGCAGTCAAAGGGCAAGGCAGAAGGAAAATCCAGTAATTAAGCAGATCTAATATTCCCACATGTCTCAGTTCACTTGCAGAGAAATATGTAATTAAGGGACAGACTTGGGCAAAAGGCTGTATAACGATAACATGAAATAAAAGAACTTTACCAAAATTGTAAGAATCTGGTGTCTGCCTTTCTTCCCCCACCCTCTCCCACTTTTTTTTTTAATTAAACACACAAGCTTGCAATGTTAAAAAAAAACAAACAAACTTTGCCCAGGTTAATAGGACCAAACTTTTAATATTTCATATCCATATAAAACCAGTGAAAAAATTATGTCGGCATCCTGTTTAAAGTCTATTTAAGTACTGTAAACCCCAGTTATTAATGAAGAATGACATGAGATGATTACAGCCAATAACAATTTGTGATGCAAAAATCAGAGACAAAGAACTGCGAGCACATTGTAGCCTTAGGCAACAGTAATTCCTGCCTTGCAAAGGGCAGTAACAGAGGAAATGAAAACCTTATTGGAAGTGTGTGCAGCTGGAAGATAAAAAAAAATGAATTTCAAAGCAGACATAACTAAGGGCTAATGAAAATGGCAAACCTGCTTTTAAGAGGCTTTCCATGTAAGACCTCACCTGGGCTCTGCAAATAACAGAGGATGTTACAGAATGCCTCCCAGCTATTCAAAAGGCCACATATTAAGCAAAGGATCAAAAGGAGGAATGAAAAAAAAATCAAAGTAAGCTTTAAAGAATATAGAATATCACGTCTAACACCATTATTATTGTTATTGCAGGTGTTATTATATGGCACCGTTACACATAGACTTCTTCATGTATAAGAAGTGCTTAGTCTTTCACAAGATGCTAAAAGGGATGGTTGTATGTTTGTTTCATTATGCATGGATTGTTGGAAAACTGTTGCAAGTAGCAACAATACTTAGCTCCCTACTAAAATAAGTTTTTGGTAAACAGTTGCCCCCTGGAATCTAAGTACAGGCAGTCCTCGACTTGCAACGTTTCAAGTTACAACATTTCACACTTACAACGTTTATAAATTGACACCCTGTTTCAATTTTACAATGCCAGTTTCAACTTTACAACACTTGTACATCACTCATCTTCCTGAAGAACATTTGTCCAAACTTCCTTGGACACTTTCTTTAAGAATGAAGACAAGTCTCTAGTAAAACCTGCAGCCAAGACGCCTGAGAAGACTCCAGCCAAGAACCCTTCAAAAAGTCCAACCAAGAGCCTTTCAAAAAGTCCAGCAAAGTCACCTCAAAGAAGTCCTTCCAAATCAATATGATTGCTATTTAGAATATAAATACATTCATGTAGCTATATTACTCATGTATAATTGATCAAGTACAAAATCCTGGGGTATTTTTGGTGAAAATAGGGTATCGGGCCTTGGTTCAGGAACTAATCCCACATTTATAACATTGTTTCTTATGAGAAAATTGGTTCCAAGTTACAACGTTTCGACTTAAGACGCAGTTTTCAGGAACTAATTGTGTTGTAAGTCCGAGGACTGCCTGTACTGAAGTTTCTGGAAGAGAAGGTAGCCTCCACAATACCTGGCAAGCTCTGTCTTCGGACTGTTGCATATTTGTAAAAAAAGTAAGTTGCATTTAGACTGTTCCCAAGCTGACCATCAACAACATTTCTTTTGCAGACTGGTTGAACTGCAAGGTCTAAGAATTCTACTACAGTGCAGCAGAGGGATGATGCCGAGATGGGAAACTGATGTAGCAGGAAAGGATAAGATAGTTATAAACTAAATATCTGGCTTGCTGTTATACAGTTAACTCTTCTAATTTGAGACTGTCAGTGTATGGAACTGATTTGTCAATGTATCTGAACAGCAACAGCAGGCAAGGGCCCTCACTCCCAACTGAAAGATTTTAGTGCTGCTTTAACACAAAAGCTAAATAACTGTAAAAAAAAAATTGTAATCTCTTCTTGTTAGCACACCTTATAGTAAAATAGAATAGAGTGCCTGGTAAGAAGTACTGGAAAAGTTCTTTGGGTAGACATGATATGTTTTAATTAGAGCAGCTAAATAGTTGGAAAAGTTCTTGACAAGCTCTTGACAAACTTTCATGCATAAACACCCTTCAGGCATTGGGAGACTCTGCCACTGTTATGAGTTCTCCAAAGGTAGAAATGAAGCTGGAGTAAACAAGAAGTCTGTGAAAACAAAGGGTAGAGATAGGAGGGGAAGGGGGGAAAAAGTGTGAGGGAATGCAAAAGGTCAGCTGAAGGCAGGTTACCTGGTGTGTCAGATGTCAGGCAGGTTGTAATGTGTCATAAATCTAGTGTCTATATTGAGCCCATGATTTTTTGTATCCAGTAGATTTTATGAAGTGAATTTCGTAAGCTTGTCTATGAAAGGTGTTTTGTAAGTTCCCTTTTAGGTTTAGAACTGAGAGATCAGAAAGGAAGTGGTTGTCTTGTAAGAAGCGTGCACCCACAGGTAATAGGATATTTTTGTCTTTGATGGATTTTTGTTGTGCGTTCATTCTGGTACGCAGTAGTTGTTTGGTTTCACCTATGTATTTTCCATCAGGGCATTTGGTGTACTGGATGAGATGTATTGCATTTCTGGATGAGCATGTGTAAGATCCAGGAATGGTGATGGTTCTGTTGTGGGGTGTAGCGATTGTGGGAGTGGTGGAGATGTGTTGGCAGGTTTTACATTTCTTGTCTTAGCATGGTTTAGATTTATTTGGTGTGGTTTGAGTCATAGGAAGCTTGCTTCTGGTGATGAGGTTAGCAAAGTTCAGTGCTTCTTTAAAGGCTAGGATGGGTGGTTCTGGAAAGATCTCTTTTAAGAATTGGATCTTCTAGTATGGGTTGCAACTGTTTGAGGATTTTCCATATAGTTTCCAGGGAAGGATTGTCATAACTAATGGTGTGTGATTCATGGGGATTTTCTTTTTGTACTGCAGCAACTATTCATGTGGTATCCGGGTGGCTCTTTCAATAGAGCGATCTCTCTTTTTGGAGGAGTGTCCTTGTTGGGTGAAAGCCCTTTTGAGATTTGTGAGGTGATGATTATGGGTATTCTCCTCAGTGCAAGTTTGGTATTGGAGAACTTGGCTGTAAATTACAGCTTTTTTGGTATGGTTAGGGTGATTGCTGGTTCTGTGTAGATATGCAAGTTGGTCCTTGGCTTTATATATAGTGGCCTGTATTTTACCATTTTGGATATTGATCATGGTGCCTAAAAGGAAATGTTGGTGTTGAAGTAAGTCTGATGGAGGGGTGATGATTGTAGAATTTGTGATGGAAATCAGAGACTGCAGGTTTTTGGTCCAAATGATGGAGATGTCATCAATATATCTCTAGTATATCAGGGATTTGATGGTACTGTTTTTGAGGAATTTTTTTTCCAGGTGGGCCATAAAAAGACTGGGATATTGTGGGGCCATCTTGGTGCCCATAGCTGTGCCCATGGTCTGGAGGAAGTGTTGGTTGTTGAAACTGAAGTTGCTGTATGTGAGAATTTCACAGATTTCATAGACATTAGGGCTGGAAGGGACCTCGGAAGATCATCAAGTCCAGCCCGCTGCCCCAGGGACAGGAAGTCAGCTGGGGTCATAGGATCCCAGCAAGAAAAACATCCAGGTTTTTCTCGAAGGCATTCAAAGTAGGTGCTTGAACCACCTCCAGCAGCAGGCTACTCCAGACCTTGGGGGCTCGGACAGTAAAGAAGTTCTTCCTTATGTCCAGCCTGAAACAGTCTTGCAGGAGTTTATAAACGTTCAACCTTGTCATCCCTTGGGGTGCTCTGGTGAACAAACATTCCCCCAGATTCTGGTGAACAACCCTTATAAACTTATAGGTGGCCATCAGATTGCCCCTGAGCTTGCGCTTTTCCAGGCTGAAGAGTCCCATAGCTCTCAGCCTCTTGTCATAAGGTCTGTTTTCCTGACCTCTGATCATGTGCATGGCTCTTCTCTGGACTCTCTCAAGCTTCTCCACATTTTTTAATTGTGGAGC
>NW_017729004.1:58651126-58653424 GCF_001723915.1 Gavialis gangeticus | reverse complement strand
CACAGCCTTGGTGACTGTTGGTGACTGTTGTCACATCTTACCCAAATTATCTTCTCCAGACTAAATAATCCTATTTCTTTCAGACTTTGCTCATGTTTCCTTGGCCTCCAGTCATTTTGCTGCCCTCCACTAGACTTTCTAATCTGTCCACATCTTTCTTGAGGCATAGGGCCCAGAAGTAGACATAGTACTCCACTGTATGACACAGTACCAGAGCCAAACAGAGTAGAAGAATCTCTTTCCTTGATTTGCAAGTGACACACTTGTTAATATAACTCAGTATTCTCTTGGCTTTTTTTGCAAAAAAAAAGCATGCTGTTAGCTCATATTCAGCTTATGATCCATGTTGCCATCAGGTTCTTCTCTGTAGTACCATAGACACAATAATTATAATTCCACAATCATTCTCTTGTCTATATTGTCTGCATCCCAAGTGCAGGACTTTGCACTTGCCCTTGTTGAACTTCATCTGATTGATTGCACACCATTTCTCCAATCTATCCAGGTCATTCTGGATCTTATCTGTACTCTCCAGAGCGTCTGTAACTCCACCCAACTTGGTGTCATTCTCAAATTAGCTAGGTGTGCATTCTGTTGGGGGACAGCCAAGGAGGGGAGGGGGATACACTGATGCATTTGCATCTCCCTTTGATTCCTGCTCCACCCAAAGTTTAAACCCAGCGGCCTGGCAGTGGCAGCAAACTTTTGAATACAACAGTGATGAAGGAATCACTTGACTTCATGGCTCATTATCTACCTGATCCCTTCTAAATGTTTAATTCCACAGGTGTTAATGACCCTGTATCAGGTCTAGAGTTATTGCTTGGTTCAACTGTCTTCTAACACAATACAGTCCTTTATTTCTAGGCCCACTGGCCTCTCAGGAAATGCCACATACATAAATCAGAACTCAATAACACAACCTTAAGGTAGTCCATACAGAGTACACTCACTATCTCAAGTCCTCTTTAGCCCTGAGAAGGCACCTCAAGCTTACTGCTACTCCCTCCACACTACAGTCTTCCTTCTCCATCTGCTTCTGTACTGGTATAGCTGCTTCCAGCCTTGGGTTTCTCTCCAGACCTCAAGATGCAGCCAGGCTCAGTGCTGTTGCTGCTGCTCTCAGTCTCTCTTCTATTTTCATCTCTTCTAGCTCTCTTCCCTTTAGGAGCCTTTAACTAACTGTGGCCAGCCAATTTATGTACCTCAGCTGGCCCAGTCCTCCAGATAGACCTGTAATTAGGTTTGACTGCTGGCAGCTAGCTGTAGTCCCTGCTAGCCTGCAGACTCCTCCAGCCTGGAGTGTGCAATCTCCTGAAAGCCTTTGCCAGCCAGCTTGCTACAGGTCCCCTCTTCTTTTTAATGGCCTTGCTATTTCACCAACCAAGCTATCATTTGTTCTGCAATTCTGCTTTCTGTTAGCTGCTTCTGGTAATGAAACTCCTATTTCACAGACCTGCAGATTGTTTCTACCTCATATCAGTGAAGTTATATTTATTTATACTTCAATCTTACACTGAATAATACAGCCCTGCATCCCTAGCATATTAGTAAAGCTAGTTTATTTTTAACTGGATAAAAATATGTGGTGTGTTATGTGATATACCTCACCTGTACCCCTTTTTTTCAAAATTCTAGATCAGCCCATGCCCATGTCTTTCATAGTCATGATTTTAAAATTTGTTCTACTTAGTACTTGTGAAAAAAGCCACACAGATGGTTCTGGAGAGTCAAGTCCCCTTCATATCGTTAGGCCAGGTAATAAATAGTCAGCCAAAGTGCCAGATTCTCTACATTATGCTATCAATATGCCTCAATCATAAACTGGAATGACTGCTTTTAGAAGTGAATTAATAATCCACACCTCATGTGCATGTTTGCTGTTGGGCTACGGTTGCAAACTAGCTACACTGATGTTTTATATCAGGGGTGGCTATTCAAACGTGAACAGGCCAAACTCGGTGTGTGGTATAGGGAAGATCAAGGAAGGGACAAGCAGCACAACAGCAGACAGGACAGGGAGCAGAAAGCAGAGCAGCAAATACTAAAGGAATTGGCTGAGGTCATTGCAGGACCCCTGGCATGGCTTTACGAGCACTCGTGGTGCTCTGGTATGGTGTCAGAGGATGGGAAGAAGGCCAACGTGGTTCCCATCTTCAAAAAGGGGAAGAAGGAGGACCCGGGAAACTATAGGCCAGTTAGTCTTACTTCGATCCTAGGCAAGCTGTTCGAGAAAATTATGCTGGCACACATCCATGAGGGGCCAGCAGGGGATTTCATGCTTAGGGGCAACCAACA
>NW_017729004.1:58649592-58650412 GCF_001723915.1 Gavialis gangeticus | reverse complement strand
AGGGCGGCTAGGAGCTGGAACCAACTTCCAAGGGAAGTGGTGCTGGCCCCTACCCTGGGGGTCTTTAAGAAGAGGCTGGATGCCTACCTGGCTGGACTCGTTTGAGTCCTGTTTCTTGTTTTGGGGTTTTGTTGTTCTCCCGCCCTGGCGGGGGGTCGGGCTAGAAGATCTACTAGGTCCCTTCTGACCCTAAATCTATGAAACTATGAAACTATGACCCCAGTAATCTTTCCTGCCATGGCAGGGGGTTGGACTAGATGATCTACTCAGGTCCCTTCTGACCCTAGAAACTATGAGACTATGAAATTGGGCAGGGGCAGGAGACTGGAGTGTTACTCAGGGAAGATGTGGGACTAATTTGTGGCAAAAAAGGTTGGCCTCCACTAGTTGAGATCAGAGATCAGCAACCTATGGCCCACAGGCTGGATCCAGCCCATAAATAGGCTGGATCTAGCTGTGACAGCTCAGGAAAATAGGAACATACTCCAGTGACAGCAGCAGAGGAGGTATCCTCAGGATCCTAGCACTTGCCTTTTTCTATCTATTCCCCTCGCAGCATGCTCTTCACCAGCAGGGGATAAGGCCCACAGCAGAAACTGGATCATAAGCAGAGCCTGGCTGTGGCAAAATGTTGCCAACCCCTGTTTTTTATGATGAGGAAATAGGTCTACTATTTATACAAAAAAAAACAACAACTTTCAAACTACATTAGCTTGAACTGGATTTAAATCATATATATATATTATATATATATCCCCTTATCAACCCCTGCTCAATTCTCCTCCTAAATCATATTTTGTAACCTTATTCTTGTGATATA
>NW_017729004.1:58637410-58649413 GCF_001723915.1 Gavialis gangeticus | reverse complement strand
TTGTAACCTTATTCTTGTGATATATATACTATAGATGGCTGTTTTGTAGATTTATGGTTTAGACTTTATAGCCTTCTAGTTAAAATAATATTTGCTTTTCTCTGCTTCCATAGACTGGATGTGGCTAAGCATAAAAGCTTGCTAGATTTCCAGTATGACACACACATACAGAAGATGAAAGTGCGCAGAAAAGAAATGTGACAGCTTAATCTTCTTAGAAGAGAGAGACGATAAAGCGATTCTCCATACTGAAGGCAGGAGACTGGAGATTTTTAAATTCTTTGAATCACTAGATGGTTAAAATTTAATTTTGGTTCACATATGCATGCTGATTTCTGTACAGATTATAATTCCAAATACCTCTCAGTAATTAGAGCTGTGAATAGGGTTTTTTCCCTATTTAAATCAAAATGTAATACCAGAAAAGGTCAGGGGAATAATTACTAGTGAATAAATTGGGTTCTAGATACAGTAATTATCTTTGTAAAGAAGTCCAGATAAATAATGTGTTGATGCAGCCCTCTCAAACTGTAACATAAGCATAAATAAAATGAACAGAATGGCCTGTTGGTGTTCAATCCTTCCGAAAATCAGGCCACTTATTTGTATACTCAAATATGGATTGTAGAGCTCTGTTTTAACATACCTTTAAAAAATCTTGGCTGTTATAATTACACAGTTGTGCCTCTAGAAATGCCAGGCTCAGTGCCAAGCGTAAAGTGCAGTAAGTCCTGATTCCATGGGAACCGTAGCTCAGCAGGGTGGAATCATCTCTCTGAGGTAAAATGAATCTCAGGCACTTAACTATGTGCATGGCATTGGATGAAAACTGAGATTTTGGAGGGGCTCAGTGTGAATATTAACAATCCAACAGCACTGTCAAAGCCCTGCTCCACAATGAAGACTCTTCCTCACATCTGCTACTTACTGTCATGTCCTCCTTCCATCCCCTGACTGAGTTGGGCTAAAAGAATCTGTCCAGCAAACATTTGATGAGTTTTGTTTTGTTTTTTCTCTTCTCCCTTGCCCTTTTCCCCCCCACTAAGTAGCATTAGGGTAGGCACAACACCTACTACAATGTCAACAAAACCACTTTTCCCTCCAGGTGTGAGCGCAGGATGCATTTCAACAGATCAAGACCAGGTAAAGTGTTTTGGGAGCATTCAGACAGAAGGATTCTGTATAAATGTAACTGCCTGTTTCAGAAGACCAAGTAAGTATCTTTTATAGATAGGTGACCATAATAATTTGAAAGAAATCCAGAATGGGGAGCACCAGGGGCTGCCAGCACGCATGTCCGTCCAACTCCCTCCCCCTCACGGCTCCCAGGAGTGGGGCGAAGTAGGACAGTGTGGCACACGCACACACAAGCAACCCCAAAGCTCCCAGGAGCAGGGCCAGGCAGGATATCACATCACACTCCCAAGTAGAGCCACACACACACATACACAGAGCCCCAACCCCACAGCTCCCAGGAGTGGAGTTGGGCAAGACAGCATGGCACACATACACACACAGGCCCACAGCTCCTCTACCTGCTTCCTCCCCCAACTCTACTGCACAAGCAACTCCACTTGCAGCCCAGCAGAGTCCAGACCAGGGAGAAGGCCACTGGCTGGGCTCCCTGGATAAAACTGAAGCAAAAATTCTGGTTTGGCATGGGCCCGCCTGCACGTGCCTGGCGCCTGAGTTAGGTGCTGGCACATGTGGGCAGTGCATGCCAATTTAGGACTTGTATTTCAATCTTCTCCAGTGGCTGGGACACTGAGAACTTCTGAAATCCAGGACTGTCCTGGCCAATCCAGGACATATGGTCACCCTGTTTAAAAAATAATTGGCCTACCCAAGCCAGGCAAAGACCCATAACTAGAAGCAAGTTACCAACCAATCTCCCTCCTGAGTGTCTGCTACAAGACACTTGAGAAGCTAATTCTGCAACATATTTCTCCAGTAACTGATTCTGCTCTAAGACCAGACTAAGTGGGACTCCACCGTGGCTGAAGCACTTGCAACCAAGTTCTAGCCTTCGCTACCTTCGTTGAAAATGGCCTTTAGGAAAACCTGAAGACTGGCATTGTCTTCCTCAATTTAACAGCAGCATATGGCTGGCATGGTGACAGAATTCCTGATATTTTCACATTGGGCCATTCATCCAGTTGAACTATTACTACATGGTCGATGTTTTAGAGTCCACCTGGCTAACTGAAGTAGCTCTTGGAGACATCACACCAATGGCCTCCCTCAGGGATCAGTACTGACACCTTTCTTTTTAAACCTGTACATTAATGACCTGCCTGCAACCAGCTCACGAAAATTTGTTTACGCTCATGACTTTTCAAGTGTGGAACTCGCACTTGATGGAGACATGAGACTGATGTCAGACTATTGCCTAAAATGGCACCTCAAAACAAATGTCTCAAAGACTGTCTCAAGTGTTTTCCGTCTGCATAATGCCCACACTACCCATGAACAACACTATGATTTTAAACAGTCAGCCTCCCAAATTCATATCCCACCCAGTTTATCTTGAAGTCATCCTCAACAGGACTTTAACTTATAAATCACATCTCCAGGAAACTGATTTAGAAATCAAAAGAAGGAATAACCTATTTGCAGACTCCACTTGGGGTGCCAATGCCTCCATGCTATGTTCATCTGCTCTCGCACTATGCTATTCTATTGCTCTACAATGAACAAGTCCATACAGGGGTACAGTATTCTGCAAACTAGTGGATACCCAACTGCATGCTACAACACATGTTGTGTCCAGGCACATTATGCCCCACTCCACTCCCATGGTTACCAGTCCTCAGTAACACTGCTCCCACTCATCTCTGATGCACATATTCTGAAGTCAACCTACTAGCCAGACTCTGGGACAATCCTACGCTGCCAGTGCACTGGAACACATTCCACCCACCAATAGCTCGGCTCCTTTCAAGACACCTAATATGGTCCACCCTTTCCAAACCCCTTGACTTTTCCTTGCTTACTCAATGGCATGAAGAATGGTCAGCGCAAACACCATTTACAAGATACCTGGTGGCCTTTGAGCTCTTCACACTGGTGATGGCATTGCCTTAAGATGGTTGAAACAATATGCCAAAACTGTATATGCTAAATAAATTTATAGAAGACTGGCTCTGGGATTAACTTTCAATCATGGACTTCCACAGTTTTTGCCTAAACAGTAGATGCTTGGTAAGTAAAGGTTTTACTCCCTCCTTAGCTTTGCATATTTTATGGATCTGCCCTGGCATACTACCAATTTATATCCCAGCTTTCCTCTATGTGCGCCAGCTGCTACTGTGTTGTCTTTTTCTTCTTAGGCTGCACCTGCTATTCTGTGTTTTTCATAACAGTTTATTATACATAATTGCCTGTCAGCTGCCTGCAGGCCCTGTGTGTTGTCTGGGTCTTCCTAGTTGTTTCTGCACTTCCTGTCACTGCAGCTGGTAGAGCAGGCAAATAATATAAATGTCCCTGGAAAAGCACAGGGGGACAGTTACTAATAATTAGAGGTTATAATTAGAAGACTGATTAGTATGCTTTGCAGCTCCAGAATAATCAATAGAAATGCTAATTTCTACTTGCCAATAGTAGCTTATATTAATTTATTATTAATACTAGGAGCCTGCCTGGTATGGAATAGATTAAAATACCCCATATCGGTAACTCCAGGGCAAAAAAATGTACAAAAATATTCTAATTATCTCGCAACTAAGCATTAGAAAGTTGGGAAATTCTAAGTTAAGGTCTCACTAAAGAAAACCAGATGTGTTTAAATACACAGCGAAAACATATAGACAACCTCAACCTTGCTTTATAGTGACATTATGCAATAACCATAACATTATGATTGAAAAAATTTACTGCCTATGATCTATAATTGTAGCGCACTAACTTTTAAGGGCACATTAGGGATCTGTTCCCCTTTTTTTACTTATAGTGACACACCATTGAACTAGCACGCAGTTACCTGGTGAAAGGCATCATGTTAAACAAAATGGACCGCAGTACATACATGTTTATAATCTTGAACGCTGGATAAATGAGTATAGGCTTATCCACAGCCTATATTATTTGAATTATTATTCAAATAATAATTATAAGTGTCTAAAACATGTATATGTCTCTTTTTAGTAAATATGGTTTCTTATTAGAGCAATGAGATCTTCTTTCAGTAGGATTTCCCTGTCTCTCAGAAGTTTACCTACTTTTTGCCTACCTCAATTAAACCAGGCAAATATTCTACTTTTCTACAAAGACTTCAGACAGAATTTATCCTATTGGTACAAATCACACTTTCCTATCTGTTACCTTTGCTACTCTGAATTTCTGCACATGCTAAAATGATGTTACAGGAGTGATTTACAATGCATATCATTTTACCATTTTGTTTGTGTGTGCGTGCCATAAGATCCTTTTAAGGTGCCATGTAATATTAGCACCGTCAACTAATGTGCAAACACCTATACATATGACTTACAAGAGATTTCAAATGCACAGACTTTAAAGTACAAATCCAGAGTGTCAAAATCATTCTGACACCTTGTAGTCTTTCTGAATTCTTTACAACAGAATTGCTCTATTATTTTTCCATGGTCAAGAAACAAGTAAAACCTAAGAGGTGGCACTCTCTGAAGGGTGCTTTAAATCTAAAAAGATTGAGAACCACTGCTCTAAACTTGCAGCTTCTTTCATACAAGCCAACTACTTTGTAGATAGTGCATGGGGTAATATGTGGAAGCAACAATCCACTAAGTACAATGAATGGCAGATTTGACACCTGTAGGTAACTACAGGCATTCAAGAAGCCTGTAAAGGAAACAGTCTAGCTTTTAAGCTTTATTCTAAACACCCACAGTTAGGTTGAGAAGAAGCAGAACATGTTAGCCCTGAGGGTGCAGGGCAGAGGAGACAAGCTCTGGCCTAGGCTCTGGCCTAGGCTGTCATGCCGCCCTGGGAAGGAGGTTGCGTAATGTGCTGCAATGCTCTATGGGATGTCAGCAGAATGGGATAAACCATGAGCTGCGATGGATGTAGAGATGTTCATTACGGAGCTCTAACTGATAGCGCTGTAGTTTGAGGCCACATCCATCCAGGAGTTTCTTAGAGTGGGATCCACCATTTTCACAGTGCTCTATATGCCCTGACTGTCTGTTCAGTTTCACCTGCTGAGTGCTTTCCGTGCGCTTACTGCACAACAAGTGTGACTTCTATACCTGGCCTCCGTTCCTTTATCTAAGGCCAGATCCTAATCACATAGATGTCAAATTCATTGGGGAACAGTATTTTTCTCAGAATTCACGTGATGTACTTTATAGATATCTCCAAAGCAGTTTAATGTCAGGTGCCACAGCTCAAGTTAATTTAATGCTGGGGTAGGGAATTTAAGAATTCACGTTAGGAATCTCACAAAATGTCTTTTGACCTACTATATCCATAGCACAAAAAGAACTACATTACTTAGCAGTGTATATATAATTGCATTACACTTTTACTGCTGTAAAATGCTGCTGAATAACATATGCAGTGAGAATTTCTTATGTTTATGTAGTTAAGTTCTCATTTATACATTTGTATTCATAGCTGATTTTTTAAAAATAATTGAATATCCCTAGCTGATATCATACTAAAATAATTGTTTATTTCCCTAATTTATGCCTATGTTCATATATTATATTGTCTATAGTGCAGGCAATACAATATATTGTTCATATATTGTATTTGAAATTTAGTAGGCAGAAAAGAATTGTCTTATTTTTGGCTTCTCATCATAGCTGAGAATCTTGATTAATGTTAATAATGGGCATGTCTATAAGTTCATTCATGCGCCTTTGCTACTGCACATTTAGTTTAGTACCTTTAATATGAGGTACTATATAAAGGCATAGTAGCCCATGCTAATGTGCAATAGCAAAGGCAAAAGGTTTTTTTGAGACGCTTAATGCATGGTAGACTAATTCTACTGTACATTAGCACACTACCCTTGTTTTTGCCGTGAGATGCTAATGCTCAGTAGAATAGACTGATGTGCATTACAGTATCTCATGTAGACGTGCCCACTGAGTTGCAATGCAGGTGCTCTTCAAGTCTTTGTTTAATAAATAATTTGGAGGAGGAGGAAAAAGAAGAAGAATTTGTTTAATAAAACTAAAGGGAGGACAAAATACACTTCTCTTTGTTAAATAATTACAATTTGAGTCCTCCTCTTTGTAATTATTTAAAACCTTTATATTGTAGATTTGAAAGATCAAAAGATTATCTTATTTTCACCAGGAAGTAATATTTTATTCACAAAAAACTATATACTGGATAAAATTACCTGTATATTGTGGCATGTGTCCACTAGATGGCAGTGTAAGAATTCACTTACTAGGGCAACAGGTTGAGATTCAAGGCTTATTATATCCTTCTAAAGATTTTGTGAGATGGTATCTAATACGTTATTCTTTTCAGTTATAATAGTTCCTGTTGACAGCTCTTCAAGTGACTATAAAGACAGTTGTCAGGACTTTAAAACTCCAGGAAGTACAGCAGATGTGCCTGGCTGGTACTTTAATAGGTCATCTCTTCCAAAAAATGTGCCAAGTGGGTCACTCAATACTGTCATTCTGAATGGAAGAAAGAAAGGTAACGGGAGAAAGAGAACTGCATTAAGGTAATTAGGGGCAATATTTAACAGAACAAACAATACGAAGAGAAAGGAAAGTCTCTCAAAAGAAAGGAAGGGTCACACTGATTTACAGAAAATATCAGCCAAATTCTACTCTTCATTTGACTCATGCAAACCCAGTAACAAGTGAATCTGTCACCAAAAGAAAGGGGAAAACACAAGTTAGTAATAAAAAAGGGGAAAGGAAAAAATAAAATGGAGAGGGAGAGAGAAATTATGGAATACAAGGAACTGAAGGCACAGAAAAGAAAAAATTAAAGGAGGAAAGGCCCAAGATGTATAGAGTGAATTGAAGTAATGAACTGATGAACTGTAATTGATTAACTTTATCTAGCAGAATGAAAAAATGACTCAAACTGCTGTTCTCACCTGGGTACAATGGTAGGCATATTTAAAATGTCCATATCATGACAATAGGTAACCTTTATTTTTGAATGCAGGCCCACGTACTGAGTATCGATGGTTTCAGTATACAAGGCAAGTTGGCAAGTCTGCTATAATAGGGAAATGTAAAGTTGTTTGCTATAGAAACATTTTGAATGGCCTGAAACATTTTGAATGGCTTAGCACATTTTTTTTTTTTGCAAATTTCACCTTCTGATGTTGATTGCTTTATACATACACTATAAAACACAGTACACCTCTACCCTGACTAGTTCCATCATCCCTTTGTGCAGAATCCATGGAACCACCATATAATCCATCTTGCACTCAGCAAGGCCTTCTGGGGCTCTGCACACATGCCATTCAGCATAACTGTGTAAAAGGAAAGGTCTTGGAACATATTATATATGCTATAATTAAGGATTCACAATTCTATTTTAAGCCAAAACACAGAAATAGTCCAAGAATCTATTTTCTACAAAAGCACACATAGAATGCAATCTGTGACCTGGAAAAATCTTTTAGAAGAATTGCCAACAGGATTTTATTTCCATTCATATTCCCTGCTCTTCAAAACAATTAGGTATCTACCACTTCCTCTGTTTGTTCTCATGAGTTCACTTCTTTGGGATTGCATAACAGCTGTACAGATGGCTGGTTTAGTGTAGTTTAGGACACATGTGGAAGTGTAGAAAGCAAAACAACATAGGAGGGTTTTTTTAATTAATTTTGTTTGCTGCTCAAATGTCTGCACTTACAATTTGAAGCATCTGTCTAAAAATTAATTTGCAAAACTAAAAGATACTTGAGTAGTCGAATAAAAACATTGAAAATGAGCAAAAGTAAAAGTTGCAAATCAGAATCTCTGGCATAACCCAAGATAATTAAACTAGTAAAGGAACAAAATAAAACTATGAACTTAAATAGAAAAAGCAGCCATTTGGGTCAACAAACAGTACTGTACCCTTGAGCCTGCACTTTGTTCCACATCAGTACACCCTACCTATGCACGGTTAAAGCTTGATGGGACTCTGCATAACTACAGTGGTCTGTCTGTGGAGAACAAGATGCATGCAACCATTATAATTTTGTATAATTCCCATTTCTCTCAACAACTAAACATAGTAACTCTTACTCTACTAAAAGTTGTTTTGTCTTCATCTATTTCAATACTGTGACACTTGAGAAATTAAATAACAAAATCCTGGATCTCAAATTTTGTTTCTGGTTCTTTCTTTATTATGTCCAATATTCATTATACAGAAAGGTCAACTGCAATGAATATTTTTTCTAATGATTACATAAATCATACTTGCTGGATGCATATCAGGCCTTTCCAGGAGTAACTTCCAAGTAAAACAAGCTTAGCAAAACTTCTATTTTTTTGGCCAGAAACCATGATCCTTTTTATTGTAGTGGGTAATGAGCCAAGATTTTAAAGAAATAGCCAGTGATTTGGGTGCCTTTGTACTTAGGTGTACTTAAACTTGTAGCACTACTCTTAAAAAGTAGTAATTACCTGTTCTTGTAAGATTTTTTTAGTAGGGCATCCAAAACTTGAGGCTTGCAAATTTTCTACTCACTTTTAAAAATATCAATTTCCTTTTGTACCTTGAGGATCATATAGGAAGATTCAAACATATTAAGATTTCATTCTTGATGTGCTAAATTGTATTATTTAAACAAATTCTCAGTTGTTTTAGAGTGACATAATGCCACTAATTACAATGGAATTACATTGATTGACACTACCTGAAATTCTTGACTAAGAGGTTTATGGAGTGATTTCTATGGAATAACATTTTTATGGGAACCTCTTCATTTTCATACCCTTAAATTCTCTAGTATTTTTTCAGAATCATATATAGACTTTTCTTTTCCTTGAAATAAATGAAAATGTTTGTCCTGCTGTATTAAAGGGGCCTTATCAAAGCCTGAGGGATGAAATTCTTTCTAATACCAATTTGTTTAGGAACATGGATATATAATCTATTTGTACATATGTGGATCATGTTTTCCTTTCTGCTCAGATTTCAAAACTCAACTTGTATTGCATGTATACATTTGTCACATACCTATGCAAATAAACATCCATACAAACACTGATTCAGGAATTCAGTAACCCAAAGAACTGCCCCAGTGTCATGCCAGAGGGTATAATTGGGTGTTATCGAATCTTGACATAATTTTGAGGAAATAAATATACGGTCACATATTTGACACTTTTAACACTAAATTCAAGCAATCAATGCCTATTCCCACTAGAACTGCAAGTAGGTTTTTTCCTCTTTTGATGGCATTAAGTTGCAAGGTGATGTTTAGGTACCATCTCACAGAGAAAAAATAAGAACTATCTAATCATAATGTTAAGTAGCATTCAAAAACATAATATTGTAAAGAATCAACAACAGCAACCAGCATGCTTCCGACAGAAATGGATGTGTTTGCCTGATCTATGTTATACAATGCCTATGCCTTTGTTATGTTAAGTATATTCAATCTGCATGAGATGGAATACTCTTGTTTTCTCATGTCTACTAGCAGATGTAATCCAGACTCTAATTATGTCTATATTTAGGCCCACTGGTCACAGCTTGTTTGCTTGGAGACTAGATAATAATGTAGTATATGTTGTTCTTTGTTTTACCCATGTTGTGTCTCTAGTGACCCAGAAGAATCATGGGTGGTCCCCACTGATGTTTCATAGTTGTAAGGGGAGGAAGGTTAAGTAATCTGGTCTTTATGAAAGGTGACAAATTGGTAACCTTGAAAATTGAAGCCCTCTTCATGCACAGAATGAACAGGCAGCAGTGGTTTATTTTTGTCCCTCACAATCCCACACCCCTGCCCACCCTGGAACTAGAGGGACTACATCTCTAATCAGAGGATGGCTCACCCTTTGTGATAGGTTTTACCCAGCACCTCAGATGGCAGTTTCACAGAAACTAAAAATTTAAAGAATAAACTGTTTTGTGATGGAGCCTATTGATTTGTCTTATCCGAGTCACTGCACAGCCAATGAATAATGACTTTTGAACTTCCTCTACCTGCTCAGATCTGACCCAGTGGATAGAGATGAATCTCTTATGTTGGATTTCCAGATTTGATAGCTGCAGAGAGGGAGTGCGTGTGCAGATGTGTCTCTTGACAGTGCTTTCAGGAGCATCACAGAAGCAGTAGAGATATAACCTGTACCTTATAGCCAGCCACTCAGATCCTCAATGTTCAGTTCTCACTCTGTCTACATCAGAAACTAGAATTATCTACACATCATTGGCCATGAGTGGATTATGGATGCACAAGGACAACCAGCATCACATAATTAGTAGGTCTGTTTATATGGTAGCAATAAAATTAAATGGTTTTGTTTGTGATCCAAGAGTTAAAAGATGCTTGGTATTGTTGGAATGTGAACAGCTGATATACCTAAAATCAGCATGAGTGAAACTGGCATACCCATCAGCTATCTATGGCATTAACTACTTGTATGACCTTTCATACAGATGTTTTACATGTCAAGAGTCAAGAAAGGTGAGAACACTATAAAGTACCAATTACCATCGGAATACTGAGACAAGCAATTATACTCTGCGAAGTAATGTTAAACAGATATTATTAAAAAAAAGTTTTAAAATTGAGTGACCTGAAATTTCAGATTATTATATTTAAAATGTCCTGGATGGTGTAGGTTGTAGCCATGTTGGTCTAAGGACATAGACAGACAAGTTTTTTTGGTTGAATCTGATATCTTTTATTAGACCAACTCAAATAGTTGGAGAAAAAAATGTTAGCAAGTTTCCAGGTTTAAAAACCCTTTCTTCTTTACTATTAATTCCATCCAGGAAGAGCACACACCAACTGCAGAGACTTCCTCAGCCTGACAAAGGGTTTTTAAACCCAAAAGCTCACTAAAATTTTTTTTCCAACTATTTAAGTTGGTCTAATAAAATATATCAGATTCACCCAAAGAACCTTGTCTGGATGGTGATGAACATCCTGGATCCTAAAACTCAGCAAATCAAAATCCTGCTCCTGGACTATTAATAGCTAAGCTAAACAGATTCTAGCAATTGTAATAAATTCCCTCTTACAGTATCACATGCCAAACAGTAAAAACAGGAATATGAAAACCTAAGAAAGTTTCTTTGCTTAAAAGACAACTTCTAAACCTAGGTTTAAATATCTGTATACATACATGAGCCTAATTCCATGTGCAATTTCCACTGAAAACCTGTTCATTATGATTAATAATGCCTGCAAATTACCAAATCAATGTCCAGCTAACCATTTGTATATACAGTGATTTGCAATCAAGATGATGGGCCACCATAGGATGCCACAAGATTCTTTGAAGGGTACCACAGGAAGTGTGACCAGATAAGTGATGTGTGAGGAGATAAGCAGGGTAGGCTCAGCCTCTCCTTGCCTTGCCGCTACCCCACCCAGTCTTCATGGCCCCACTAGTAAACACTATAGGAGGTAAGCACTATAGTAGGAAGCAAGGAGGTAAGTACTATAGTTAATAAATTAGTTTTTGAAACAGGGTACTGTTCAATTCACAAAAGTTTTGGAGGGGTGCCTGGAGTCTAAAAAAGTTGAGAATGTATACTTACCACAACTCTACACTGAAATTAGGTACGGTTTTCTCATCTTTAAAGCTTTCTAAAATGTTTTAGAGGGTTTGTGAAAGATTTCAGAAATCTATTCTGGGAGAAACCATTTTTGATATGCAGGAAATGAAAGGACAGTTTAAAAAATGGCCTTTTCCCTCTTCATCTTTTCTGTACTTCCTCTCAAATGGAGCAAAGAGTGAAAGGGGGCACTTACACATATGCAGGGAGGCTGCTTTCACCTGCTGTAAATCCAGGAAATGAATGTGTTTCAGCAGCCTTCAGCATCATGTGTATCAGCATCCCTGCACTGAAAAATGGGCAGGGGTG
>NW_017729004.1:58632194-58632410 GCF_001723915.1 Gavialis gangeticus | reverse complement strand
AAGGGAAGACCCTCCTTCCAGTGGAGGCTTACCTGGTGGGCATGGCAGGTATGTCCAGTGGCCTGAGTCTGTTCCACTGGTGGTGATGACGTGCAGCTCTCAGCAGTGTCCTAGGGTGCAGAAGTGTAGCACCTGGCTGGCCTGGCAGGATCGCCTTCCAGGGACGAGCTGGAGCTCATGTGAGCAGGCAGTGCCATAGCCAAGCTGACATCCTGG
>NW_017729004.1:58622370-58626163 GCF_001723915.1 Gavialis gangeticus | reverse complement strand
AGCAGTGTCCTAGGGTGCAGAAGTGTAGCACCTGGCTGGCCTGGCAGGATCGCCTTCCAGGGACGAGCTGGAGCTCATGTGAGCAGGCAGTGCCATAGCCAAGCTGACATCCTGGGTGGGGCTGACCACCCAGAGCTGTCAGTGCAGGCACTAGCCCAGCTGCCAGAACTGCTTGATGATGGCAGGGGTAGGACTGTGGTGGGATGGGCTTCTACTGCCACAAGGGGCCCTCCCCCACTGATGGTTTATCACTCCTGCCAGGCCCTGGTGGAGGTTCCAGCAGGCTGCCCGTGCTGGAGAATATGACATGGCTCCACCCAGAGTCCCGGGGCATAAGCACATGGTCCAGCTGCCACATAAAGGTTCCTGCAGGCTGCCGGTAAACAGCAGTTGTGGTCAGTGATGCTGACCCACTGTGCCCACAGGGACTTGATCTTTATGTGACACTGGCATGCTGACCAGACGTGCCCGCGCTCCTGCACGTGGCCTGCAAAGCCCTCATAGAAGTGGGAGTTGGAGCGCTTGATCCAGGCAAACTAGCTCTGAACCATAGCTTCATCTCACAGTGCTTTAGGGTCCGCAATCTCATCTGGGGACCAGTTACATCCCTGGGAGGCAGCATGTGGCACTGGAGATGATGCTTGGGTGGGCTGCAGGTGAGAGTCCAGGTCTGCTGGGCCTGGGCAGGTGCCTGCCCCACACGGCTCAGGGGCACAGCATGGGACAGGCAGGCAGGAGGGGGACTGGGGTGGGGGCCAGTGCCAGGGTTCAAGCAGGGTGCTGCAGCTGGCCCAGGACCTCTGCTGTGGGATCTGGTGGCCAGAGGCAGGCAGCAGGTGACACAGGCCTCTGTGGTCACAGCAGAGTTTTAAAGGGCAGGCTGGAGTAGGCAAAGAGCTGCCCCAGCCCCAGGGCTGGAGAAGCTCTGAGCCCTGTGGCCCTGATGATAGCCTGAGGGTGGCCCCTGGTGGTGGGGCTGACCAGGAGCAAATTTGCTCCCAGTTGGCATCTACACATGCACTACTGCATAGTAACTACAGTGCAGTTAATTTGCTACCTGCATTTGCTGCACAGTAAGCACCTACACATGTAGACAGTGATGCTTTACTGTGCTGTCAATTAGTCAACTGCATGGTAAAGCATCTGATGTAGACACATCCACTAAGGTGGTGGTTTACCATAGCCTAAGGAAAAATTAAATAAATTGCTCTTACTGACAGTATGCCAAAAAAATGCTCTTTGGTGGACAACTTATATTGAAAGAATCACACTGAAACTAGATAAGATGGCCAAGAGCAAAATCACTCTAAAAGGAAGTTTTATAACAGAGAGTTAAGGATCAGATTATAGACCACCCTTGAACACAGGACCATCACCCTCAATCATTATATGGTGTCTGAGACTGAAAATTGTTTCTAATTTATCCTTTATTCCTTAAATCTATGGAAAGAAAGTACACATAAATCAGTATAAGTGATTGGAATCCATTGGTTCAACTCTGTAACACAACAGAAATTCAGTGCACATAAACCACTTTCAAAATGGCTGAAACTATTTTAAGATAAACCTGGATGGATATAGTATCAGACTTAACTGATTTATATTAAATTGGTTCATTGAACTTCTGTCCTAGATCCCCTCCAGATTCAATTTAACTCACAGTCTCCCAGCATCCCGGGATACTTTGCACCTCCCCAGCAAACCATTCCTCACAGGGAGGGTAGGCTAGCCTTGGCCCAAGCTGTCTGCTCCAGCCCAGCAGGGAGGTGTGCTCTAATACCCCCATCCTCCCCCAGTTTCTGGCTTGCACTACTGCAGGCATGTGGCAATATTTCCAGAATCACAAGTGAATGTCTGTTCATTTGCTTATTGGCTCATTCTACACAGCTTAGACTAACTTGTGATGATTGAATCTATTCAGCCTTAGGCTTTTTGATTGTATGTACTTAGCCCTGAGGTAAACTATACTCACCATCAACATGCAATGAACAGCACCTATCAGTACCCTATGAGGTGTAAGAGAAACTCATCAGGATGAGTTGGGTTTCTCTAGTTTTTCTTTACTGTTTATACTTGGGTCTTATCCTGCATTTCTGAAGCACCCAGCAGTGTAGAATCAGGTTTAAACATCTGTCTGGCATGGATTATCTTTAACATTAACCCTACATCTTATCTATGAACATACATTGTACCATTATGACTACACTGCAGAAGTTAAAGGGGTAAATTTCCCTTAATTGGAGAGCGTGTCTATATATGACAATAAGTCACTATAGCAACATGCAGGTAAAACCCGTGATGCTAAAGCTATGTCACCACAGCAATGCGCTCCCCCATTATACTTTGTCACTACAGCGACAGTGCCTAAAAATAACCATGCGCAACACACACGGCATAGCACTAGCTGTTACTGTGCTGTCTTTTAGTACTTCCAAAAAGAAGTACTAAATGATGGTGCAGTAACAACGGCACCCTAGCAGCATGTGTAGATGCACCCCAAATGTAATGCTATCAATATAAATGTATTTACATCAGTACAGGTTATTCCCCATAAAAAGCTAATGTGGTATAAAGCTTCTTTATACCAGTAAAACTGTCCACACTGTAAGTTAAACTCATATGACTATATTGATAAAGCAAACTAAAACAAACAAAACTCTCAAAATGGTGGTGCCTATTCCAAAACTGAGTCTGGACCAGACCCTCGCATCAGAAGTCTGGGCTCAGAACCTCAAAGTATTATTTTGACACTAAATCCAATTTCATTCACATTATCACAGTAGCTGTCTTTACTGAACATTGACACCAATAAACATCTGATCAAGTAGGTGTGATACCAGGCCATTTTGATTCATTATATTTTCAGCTGACACAAGCATATCTATTTACAGTTAGTGGAGATTTATTCTGCTTCATTACAGATGCACTCCCATTCACACCTAAGTTCTGTGCAGTGAAAAGTTCAAAAGGGAAGAAAATGGAATTAACCATGCTGCTTTTCAACAATAGCTCATGTGCAAACCTTAAGTATCAGCCATGTGCTTTAACTAATTTTCTCCCCAATGTATTATGGATATAATTAGCCTCACAGGAAATAACTTGAGTATTCTATTGAAATGTTTTGATTGCTGTTAAATTAACCTTTCCTATCACCAACTTTTAATGGAAGTAATTAGTTACTAAAATATATCTTAAAAATAACATTTATTTTTAGAGTTTTCAGTACATGAGTAAATAATATAGCAGAGTGGATGGCTCAGGGTAATGGTTAAGGGATTTTCAATTCTGAGATGTTATCAGTTCCAATTCAACCCAGTACAGCTCTGATCTATGGTTGTTACCATCTGATGACTTTAGAGTACCCTAAGTTGAGTTCACAGGATGCCTTGTACCCATACTACAGTAATCATCATTAGGGACTTATTACTGCCTTTGTTTGTAAGCTCAGAAGTACCCAGATGGACTGGTTATAGTAATTCAATTACTACCCTCTGTTAGATGTAGTAAGACTATGATAAACTGTTGGGGCACTATAGAGAAACACGACTATTTCATAGATTTCATAAACATCAGGGCTGGAAGGGACCTCAGAAGATCACTGAGTCCAGCCCCCTGACCAAAGGCCAGGAAGTCAGCTGGGGTCGTAGGATCCCAGCAAGATAAGCATCCAAATTTCTCTTGAAGGTGTTCAATGTAGGTGCTTGAACCACTGCCGACGGCAGGCTGTTCCAGACCTTGGGGGCTCAGACAGTAAAGAAATTCTTCCTTATGTCCAGCCTGAAACGGTCTCTCA
>NW_017729004.1:58620951-58621190 GCF_001723915.1 Gavialis gangeticus | reverse complement strand
CTTTAATAAACTTTTCTAAGATCTTCCCCGGGATAGAAATCAAGCTGATGGGCCTATAGTTAGCCAGATCCACTTTCCTCCCCTTCTTGAAGATAGGCACCACATTGACCTTCTTCCAGTCCTCGGGCACTACATCAGAGCACCAGTTTTCAAAAATCCGTGCCAGGGGCTGGGCTATGACGCTTGCCAGGTCCTTGAGTACCCTGGGGTGTAGATTGTCAGGGCTGGCTGACTTGAAG
>NW_017729004.1:58591340-58620644 GCF_001723915.1 Gavialis gangeticus | reverse complement strand
TTGGCTTTCCTGGTTTGCTCCCTGCAGGACTGGACCAGTGCAGAATAATCCTACTTGGAGGTGAATCCCATCCTCCATCCTTTGTAGGCCTTTCTTTTTCACCTCAGGAGGTCTGTCACATCCCTGGAGAGCCAGGGGGGCTGCTGTGCCCTCTTCCGAGATGGGATAGACTTAGCTTGTGCATTGAGGATTGCTCCCTTGAGGAGCAACCACTCTTCTTGAACTCCCCTCTCCCTGGGGTCATGGTCCCTTAGGGCCTGATTGACAAGCCTCCTGAGCTTGTCAAGGTCAGCTTTCCTGAAGTCAAGGACTTCTGTGTTGCTGACTGACTTGCCAGCTTTATGGCGGATGGTGAAGGTGATCAGCTCATGGTCGCTGTCACCCAGCTTCCCATCGATCACTAGGTCACCGATTAGGTCATCCCCTAACCCAGTACCAGGTCGAGCAATGCTTTGCCTCTTGTTGGCCCATAGACCTCTTGAGTCAGGTAGAGGTCATCCACGCATGACAGGAAGCTTTGAGACTGCTCGGATTTTGCTGAGTGATCCTCCCACGAGATGTCTGGGTAATTGAAGTCACCCATGACCACCATGTTCCTGTAGCATGCAGCCTCAGCCAGTTCCTGGGCAAATTCCTGGTCAAGCTCAGGACTTTGGTTTATGATGAGACACCTTCACCCACAGAAGTACTCCCATTAAATTATATATCCACAGGCTACTGGGGATAGTTGTTGGCAGCTGTTTCACAGAGCCATGAGTACAGATGCCTGGCTGATGCAGTACATGACTATCTCTAACATCTTCCCCTTTTGCAGTAGAAAGGAGACCATGGAGTACATCTATCAAGACTGCCAAGTTGCAGCCTCTCTTTCAGTTGCTTTGCTTCTGGTTGCAGTATTCCTGACACATTTTTATTTATAAATAAAAAATATGTTTCTTGTCTGTACCTCTGCACAGCATGGGCTTTTCTCAACCAAGACAACCATGTATTAGGACAAGCTGAGAAAGCTCATCAGAGAGATTCTCTGCAACTGTGGGACCTACTTCTGTTCCCTGATTACCATATTTTCTTGCATACAACATGCACCTTTTCCAAACAAATTAACTGTTGGACATTGATCTGTGCATAATAAGTGAAAAAATATGGTAATAGCCATTTCTATGATGTAAGCCTCTGGTAGTGAAAGCTAAAGTCATGTTTCATCTGCTCTACAGGCAGCAGCACAATGAGCATGCTGGGTTCCCTAGTAATTGTAAGGAAAGATCTTTTTCTTCTTTGTTCTGCCTTTCGAAAACAAGGTGCACATCTTATTCAGGGGTGTGCTGTATGCAAGAAAATACAGTGTCTTGTGCACCCAGGCAGAGTTCAACATCCACTTACTCATGAGACTTTTTGTGGAGAAGTGCACACACTCTGCTCAGTATCCCTAACTAGCACCCTCATTCTGAACTCTTGATCCCAACTCCCATCCCTGTTCTATCCCCTCTACTCAGTTTCCTCTAGGACTGGGCCACTTATTCACCTGAAGGAACTTTTCTTATAATGAGTTATTAGTCTATTATTGTAATGCCTAGGAACCCTACTCATAGATCAGAACCCTCAATGCTACGCACTGTACAAATCCAGAACCTAAACACATTCCCTGATCAGTGTGTGGTGAGAGACAAAAGATGGATATATGTAAGGAGTACAAGGAGACGAGCCAATACGAATCAATGTGATAGGTCCGTGATTCTCAACCAGGATGCTGCAACACCCTGGGATACCATGAAAATACTTTAGAGTAGGGGACGGCAATTATTGGGCCCAAGGACCGCGTAGGGAGTTTTGGGGATCTGTCTCAGGCTGGGTCAGCACCACCCTCACCCCTCCATGCAACAATTCACCAAAACTCCCTATATGGGGTGAGACCCTGGGCAGTGGTGTTCAGGAGTGGAATGGGTGGGGGAGGCTGGGTATTGATAGTGCAGGCCCAGGGCTGGGGCCGGGTCCAGGGCCATTGCCCACCCCCCCCTGCAACAGGCATGGGTTCCATGGGCAGGAGCATGCAGGGAGCAGATCAGAGTTGTGCCCTACCCTGGCCCCGCACTGTCACTACCCCACGATCCCAGTCCTAGCCCCAAGTGCAGCTCCCTGCCCACCCATGCACCCTGCCCAGTGCATGGCCAGGTGAGGAGCTGCATGTGGGGCCGGAGCCGGGATCTTGGGATGGTGACAACATGGGGCCAGGATAGAGCTGGAAGCTGCCGCCAGGTCTTGCTGAGGAGGGGCTCAACACTCACTAGAAGAAGAAGAGGGCTGCAAGCCCCATGGAGTAGACTCAGAAGACTGAGGAGGGGAGGCAGGGGCAGGGGATGGCCATGTCACTGCTAAGCCTACCAAGAAGGGGAAACTTAGCCTCTCCCTCCCCACTTGCCAGACCCGTCCCCCAGTCTAGGACACACAGCTCTCAGGTTGGGGGGGGAGGGGAGTCGACCAGGCAAAAACTCAACATTACTCAGGATAGCAGCAGCACTTTCCCCACCATGCAGCATATCTACTATTCTCCCCAGCTTGGTGTCATCTGTAAACCTGCTGAGGGTGCACTATATCCCATCTTCCAGGTCATTGATGAAAATATTGAACAAAATCAGCCCCAGGATCAACCCCTGAGGCACTCCACTGGATACTGGCTGCCAACTAGACATCAAGCCATTGATTACTAACCTCTGAGATTGACAATCCATCCAGTTTTCCATCTACTTTGCAAACCTCCCAAGATAATAGGTCAGGCCACCAGATGGAGGCCTCCATCCCCCACAGAAGGGAGTCTCCAACCACCACCATGCATTGCTTCCTCTTAGTGGCAGTGGTCTTGATCCTTCCAACCTTGGGGATGCCTAGCCTAGCCTCTTCCACCAATGGAACATGCTCCTCCTTTCTTTCTTCCATATCTGTTCTCTAGGCAAACCAATGCAGGTGGAGATAAAGACTGCTTACTACCAGGTCACAAGCTTCCAACTTCCAGCTTCCTGGAAGTCCACATCCCCTTCCTTCTCTAATGCTGCCACTGGCAGTCCTTCATCCACCATCCTAGACATCTCCTCCAGCATCAAACTGGTGAATCCCTCATGGTGAAGGATGCTTTGGAGACTTGCCACCTCCTCCTGTAGCATTCTTGCCTGATCCCTGAAGGACACCACCAGAAAGCACTGCTCACATCGTAGGCACTCCCCAACCTGGCTGTTACGGGAAGGAACCTGCAAGCCATAGTCTCCACAGCACCAAACCAGGACCTGGGTAGAAGCCTCAATGGTGAGTGGTCCTGGCTGGATAGACCCCTCACAGGTGCAAGCAGAGGAAGAAGTGGCAGTAGCAGTGGCTTTGGCATTGTGACATCCTCCAGCCATTTCTCTGGGTCTCTTAATCTGCTGTCTCTCTCTTCCTGGCACTCTTTCCAAGCACCCCAAGCAAACTCCTCTGTAAGCTGGCTTATTTGCTGCTCCTTGGTCCCAAAAGGTTCCTTTTTCCCTGCTAACTTGCTTCCTCACACCAAGCTAATGGTGAAGGAAGGTGAGAGAGGTTCTAAGCAAAGTCCCTCGAGAACTCCCCCTCACTCTGGACTCTAGTTAAACTACTGGGATTTCCCAGCAGCAAATGTTACCCCACCACTGCAAATTTGCAGCACAGGGCATGTTCTAATGTGCCAGGCATGAGGTTTGTGGCACTGCAAAGAGGTTTGTGGCACCACAAACTACATGTCCCTGCATGTCTGGATGCAGCTAGTAGGTCCCACTGAGGTTGGACACCTGTAACTCTTTCCTTTGGGAGTCTGTAGGCAGTGATGAATACTGAGCAACCTTCTGAATACCAAAGTATTGTTTGTTTCAACTCATAGCTGGAAAAAAGCACTTAGCAGAATTAATTGTAAAACAGCAAAGAGTATATATGCATCGCTATCTTACTGTTACATACTGTTACACAGTAACTTACGCAAACCCAGCTTCTTCAGCCCCCCCCAAACTAATATTTGTGGTAGTCTGTTTGCCTTAGAGAAGTGTCTCACATTTACACCTTCTCTTCACAGAAAGAACCTTTTTTTAAATTGCTATAACCAGTTTGAACTCTGATTTCCAGGACTATTTTAGTCTTGGTATAGTTTCATAACAGCTCCTGTTTCATGAAATGAGGCTAATCTTGAGCTATTCTTTCCCATTCTTTCTGTGCTTTTTTGCCCATACAGTCTGTTATTAACTAAACCAACAATTTAATACAGTGCGCATGCCCACAGCCTCTAGGCTGAGTTATACATACTATTCTCTACTTAGCAATAACATGCATTATAAAACTCCTCCCTTGATTCTGGGCCAGCCCACAATATGAGTGCTTCTAGATTCCTCTCTGATGTTAGTCTCTCACATAGCAATAATATCTATAGGTAATTCCTATCAAAGACTATATACCATCCAGGTGGATGATGTCTTGATCCCCATGTATGCATCCTTTCATTACTTGTCTTCTGAAATGCGGCAATGTAGCATACCTGCGTAAAAACTCATGAGCCCTTAGGGATACTACAGCATGTCTCCTCAGCAATATGGTAAACCATGGCCATGTGAACCCTGACTTGTGCTCTTTTCATTGATTTCCAATAGAATGCTGAGTCAAGTTCAAAGCACATAGCTTTTATCTTCAGGGCACCCAATTGTTTAGATACCCAGTACCAAAAAGATCACGTAAAATTCTGCGATGGGAACCATGGGGCATTTTTACACATGCTCAGTCAGTAACTCTGCTTCTCAGGCACTCCCTGGTTATCCATGGAAAAAATAAAGCTCATTTGTGCAGCACACAGTGCTTTTTTATAGGGCTAATCCAGGGCTGTGTAATGAATTCTTTCGGCAACTGAGGAGCATTGTGAAACTACCAAGCTTCTTTTCTAGAAGCCATGCTTTTTTGAACACTTTTGCCTGATGTCTATATTTTCATACAATGCTGCTTTTCTTTCCTGCTTTCTAGTACAGGAGCAATGAAATCAAAATAAATGTAAATGTAAAATACTTGATAATTTGCTGAATGGGGAGATTGGGTAGAAAAAAAGAATCATGGCTGTCAAATGCTAGTCATGTCAGTTAATGCACTTCTAGATGGCACTCAGATACTCTCAGGATGAGAGAAGTAGAAGAATTTGAATAGGACCAAAAAAGATAAAAGTGGTGTGGAAAATTGCAACTCAACTATCATGAATTATTAGGGAACGGTATAGGGTGTCATTTAAGTAACAGAAAACAATGCTTTTCCTGGCAGTGTCCTAGCTTCTCTCTCATATTTCTCAGTTGCTAACGCAGATAGGAGAATCCTACGTAAAAGACTGAAGGGACATACCCACTGGCATGCTATTACATTTTTGATCCCTGGTCAAGCTAATGAGTGACAGTGGGATAACGTCAGCTCCTGCATGCTGCAGTAATCAGCATGTTGACATCTCTGGGTACTGTTGTGGGAACCTTTTTCGGACAGTTAACACTTACAAAGAAGATGGGTTCAAAATGTTAACTACTAAATATGGATGTAATGCCCAGAACTGCATGTGCTGAAAAGAATTAAGTATGCTCTGCAAGCTACCCAGCACAAGTACATATTAGAGGCTGCTGTAGGAATAGTTCTTTAAAGTCCATAGGTTCTCCTGCCAGTGTATTCATCCTAGAGGACGCTGAATGTTGGGAAGATATTCAAAGGCCTGAAGGACAGTTAGGCATCCAGTTTTCACTAAACAGCAATAGAAGTTGAACGCCTAATTCACATTTGTGCCTTTAAGACCTGACACAATACCTTAAATTATTTTTAAATCGTGGCTTTTGACTTATTTCAACATCTTTATGAAAGAGACTAAAACAGGGAAAATTAATGGAAGAGATAGGCAACTGAATGACCAGAATGGAAGGGATTTATGTTCACGTAAGGATGGTAAGTCATGCTTTGCTCAAGTAAAAAGTGTTTATAAATAACGCATTTGAAAATTTCTAACTTGTGACAAAATAAGCTTATTTGTCTGGCTGTCCTAACTTTTAACTGGAGCTTAATAGATCCAGTTCTTCAGTTTAAGGCCCTTAAAGAACATAAGAAAAAGAGGTTGTAATTTTTCTGTCTTGAGTACCTCACACACTTTTTGGCACATAAAGGTCAGCTGTAGTAAATACCAATAATCACACTCTTATAGCTTCTGTAAAATTCATCATTTCAGCAAACCACTTCACAGGTCACTAAGCCAAACCAAATTATTACTCACCAATAGAGAATTGGTGCCTTTCCTATATAATTTTATATGTTCTCTCTTTACTCCAAGGCATTTAGGTATTTGACGGAAGATTTGAAAAGTGCACTGACAGTTGATCATGACAGACCCATGAGAGATATATGCTCTCAAATGTTTGAAACGGAGTCAGTCTGTAATTAGACAACCTGAAAGAAACTGGGCATAATTTTTAGTCTTATCCCCTTATGTTTTATGTCTTTTAGATGCTTACAGAATAATTTGCCAAGATGCTGAGGATCCACAAAACAAGCTAAAGTCAACAGGGCATGCAGAGTTCCATGGCCTGTTAAGTGGCCCAAACTGAGTCAGCTAAAATTAAAGGTTACTGTTGAAAATTTAGGTCAATGCTCTTTTACATCTCATTCATTGTAGAGTACAGAACACAGAACATATAGCTACACAGTGTATCTCATAAGAACAGTTTGAAGTGTGTGTCTGAGGTCCTTTGGTGGAAAATACCAGACAAATATTTTTACTATTTCACTGTAATAACTCCAATTTTCCCAAAACCTAACTGATATCATTTTATGCAAAATCTTCAGCTCACTGGAAGTTTTATGATTGACTTTCAAACAGCCATGTTTCACTTCTGGTTTTAATGCATCGTCTATGTTGTAGAATGGCTCTCTTCTTTCATAAATGAAATAGAACTCAATGAATAAATCATGTTCATGATTGTGATCATGGATTGAAAAAAAAGGCATGAAGACTGCATACAAAAATATGTACACAGTTATCAGAACTTCCCACACAAATGTATCAATGGCTCATGCACTGTCTATTTAGGTAGCCTAGGTTGCCAATGTTGCTTTCATTTGGCTAGAGTTCTTCATGCATATTTGAATGCTAATATTGAAGGACACTTCTTTTACAAGCTCTAATGTTGTCCCTGAGTTACAGTGCATAAAGGGTTACAGATGGAACCCCCACCATTTATAGTACAGGCATATACAAAATTCTGTCATATTTTTGTTTTGAAATTTAAAGCATAGTAGTGTTCAATATTGTACATAGTGGACAGCAACCAGGCACCCTTATTTCCTCTTGGAAATGATGACATCTCCACACCTTCAAGCCCACTCAGATCTGTATTTTTAATTGTCAACCATTCAGTTTAAGACTTGGAAAGTGACAGACCTCCAACAATAGCTGAGCAAAAATATAAGCAGAATTTATTACCTGCCACTTAAAAGGCAGACTGGATCTTTTGCATTTCAGATAGATTTTGTTTATGGTGCAGCCACAAACAAGAAACTATAACTCTGAAGCATCTGAATTATGTTAGTGTGGATCTAGAGTGCATTTCACTTGATAGCACACACAGACTTATCTTTTTCACCCACTGTATTTCCTAAAGTGTACTCTGTTGTCAACATACCCTGTGTGTGTATGCTACCTATTTGTGCATGTTTGAAGGTTTCCTGAGTGTTAAGATTCTGAAATTGATTATTTGTTCATTTTTGTCCCCTTTAGATGGAAGGAACCCCAAAAGACATAATTAAATTACAATTTAATTTTTCTGTTTTTTACCAAGTGAACATTTTAGTGCAAAAAAATCTCACTCCCTTCATTCTGAATCTGAGGATCTTTTTCCAAACATAAATGAACCAACAGTTGTTCATGTGTATATACTATATTCCATCTAAAATGCTGGTCACATCTAACTTATGGCAAATTAGCAAAATCAAATTAAACTGCATAAGTTTTCAGATGCTGCCTATGGACTGAAGCAAAAATATTCACATATAAGAAAATGTATACCATAGCAAATAACTTCAATATTATGATGGAAGCAACTGTTCTTGTGTGGTTTTTTCATGAACAGACTACTTCATATCCAAATCCAGTCTGGATACATAACTGCTTTGTGGAAGCAGTGCACTGAGCAAAAAAATTCCTATTGATTTCTGCGTGACAAGAACAGCATACTTAGGGGAATTCACCCTTCTTTTTAAGTTGAGAACAAGGACTTTATATCACAAATACTCCCCAGAAGGCCTATTGTGAGTTCACAATTTTATAGTGCCTGTACCAGGTGAAGCTTCTGAAAAGGTCCCATGAGTATCTGCTTACACAACACATTAAAGAAATCCATCCTTGAGGGGACCAATGCATGAATAACTGTGGCTTATAGATACAACGTAAATTCTGTCATGCTAAGCATGCTACGCCCAGCTGGAAACAAACCTCTGTTGACTGCCTGAAATTACAGAAGTAATCTCTCTTCTACAAATAAAATGTGCCTCTCTGAAAAGGATGAGCAAGTCCCCACAGTAACGATGGTGTGAATCATCAACCATTCCCTTCAGATTCTTGCCCCAACCATAAATTCTAGACTTCTGTGCTGATGTTCTCCCTTATCCAAATCCTAACCTCAAACTCTGTAAAACAAAGACACTCCTTTAAATTTGACAAGAGAACTGCTGAGCTGCATGTCATCATACTGAAAGCATTACCATGATCTTAGATATTGTCAAACCAGGGAGCGAAGAGACCCTTCAAAAATGAGCAACTGCAGGCCAGTTGAGTAGTTGTTCAACACTATTTACTTTGAGCTCAAATAATGCAACCATTTAGGTAATCCCATTCATCAATGCTAGGTACTCACTATAGTATCAAGGCTTCTGATGGCCTTAAAAACAATCAGCAAAAATACTTTGTCTTTGTCTACCACTGAATTTGCCAGTGAGACCAAAGCACAGTCTGTTCCACAACCTCGTTTGAAATCAAAGTGATAGAGATTAAGGAAGCCTGAAGATGTTCTAGATCAAGGGTGGCCAATTCGTGCACAAGTATCTTGGGCAGCCACCCTGCGTGGCATGTGACAGATCAGGGAGGGAACAAGCAGCACAGCAGTAGATAAGGCAAGAAGCAGAAGATCAGATAGGGAGCACAGGGCAGTCAGCAGAAGAAAAATCAAGAAATTGGGTAGTGAGCAGAGGGCATGCTGCAGAAAGTAGATCAGGCAAAGGAAGGGAGATAGGGGTGGCACTTGCAGGGGGTGGGGGGTGCAGGGATAATTTGTGGCAAGTCTTCCAGAAATGTTGGCCTCTACTGTTCTAGATAATATAATGCCAGAATTGCTTCTTCCTAGAACTGTCACTTTCATATCTAGTCCAACACTTTTCAAAGGTCCAGCTTTGTTTTACAACCTCCCTTCCCAAGTTCCTCTTGAAAAATATGCCTCGGCTAATTTGTGTTTGGCTCCAGACAGTGATGTTTGCCTGCTCACTGCTGCTTTTCTCTAGCTTTGCTCAAGTACGAAGCAGCAGTGTACAGAGTAATGGAAGCTCTTGACTACAGCTGCCATTCTTTATACTGTTGATCCTGCTCTTCTATTATTTCCTCTGCTTGAGCTGGCTACCTCAACAGCTGTTGTAAGAAGATGGCATTCCATCTCTCACAAGAGCTACTAAGGCAGCTGGCTAAGGGTGGGAAAACAAATCCAACAGGCTGCTTTAAGTTACATTCACCAAACATATCCACTCCACCTCTATTTTCTCTATAGCTGCATGCTTGATCACAGCAGGACCTTTGAAGCTAGAGATGAATGTCCTCCTATGGCAGGCTTAACAGCCTCCTGGGCTAAAAGAGAGGCATTCTGTGCTCTAGAGAGATTCTCAATAAATATGTCTTGAGAGAGGCATTTTTCACAGGGTGTTTCTTTAGGCTTGTGACTCAAGAACATAGATTAAAGTCATATAGGTTTTTCTCCCTTACCACTATGTCCAAGGTATACCAGGTGATCTATAAGGCTAATCTGGTTTGTATTTCTGGTTATATTCATCAATAAACTTAGAAACATTTTCAATGTAATGATTTGTGGACCCTTTACCTTATAAGAATGTAATTTTAAAGGAATTTAAAACAGGAGATGCAAAACATTTCACCAAAATACTGAAGGCAGGGAAGAAGGAAGGAGCAGCCTGTTTATAACTGGACAGTTGGCATGTGCATTACCAAAGAATTATTATAGCACTGACTGGATTTTTCCATCTGGCTTGCAGTCTGAGATTCATGCAGCAGTAAAGTGATACATCTACTGTACTTCGAGTTTTGGAAATATGAGAAGTGAAGAGGATGTTGTGCAGCAGCTCAGGCAGTTGCGTGACCTCTCACATACTAAACTTCATTCAGCTGTATCTGACCAAGGGATGTGTTTTCCTGTTGCTCGGCAGCCTTTCACCTACTAAAGTTATTTTAGCTGAGCTGTGGACCAGCTCAGCAACCTGACAAAGTTCTTGTAATCCTATGTCAGTACTTCAGAAGAGAAATACAAGGATGTGGCTCTCGTTTTTAATGTCTCCGACTTTTTATTGTGCTTCCTATCACAGAATCTCAAGGGTATCACAAACAAGCAGAAATCACGTCTCATGGCACTCTTGTGAGGCATGTATTTTCCCAGTTTCACAAATGGGTACACTGGGCAGAAAGAGGTTTTTGATTTAACTCCAGTTGCACAAGAAATTAAGAGTGCCACAAACAGACACCTCATCATCTCCTGACTCTTTTAGCCGCAAAACAATTCCTTGGAATTGATGCAGACTAAATAGAAGGGGTTTTTTTCTGTTATGGTAGAGAGCAGATGGATTTTCAATATATGAAAGAGCAGAACTGAAACAAAGCTGTTTCTATGAACAAACTGAAGAAAAATTCTGTGACTGAACAACTAAAAGTCTTATAACTGCTTTTTGCAAAATTTAGACCTATAGGAGGGAGCTAGTACTGTTTAAGAAAATTAACTATTAAAATACTGATGATTGAGGGAGACCTGATGAATCTCATCATTTGGAATCTGCTGTGCTTCACTATGAGAGTGCAGTTGAATGGGGTCAAGCTGAGGGAGTAATTGTAATAATTAGGGAGCAAAAGTGGGGCAAACAGCTCTGCAGTCAAGAGAGTTTGCCATGTCACATTGAAAAGTAGCTGCTCTTTTAAGTATCTACAACTAAACCTTTTCCCCAAAATACAATTTGGCTGACAATGAATATAGCCAGATTGGTAGGCTTATGTGAATAAGCCTACCAATGGCTAGTCCAATACTCAGAAGATGCCTAATAACTGCTACTATGAAATGCTACCAATCTTTACAAGAATAAAAAGTTGCATTGTTTGATGTATATTGTAATGTACAGGTTGCAACCATCATGCAAACACATATGGCTGGACGAAAATAAAGTGAAATTAAGATGTACTTGCTCCCAGAAGTACTCACTGAGGCATTTAGCAAAGCTCTCCATGCTCTTGGACTAGTATACTTGTGGACTCTTTGTCGGGTAGTCACTGGATATGGACGTGTACCCCTACATCCGGCTGGCATTCACTGGCCCCTCAGGGTGGCTGCATCCCTTATGATCGATCTGGTTGGGGTCTGGTGCCCTTTCTTTTCCTTCCTGCCATGACTTTGATGATAAGAAGAGGATTTATGAAAAGGGAGGTGGTGACTACGCATCCCACACCCGTATCGATCGTAGGGGCTGCCCCGGTGCCCGGAGTCCCAAAAATGGATGCGCGGGAATAACCCACATAAACCAATCTCTTTACTTTTGTTCACTTTATTTCTTTCGAGTTCACTGAAATCTTATGACCTTTGTCCTGCTCATCTTCTGGACATTGTCAAGGTCTGGTTTCTGCCCTTGGAGTTAGTTACCCCCCCTCCAAGGGTCTTCAGCAGCTTACTTTCCCTGCTCTGGACTACTCCTGGATACTTTGTATCAGATCTGTGCCAGCTTAACGGAGGGTGCGGGCTGCCTAACGAAAAGGGGAATCCCCACTGGGGCGATCAGCTGGGCAGGGGCGCAGTCCTCACAGCTCGGGTTCTCTGCTCGCTCCTGGTCCAGCCTTGGGGATCCTCCGGGTGTCCGCTCCCCTCCACTTCTTGAGGAAATGCCTGGCCCTGATCTGGGCTCCCTAGCTAGCGGGGAGGCAGCCAGGGGAGAGAGAGAGAGAGAGGAAAAATAAAAAGGAAAAAAAAACCCATGGCAGGTGGTTTGAGTGGATCCACAGCCTCTGCCGCTCCTAAGGTCTTTCTCGGTCAGCCTTCTGCTGCCTTGCCTCTTCCACCCTCCTTTTCACTCCCGCGTCTTCAGGGTCCGACCACAGGTTTACCCAGTCTTCCCTGTCTTCGCCCCACCGGTTCCACTCCCCAGCCTCTCCCTCCTGTTCTCCTGTCGTCCTTCTCCGCCTCCCCCAGGTTCTGCCCCCAGCCTCCGGATATTGCCCCCCTGCAGATTGGCACCAATCCACTTCACCTGGTGAGGGGGCAAAGCCAAGCAGGTGTGGATGGGGAGCTCCTGTCGCAGTATGGACATCGTGACGTGTCACGGTTCATGCCCCTGGTTGGGGACACACCCTAGGTGAGTGCCCTCTGGACTTTCACATACCTCCCCCCTTAACTCACTGTTAGGTGTACTTACTTCCTGCGGTTTCAGTGCAACAAGATCTGTGTTCACTGCCCCATCTTTTTGCTGTCTTCATCATCATGACATCTTAACAGAAAATCAGCAATTATTAGCTTTTCCTGGCCTGTATGTGATCTTAAAATTAAAAGGTTGCAAGGCCAAAGCCCATCGGGTAATGCGCACATTGTCCGTTTATCTAATCTTCAGCCACCTTAGGGGGGCATGATCGGTAATAAGGGTGAACTCTCACCCCAGTAAGTAGTACTGGAAGTACTGGATTCCCCACTTAATGGCAAGACATTCATGTTCAACTGTAGTGTACCTTCTTTTTTGTGGATTTAACTTTCGGCTAGCATAGGCTATGGGTTGGGAGGCTCCCTCAACTTCCTGGGACAGCATGGCATGGCACCTAATGCCCGGTCTGAAGCATCTGTCTGTAAGGTGAAAGGCAACTCTAAGTTTGGGGTGTCTAATACTGCCTCATGGCAGAGGGCCCTCTTGGTGCATTCAAAGGCGAGTGTGCTTTCCGGGTTCCATAAGAGAGACCCGCCTCTCTTTCCTCTTAACAGGTCGGTGAGGGGTGCGGTGATGTCAGCAAACTTGGGTATAAATCACCTATAATAACCTGCTAACCCCAGGAAAGCCCTCAGCTACCTATGGGTTTGCGGTGGCTTGAACTGATGTAAGGCCTCTACCTTTCCCCTTGTCAGATAGTGGTCAGACTTGGCCTCACCCTAGCAAAAATCCCAGGTACTTGGTCTCTGCCTTGCCCAGGACACATCTTCTGGGGTTGGCCATTAGACCAACTTGGCATAGCTAACACAGCACTGCCCTCACAGCCCTGAGGTGTTCTTCCGATCCCTGAGTATAGAGGGGTCATCTATATAGGCAGCCACATATTGGTGTGGGGCTAGTACCCAATCAACCAACTGTTGGAAAGTAGCGGCTGCTCTGTGCAACCCAAAGGGCATTCTTCTGAACCCATATAACACCCACAGGGTGCCCAAAACTGTCTTAGCCCTGTTTTACCTTCATAACGGCACCTGCCAATACCCCTTTGACAGATCTAGGGTGGAGATAAACTGGGCTTGCCCCACCCTCTCGAGAAGCTCACTGACCTGGGGCATCGGGAAGGCATCAAACTTGGAAATAGTGTTTTCCTTCCTAAAATCGATACATAGCCGTAAAGACCCATTGGGCTTGGTAACCACCACAATGGGACTTCGTCAAGGGCTACGTGATTCCTGGATTATTCCCTGTTCCAGCATTCTGGCCAACTCGGTGTGAATGGCATTGTGCTGGCAGCAGAGAATCCTCCTCCATTTCTCCCTGACAACTTGTCCAGGGGGTGTAATTATAAAATGGGTTATTCCCTGTGCACACCCGGGGTTTTCACTAAAGACATCGCAAGATTCTTTCACAAGGGCCTCTACCTGGTGCCATTGCCCAGGATCAAGTTGGGGTTCCACTGGGACAACTAGATTATTGGTCTCTAACCCTGCCCTTGGCTCGAGCTCTCGGCTGAACTCATCCTCCACAGGAGAAGGGGTAATTAGTAGGCCTTCCTGCTCCCTCCATTCTTTAAGTAGGTTGACATGGTAAATTTGCCTCTCCCTGCATGACCCCGGTTTAAGAACCTCATAGTCCTCGGGGCCCACTTGGCGAGTTATCACAAAAGGTCCCTGCCAGCACTTCGTAAGTTTGCTTCCGGTGTCAGGGAGTAACACCAAGACTTTTTGACCTGTCTAGAGGCCCCTTCCTGGGGCCCTTTTATCATATACAGCCTTCTGTGATTGTTGGGCTGCTCTCAGGCACTTACGAGCCAATTCTCCTGCCCTCCATAGACACTGCTGCATGTTCTGCATGTATGCAGAGGAGCTTAACTCTTCCTCCTGTCTGGCCTCCCATCCTTCCTTAACTAGATCCAGTAGGCCTCTAGGCCAGTGCCCGCACACTAGGTCAAATGGGGCACATCGTAACAATGACTGAGGGGCCTCCCGTGACGCAAATAACAGGGGAGGGACCATCAGGTCCCACCTGCGGGGTTCCATCTGCACACACCGCCTTAGCATATTCTTTAGGGTCTGGTTAAACCTCTCTACCACCCCGTTAGTCTGCGGGTGGTAGACAGTCGTGCGGCGGTGTTTAATCTGCAGCATCTTGTACAGACCACAGATGACGTTAGACATAAAGTTCAACCCCTGATCGGTGACGATTTCTTTTGGGATGCCCACCTGAGTGATCCTCTTCATAAGCTATTCCGCTACCTGGGGCCCTGTGACTGACTGCATTGGAACCGCTTCCGGGAACCTGGTTGCATAGTCTACAATGACCAGCAGATACTGGTGGCCTGCTGAGCTCTTGGAGCAGGGACCTACTAGGTCCATTGCAATGAGTGAAAGAGGGACTTCGATTATTGGCATGGGCTGTAATGGGGTGCATGCTGGCCAGTTCCTGCTTACCATTTGGCATGCAAGGCAAGCATGGCAAAAATTCTCAACCTACTCGTACAGCCCGGTCCAGAAGCACCACCTAGTTAATCTAGCTTCTGTCTTATGGTGCTCCATATGTCCCCCTAGCAGGTTCCTGTGTGCTAGCTTCAGGATGGGAAGCCTAAACTGGGTGGGTATCAGCAGCTGGGCTATCTCCACCCTCTCTGTAGGGCCCTGCTTCACCCATCTTCACATGCAGGTCATCTTCACAGGAGTGGCCTTCCGTCTGTACATGGAGGGGGCCAGCTTGCTTTGGATGAAGGTATGGGAACCACCCATGTCAACGATTGCCTCCAGTCTTTCACCCCCAACCCAGGTATCGAAAAGTGGGGTTCCTGGGAAGGGAGGGAGGCTTGAAATTCAAAGACCTGCAGGTCTTGGAAGAGGGGAGACTGCAGAAAGCAGTGGTAGAAGTTGAGGGAAGTTGAGGGCATGGATGTGACATTGTATAACATATATGCCCCAGCTGAGAGAGCGGAGAGGGTATGCTTCTTTCCCAAAATGGGCATGTGTGTGGGGGTGGGTGGAGGACCGTGGATCGTGATGGGGGATTTTAATTGCATTATTGAAGAGGGTGGGTGGATTGGGATAGGGCAGAGAGTGGGGATAGACAGCACTGGGAAATGGCTGGGGGTGTGGATTAAAGACGAGGGGCTCTGGGATGCTTAGGAAGGGATGGAGGTGTTTACTAGAGTGGATCCTGGTGAGAGGGGGCAATCGAGAATCAACTTTGTCTTGGTGTTGGAGGGGATGGAGATCCGTAGCAAGTGAGTGGTCAATGTAAGCTTCTCAGATCATCGTGTCTTGTGGGTGGAGGTGGGCGTTGGGCAGGGGCTCAAACTAGGGAAAGGGTATGGAAATTTAATGCTTCCTTATTGGACGACACGCAAAAATGCTACGCCTTTCAAAGGGCAGACCACCAGTGGCAAACCTTGCAGCCCTTTTTCCCAACACTGTGGGACTGGTGGGTGGAAATTAAGGGGCATGTGCGGGAGTGTTTTGATGGCATGGGAAGGAGGCAAGCACGGTGGAAAAAGAAGGAGTTAGCGCACTTGCAAGGGGAATTCAAGTTTTATGGGAAATGTTAAAGAGGGGGGAAGTGGTTAAAAGAGAATGGGAAGGGGCAAGAGAGGGAGTGCAAAATTGGTTCTGGAGCAGAATGAAAGAGCGGATGTTCCTGGACAAGGTGGAGTGGGTGGATGAGGAATGGGGGCAGTTTTTTGCCTTGTAGGTGAAAAGGAAGAAGTGGGTGATGGGGGCGGTTCACACAGCCGACGGAGGGAGGTGGAGGACGTGGAAGGGGTTTTGCGGGAGGTGACCAGATATTATAGGGATTTATTTTGCAAGAAAGCAGTGTAGTGGGAACAACTGGAGGGTCTGGTGGGGTGGTTGGAAGAAAAGGTTGGGGGGGGAAGAGAGAGAGGGGCTGATAAAGGAATTGACAGAAAGCAAAATTCTGGGAGTGTTGAGAACAATGCCGCTAAAGAAGACACCAGGAGGCGAAGGGATCCTGGTATAATTCTATTTGAAGTTCTGGGACTTAGTTAAGGAGGATCTCTTGGCCCTGTTTAGGGAATTTATGGATCGGGGATGGGTAGGGGAGAATTTTGCACAGCGTGTTGTAGTTCTGACCTACAAGAAAGGAGGCCGGAAGCACATCAAGAATTGGAGGCCAATCACCTTGTTGAATTCAGACTTTAAGTTATTTTCTAAGATCCTAGCAGCAAGGTTAGGGGAGATGTTACCGCAGGTGCTGGGTGGGGAACAAATGTGCGTGGTGGGGGGGCAGCAGATGACACAACACACTGGATGCTTCATACATTTTTGACCGAAAGTGGAACACAATAGTTGTGAGTCTTGACTTGCAAAAGGCGTATGACAGTATTGGGCATGGGTTTTTGTTTCGGGTTCTGGAAGAGATGGGGATGCCAGGGAAATTTGTATGGTGGGTGTAGGCCCTTTACGGGAGGGCATGAAGCAGGGTGCTGGTGAGGGGTTTCCTTGGGGAAGTTTTTGGAGTGGACTCAGGGATAAGACAAGGGTTTCCACTGTCACCAGGGCTCCTTGTTTGTGCCATTGAGCCTCTGGCACAGCCGATTGGGGGGATAGGGTGATCAGCGGGGTTAGAGAACCAAGAGGGGAGGGAATTAAAAATCCTCCTATGATGATGTGACCTGCGTGGTGAGGGATGAGGTGTCCCTGGGAAGAGTAGTGAAGCACGCAAATGAGTTTGGGGAGGTATCCGGGGCGAGGGTGAACATGGACAAGAGTGTTACCCTGGCGGTTGGGAATGGGGGGATTTGGGGAAATTTGGATTGTGGGTGGAAAGGGTAGAACTGAAGGTACTGGGTGTCTGGATGGATACCCAGGGGAAAGGGAAATGGGCAGGGGAGGTGCTGGAGGGGAGGGTGAAACAGATGGTGGGGTTGTGGGGCACACAGGGTTTATCATTAAGGGGGAAGGTGCAGGTGATTAAACAGTGCCTTTTGCCTATGATTTTGTACACGGGGATGGTGTACCCCCCGCATCCTGGCTACAGGCCTGGCGGGTCCAGCAGGCCTTGTGCCTCTTCTTTTGGTGGGGGGGAAGACAGAGAATGTGGCTAGGACAGAGCTATATAAGGAGGAAGTGTTGGGGGGATGGGGTTTCCCCAACATGGAGGTTTTTGTTTATGTTCACTTCTTGAAGATGGTGGTGGGAGAAGTGAAGGGAGCACCAGGGATGGTTTCCAACTTCTGCAGGTTCTGTGGGGGAAGACTACTATGAAGGTTAGGGCTGTTTGGGAGCGGGTGGAGAGGGGCATGGGCTTGAAAGATGTCGCTCCCTTATGCACAGCTTGGAACTTTTGTTATGAGGGAAGGCTTGAAGGGGTTGGGGCTCAAAGGGCTGGGGGATGACAAAAGAGTCTTTAAGTGGGCAGCAGAGTCCCCAGGGCTCAGGCCTTGGGCCCGCGCTGTTCAATTTCTTTATCAGTGATATGGACAATGGGGTGAAAAGCAACCTGTTTAAATTTGCTGATGATACCAAAATTTGGGGGGAGGTGAGCACGCTAGTAGGGAAGAAAAGACTGCAGCAAGACCTGGATAGGTTACAGGGGTGGGCTAACAAAAACAGGATGTGTTTCAATACTGACAAGTGCAGGGTGCTGCACTTGGGCCGTAGTAACCAGCAGCACACTTATAAGATGAGAAACTCCCTTCTTGAGAGCACGGAGGCAGAAAGGGATCTTGGAGTCATTACTGACTCCAAGAGGAACATGAGCCAGCAATGCGAGGTCACGGTTGGCAGGGCTAACCGGACCTTGTCGTGCATCCACAGGTGCATCTCAAGTAGGGCAAAGGAGACGATACTCAGGGCCCAAGGCCTCCCCCTCTGCGCAACACTGGTCAGGCCACAGCTGGAGTACTGTGTCCAGTTCTGTGTGCCTCACTTCAGGAGAGATGTGGGCAACGTTGAGAGGGTCCAGAGGAGGGCCACCCGCATGATCCAGGGACAATAGGGCAGACCCTACAATGAGAGACTGCGGGACCTGAACCTGTTCAGCCTTCACAAGAGAAGGCTGAAGGGGGACCTGGTGACTGTCTATAAACTCACTAGGGGGGACCAGAAGGGTTTGGGAGAGACCTTGTTTCCCCTAGCACCCCCTGGCATAAAAAGGAATAACAGCCGTAAGTTGTTGGAGAGTAGGTTTAGATTAGACATCCATAAGAGCTACTTCACAATTAGGGTGGCTAGGATCTGGAACCAACTTCCAAGGGAAGTGGTGCTGGCTCCTACCCTGGGGGTCTTTAAGAAGAGGCTTGATGCCTACCTGGCTGGAGTCATTTGAGCCCAGTTTTTCTCCTGCCCAGGCAGGGGGTCGGACTTGAAGATCTACAAGGTCCCTTCCAACCCTACTTCTATGATTCTATGATATGATTCTATGAATTTCATGAGGGGGAGGCAGAGGATGACAGATGTGGGGGAGTTGAGACCGGAGCAAGTCAGTAGGGTGTGGAAAGGGCTGGTGGGGAAGGAATGGAAAGGGGAGCATGAGGAGCTGGCATGGAGGGCCGTGTGAAACACTTTGCCAGTACGACAGGTGCTCTATCGCTGGGTGCAGTCCCCCAAGTGCCCAAGGGAGCTCTGCTATGAGCCTGAGTCGGTGCCACATGTGCTGTGGGACTGGTTTTTTGCACAATGGGTGTGGGGTAGCTACCTATCTGAAGGATACTGGAAGGGGAATAGGGATCATCCCCAAACGTTTTAAATGGGTTGTCAGAGGGGATGGATGGGACATGGGGAATGAGGGTTTTGATCACATGCACCAAAGTAGCACTATGAAAAGTGCGCTCACTGTTGGCGCTAAAGGAGTCATGTTTTTCTGCAGTAGAGTGTTTACAGTTAGGGATGTATGAGCTGGAGTTTTATTGAGGTAGGGAAAGAGATATGATAGAAGGAGGGGATTCAAAGCTGTGGCAAGGGCTGGACTTCAGGGGGTTGTCCCAGCCCCACATAGGGATAGGTTGAATTTAAGGTGCCACTTAGTGCCAGAATGGGTGGGTGAGGGCTTGTGTATGGGATACAGAGGGGGAGAGGTGATTTGCCCCATACTTTTCATTTTTCTGGTTTATGTACTGATGACTGAACCTGTATGTATGTAAGAAGCAAAGTGTAATTTGTTCTGTGTCATGTTGGCTGATACTGGCTACAGTTTAAGTGAAGCTGAATATGATGTCAGCTATCACGTTTGTATTATGTAATTTAGGGAATTTTATGTTGTAATTGTTTCTGTGAGGCCTCTTGAGTCATTTTAGACTGTCTGCTTTTGTCTGTTTTCTAATAAAATGATTAAAAAAAAAAGTATCATCCTGGAGGTAAGGGAGGAGCTGTAGGGGATGGCTAGGAGGCTCCTGGTCCTGGACATGACCTAAAACTGCACCCTGCTGGGAGTGGGTGGCCTGGTGGGGCTCCCAGTGGTACGGGAGCCCCCAGGAAATGCCAGGCTAGTTATCACCTCCATGAAAAGTGGGTAGGGACACCTTAACCCTAGCCCTCACCTTTGTGTGGGTCTAGTAACACTGGAGGTACTTGGGGGCCAGGCACAGCTGCAGCCACCTGAGCCTGTGAGGTGCAAGACACCGAGAGACCCCGAGGAGGGAAAGTGGGGGCCAGGCATGGCTGTGGCCACCTGAGCCCTGTGTGGGGTGTAAGACCTGGAGGAAAGGTAGTTGGGGCCAGGCCTGGCTATGGCCACCTAAGCCCACTGGGGAGACCCATGACTCTGAGTGAGGGGCGGTGTGGAGCCCCAGTGAAAGGGAGTAGGCCCAGGTATGTTTCTAGATGCCTGAGGCTGTAATTGGGCCAGAAGCCATGTAAAGGGGGCTTAGCCTGAGATAGAGGTGTGAGTCCTGACCCCGGTAAGTCCTCCACCGCTGGGAGGCCGAGGGTGGGTCAAAGGCAGATCTATAGTGAGCAGATCAATGACATGCTGCTCTGGGGGTGGGGAGTGAGAGTCCCTGTGAGACCCTGGAGCACCAGTCATGGTGCATTACCCCAGCTCCCACAACTGGGTGGGTAACCCCTAGTAGGGACCAGAAGGCGGACCCTAGAGAGCAAAGGGGCTAGTGGCAGAGGCCTGAGGTAGAATACCCTCAACTGGTCAATGCTGGGGCCAGGACCAGAACAGTCAAAAGGGCCAGGGGCCCACCGTGAGGGATGCCCAGAGCTGAGGGCTTGTGGTCCTAACTGGCTTTGGAGGTGAGGCCAGGGCCTGTGTGGCCAAAGGTCCCGGGGAGACCACGCCCAAGAGGGGAAATGGTTTCAGGGAGCTAGACAGCTCAAATGAAGGAGGGATAGGCCACTGGAATGGAGGGATCTTAGACAGGAGGATTCTGGGGCCCAGTGTGAGGCTGGTGAGATCAACAGCTGGATGCCATCTGCGAGGCCTGGGCTGCAGTGTAGGGGAGGTATGGAGCTACAGATAGCGCCCCCTGGCATCGGGGCAAGAATGGGCAGCCTCCCGCCTTAATTAACATCATAATTAATTAAGAACAAGGCATGGCAGGCGAGTCAGGTGGGTGGCATTCCCAAAGGCAAGTGGGGAGACTAGTACTGTGGCTAGGTGGGAAGCCCCACTTTGCCGCACATTGACAGCAATTGTGGTGCCTGGGTGGGGACAGATGAAGAATTAATTCAGAGCAGTATAACTGACTGGCACAGGTAAATTTAGTGACAAGATTGTAGCTCAAAATCTTATTTTAAGAGTTGTCAACCTTAAGGTTTTTTCCATGTTCCCAGCTATTAGAAAGGACACTCATTAGTGCTTCATAATTTAAGCCCAATTGTTTTTTACCTGTCTGCATGACAGCCATTCTAGCCTGGCAGGCAGCTTAAATTAAATTGCATGCACACACAATGGTTATCTGAACAGCCTCCCCCCACCAGTATAAGCTACTGGCAAGAGTGTTAGACATTAATTAAAGATAAACTTATATTTGTTAACTGTCCTTATTCCATATATACAATTTCAACACTGTTACTCCTGTGACAATTTCACAATGGTTTGAAAACATTGTGCAGCAAGAACAGGATAAGAGAGAGGTAAAAAAATTAAATGGCAAATACATAAGGAATGGAAGAATAAGTAGAGCTAAGAGGAAAAAAGGCCTCAGATGAGAAAAATATCTGATAAAGTGCCAGAATAAATCTAAGCATGAGTTAAAGTTCTTTGTTCTGCTTTTGACTTAACATGCAGACAGTTCTGATAAGGACTTCCTCTCCATTGAAAAATTGATGATTATTATATATCGAGAGAAAGACTATACTTCTTTATAGCATAGCTTTTATTATAGTATATCCTAGATGTTGGTTGTTAACATAAGGACTATCATGAGAATCCTTTGCTGGAATTACCAGCTTCACTTGTTTTATTGCATTTCTTGTTCATTATGCAATCACTTTTCTTTGTTTCGAGTCAAGTTAATGTCAGGCATGTGAAAATGCTGATCAGTGGTGGAGGTCAAAGTCCTCTCCATAAAACAGGTGAAGTGCAAGGACAGTGCAAACTTTTCCCAGCCCCAGCTGCAACCCAGAGAAAACAGGTAAGGATCAGCTCAGTCAATCCATCCTTAGTTCTTGTAGAAAGTGCAAACAAAAGGTCACATGGCCATTGTGACCCAGACTGCCAAATGCCATCAAACAACCCTCACATCTCCTTACTCTTTATCCAGGTTGGAGTCTGGACTTATCAGGAACTTATCTAGTCCCCCTGCCTTGTCACTTGAGTTCACATTAGGGTGTTTTTTGTACAGACCTTTTCACTTTCAACATCCACAACAGTAGCTTCACAACCAAACCTAAGACACAGGGAAATCTGAAAAACTCATGGATCTGTACACTGCTCTTAGTCCCAACCTCACAGCACTAACTCCACAGCTAGAGCCAGGGGTGACACGTAGCGGGTGCACGGGGATGCAGCAGGATCGGCCGCCAGGGGACCTGCCCCCAGTCAGTGGGATCGGCTGGTGTCAGAGGGGCACGTGACCCCTTGACTCAAGAGGCACCAGCCACCCATGGCTAGAGCCTTAAAGTGCCTGCAGAAGAAAACAACCCAAGCCCTACTAAGCAGCTGTTTCTACCTCTGACTTCCCCAGCCTGCAGGATTGAACAGAAGTGAAAAACAGAGGGGAGAGCAACCCCAGACAGAAAGCTGCCAGTGCAGTAGGTGACAAATTACAGTTACAGCCCCAAATTCATTAAGACTTGCACACCCATGCTATAACTTTATTTTAGTACTTTGTACTCCTCCCTGCCAAGAAGTTTTCTGACTGGACACTCTTTGGATCAGGGGCTGCCATTTACTGCACCCCATGTGTGTCACTGAGATTGAAAGACATCCCAACACCACCGGGATTGAACAAACATTTGGATCACTCCCGGTGCCTGATGACTTTGGAGCCAGAGAGGTAGTTAGCCATGTTAGTCTAAAGTCACTCAGACGGCAGGGTAGAGAACCACCTTTGGAGCCAGACCAGCGAGACCATCAGGGCTAGCTTCCCCGCCCCCCATGAAAGTTCACTTATTCATGCAGCTTCCATAGGTCTTGGAAGAGCATTGCCAAAACGCAGCCCAGCAAAATCATAGTGCTGCGCATGGACAAGGAGGGGCTCCCTGGAGATGTGGGGGCTCTCAGGATGTCAGCACTCCTCATCATTTATTAAGAAGAGGTAGTTGGTGGTGTTAGTCTGGGCAGGGCAGCACCTCAGACTCCAATTTGTCCCAAAAGGCATCAGCTGCTATCTCATGCCCCTCTGAAGGTGCTACTCTGGCCTCGCCTCGTTAAGTTATTTGTACCGCAGTGTCGCTGCGCTGGGGGCCTCCAGTGCCCAGCACCACAGACCTCCTACAGCCACAAGCCGAATCCAAGCGGTGGCCCCGCCCCGCCCCGGTCCGGCCCAGTCCTGCCCTGTCCTCAGAATTCTAGGAAGAGCAGCTTGGCCCCGCCCTCTGGAAAAGGGGCGGAGCCGAGCCGTGCCGGGACCGAATGGGAGCGAGGCCAGAACGGGCCGGGCCACGCCGTTGGCCCACTTTAGAAGACTCGGCCAACAGCCAATGAGGAGAGGAGTTCCCGGTTCCTGGAAGAGGTCCCCGGGCGACAGCGTCACGCGGTGCGGGTGACATTGCCCGCGCGTAAACAAGGGCAGGGGGAGGGTTGAAGTCCGCGGAGGCCACGCCCGCTCCCTGGGCACCCCCCGCCGCCGCGAAGGGAGGGGGCGGGGCTTGCTTCATGGTCCCGCCCCCTCCGCAGGCAAGTAAATAGCGGCGCATGTAAGTGGCATGAGCTAGAGCGACCTGCTCGCCCGAGCCGACGCGTGTCGCAGCCCAGCCCAGCCCAGCCCAGCGGAGCGATGAAGGCGGCCCGCATAGCGCTGCGCAGCGCTGCCCCGCTGGCGGCGAGCTGCCCCCCGGCGCCGCGGGAGGTGGAGCGCTTCGCCCGCTTCTCGCCGTCCCCGCTCTCCATGCAGCAGTTCCTGGACTTCGGTAAGAGCCGGGGCGGATCCCAGGCTGTCCTCGCCTTTGGTACCTTTGCAAAATGCAGCTCATGCGATGCGCTCTGACCCCCCGGGGCAGGGGGGTGAGCAGCCCCAGCGCTAGCCCCGGCTGCCTGGCTCCCACGGTATAAAGGTGTCTGGACGTGGCTGCCTAGGGTTTAGGGATCACTGCACCTGGGTAGGCCACCTGTAGAAGCAGGGGTGGCGTTTGGGGGAAAATTTGCCTTACCCCTTCCCACCCCCCCATTGCCACCCCTCCCAGCACTGACCCTATCCAAAACCCCTGCCCCACTCCCATCCACAGAGGTTTAGCGCGTGCCCAGCCCCCATGGGGCCCATGTCCCACCTGTGTATAGCGCAGCCCCCACAGTCGTCTGTCTAGCCCACCTCAGCCCTCCCCCACTGGGAAGAGGCTGGTGCCCACCCATGTGTAGAGGCCAGAGATCCCCTTGGGGGCGACCCAGCCCTGCAGTGCCTCCTCGGGGACCTGCACTGCCATGATCGCAGAAATGAAAAGACCCAGTTCTGAAATTGGATCCGAGAGAAGCCAGCTCATGTGTGCTGACATCCATCCCTGGGTTTGTTTTGCAGGGTCGGCGAATGGATGCGAGAGAACCTCTTTTGCCTTTCTGCGACAAGAGCTTCCTGTGCGGCTAGCAAATATCCTGAAAGAAATTGACCTCCTTCCTGTTCAGTTGCAGAGCACTCCCTCCGTCAACCTGGTGAAGAGCTGGTAAGTATCTAGGATTCCACTAAAGTCCTTGTGACAGAGTGCCCTGGAGCTGACAACTCCAAGTTACCGCTACTCTTGTCCCTTGGTCAAGAGACGGTAAAATTAGGCTAGACCACAAGGTAACTGAAACATTTTGGGAAGTAGGCAGGAAGGGCCTTTGAATGGCTGCAGTAAATCTCGCTGTATTACGAGGGCATAGAGAATGTAGTCCTGTTCCCCTCAGCCAAATGTTTAAGTTGCCATAACTTGTTCTTGTCCAAGTGTGTGTGTGTGTGTGTGTGTGTGTGTGTGTGTTTGTTTGTCTGTTTTTATTATTTGTTTTGTTTGTTTGTTTACAAAAAATGTGCTTACAACAGACAGATTTATCTGCCAGCTGCACATCAGAAGAAATAAAATCCCAAATACTTCTGTATTCCCTACAGAGGAACAGCGCTAAAATGTAGCAGTCCACGGTGAAATGTAATGTCTCTGGGTCTCTTTGCTGGTCTGGTGCCAACGTGTCACAGAATTCAGTGGGGCAGATTCTAGCCCGATTTGTTGGCTTGTGTAACAAGAACAGCAGTTAAAGTTTCTATCAGACTAGGTTGTGGAATCTCCATCCCTGGAAGTCTTCAAGAGCAAGTTTTGAGAGACTCTTGCTTGGGATGGTCTGGTCACAAATGATCCTGCCATGGGCAGGTGACCGAACTAAGGGCACTCTTACACGTGCTCCGGGGGGTGGCAAGGGGGACATTGTCTTTAATTAAAACAGCTTCAAGAGCCACTCTAAAGTACCACAGCGTCTCCTTTATCATCATCCCCACACTTTAAAATGGTGGCAGAGATGCTTGAATGAAAGCTTGTTGGAGCTTTAGTTCAAGCACCCCTGCTGCCATTTTGAAGTGTGGGAATGCTGATACAAGAGACACGAGAGGCTACTGGAGCACAGTAATTGCCACACTCCAGCAGACTCGATTTTAATTGAGTCTGCTCCAGCGTGCTCTAACTACAGTATCAGAAGCCTCCATGCTTATGTACAGGCACCCTAAATGACCTTGTGAGGTCCCTTCCCTCTCTACTTTCCTATGATCCGATGAAAAAGATCTGTCACGATTAACTCCATGGAATACAAATTGTATGTCAAGGAAATGTTGGAAGATGTAGTCATAAAATAAACTTAGTCCTTTCTCACATACACCAGAAGGATTTAGCCTACATAATCTATTGTTGTTGATAACAGATATGCCAGACAGAGCACTTTCAGGTTCAGTTTAGAGTTTGTAGGAGTGGCTTACATGAGAGTAAGCAAAAGGTCTTTTTTTCTGGATCTAAAAAAGGACTTGGGTGCCTAAAGTTTCAGTTTAGAGTTTGTAGGAGTGGCTTACATGAGAGTAAGCAAAAGGTCTTTTTTTCTGGATCTAAAAAAGGACTTGGGTGCCTAAAGTGGGACTTCAGCATTTAGGTGTGTAAATCTAGATTTGTGATTTGCCCAGGGTTAGGGCAATCTTTAGAGTTCCCCAGCCAACTGCAGATGTATTGCTGCTTATTTCCAGATCTGTCCCAATCTTGAAAGAGCTGAGCAGCTCAGAGTTTAGCACAGTTAATCCTGACCAACATCCCAGAGATTATGCATTCGTCTAAATTCCCTGAGGACTCAATCCAGTAGGCTTTCTTAGTGTGTGTTTAACACACTGGCAGGATCAGCTTCCTTGCAAAATGATAGCAGATTCTGTGGGAGCAAGATGAAGGATCTTCACTTGTCTATAAAAAAAATCTGGTGGTTAGTATCCCAAGAAGTGAGACCCAAGTTCAATTTTCATCCATCTGTGTGTTCCATAAACGGTATTTGGAGTAGAACCCAGGGCTCCTGCTTCCTACTTCTGTGATCTCTGCTGTTATTGGGTGGGGGGGAAGCAGAATTGCCTTGCTGTGCTTTAACATAAGAGTGAGCCTTGCGAGAGATGATTCTAGGTGATGTTCCCTAAGTGGATGGAGGTGCCCAGGTCCTAGACGGGTGCAGATTTCAAACATCTCTAGGTGCTCTTGGCCAGCTCTAAATGACTCTTTGTTCTGGATCCCACAGAGGCATCTAACTTTCCCCATATCCTCTCTAGGGAGCCTGGGCACCTAATACAGATTTGGGATTCCAATCTAGGTCCAGGCAGCTAAAATTGGGCATTACAGTACTTACCCACTGGACACCTAATTGGAACAAGTCATTTGACAGTGATGACTGGAATCAAACTGAGTCACTTTGAGTGGCTTATTGGAGCTATGACAGTTTATTTACCTGTTAAGTAGTAATTTCAAGGATAACTTTCTCTGCTACTTCCAGATTAATAGCAATTAAGTAAGCAGCCTGTATGTCTTGTGATGTCTCTTTTCAGGTATATGCAGAGTCTAATGGATCTAGTTGAGTTCCATCAAAAAAGTCCAGATGATCACAGGGTTTTATCTGAGTAAGTGTCTTTTTTTTTTTAATGAACCTCTTTATTTTGCTTTCCCTCCTATCACAATGTAGTGAGCCTGAAATGACAAATATCAAGTTATCAGAATCGTTAAGTGACCAGGGACTGACCCTTTGTTTTCATTAGAACTTTCTATATTGTGTAGTATTTCTCAGCAGAACTAAAGCTTAAAGGCAGCAGTTCCATTGCAAATCTCATTTGGCATGAAAAAATAAATTTTAGCAAAAAATGCTTTTAGTAAAATTGTATCCCAGTTTAAGTTTTGTTGAGAGCCATTTTCTCTCTCTTTTAAATTTTCATGTGGTCAGCCTCAGTTTTCTGAAAATATTTTTTTTTTAATTGATCTAGCTTTATAGATTCACTCGTTACAGTCCGAAACCGACACCACAGTGTTGTTCCTACAATGGCACAAGGAATAATTGAATACAAAGACACCTTTAAAGTGGATCCAGTCATGAATCAAAACATTCAATACTTCTTGGATCGATTTTACATGAACCGTATTTCCTTCCGGATGCTAATAAATCAACATAGTAAGTTGAACATCCCTTTTCTTGAAACATCTTGTAAGCCTTTGTAGAACACACTAGAGACTCTTATTAATGAGTCAGAAGAAATATTAAGATGCCTTTGGTTGTCACTTGGTAATGACAAGAATGAGTGGTGACAGCAACAACCACCTGTTGTTGTCTTGACTCAATACTAACTCTAAATTAAGGAAGGTTTTTTGTGGACATCTAGTGATAAAATCCATGCCTACAAAAATACTTTTAGATGTTGATGTACTAGCAAACAAAATGAAGTTAAGTGTAGTTTGTTTTTTCAGTAAGTGGGAGTTCTCCAGATCAAACCTAAGCTGGCTGCTTGCAGACGTCTAAAAAAATAAAATAAAACAAACGGTGCTTTACTTTAAACTCAGCATGTTACTGTGCCAAGCCTCACACATGCCCAGAAGAGGCAGTGCAATACTTCAGTCGGCCTCTGCGGTGTCTGTAAAGATTGTGTACTTTAGTGGGGCTTTTTTGGCACTTTTATCTAATAGCTGATTTAATTGGCTTTAGGTAAAAGCGCTAAAAAGCCCCCCACTGAAGCTCCCGATCCTTACAGACACTGCAGAGCCAGGTTGAAGTAATGTACTGCTGCTTCTGTTAAAGCATGGATGTATTTGTTTTATATGTCTGCAAGCAGCCTCTGTTCTTGACACTTCCAAGTTTTAAACAGTTTCTTTTGAAGAAGCTTTGAAAAAAAAAAAAAAAAAAACAACCCAACAAGCTTTAAATCTTTTTCAGCTCCCTACGCGTTGTAAGCATTAAAAGGAACATCCTCTTGGCCTGGGTTGATTTGAATGAACTGACTCTTTCATAATTAAATTTAGCAACTTGAAGTGAGATGTAACATGAGTTTTATCTTTAAAACAGCACTTCTTTTTGATGGTAATGCCAACTTGATGCACCCCCAGCAAATTGGAAGCATTGATCCTTGCTGTGATGTGGTGGCAGTAGTTCATGGTATGTAGATTTTTAAATCTCTTAAAGTTTCGATTCATGGCCAACAGATATTCTTGTTTGCAAGTGGTTTGACAGGCAGCCAAGATAGGTTTATCAAACATGCCAGAAGTGACTTCTCTGTTAACTGCTGACATAAATGCCTGACCTACTTATACATTTTGATATCTTGGCCTTAAAGAGGATGAAAAAGAGCAGCAAATCTTAGCTAGTACTAAGATATGGTAATAACATAAGACCTATTTGAACAAGTATTTTTATGTGATATACTGGGCAGGAGTGATTTGAAGTTATTGGTGATTTAAAGACAAACCCAGCTGCGCCTCGGGTGCTATCCTGCACTCTCTAGACACCTGTTTTTTATAACACATTCATTTTTATGATAAATTCTAGTGAGGC
>NW_017729004.1:58584466-58586340 GCF_001723915.1 Gavialis gangeticus | reverse complement strand
TGATTTAAAGGCAAACCCAGCTGCGCCTCGGGTGCTATCCTGCACTCTCTAGACACCTGTTTTTTATAACACATTCATTTTTATGATAAATTCTAGTGAGGCTACTGAATTTCCATGTATAGTTTAATTGCCAGCGTCCTAACTCTGTAATAACTGCCAGCATTCTTACCACTTGAAATTTGAGAATTTATGTTTACACATTGCAACACAGCAGATGTCAACATAGTCAGCTATAATGTGAGGCCCGAAGTAAGGAATAGCTATGTTGTGTAACTTTTTTTTTTAGTTTCTTCTATGTATACTTACACTTGTAAAATTTATTTTTAAAAAAATGTAGACGCTTTTGAAAGCTCCCGAATGCTCTGTGACAAGTATTATTTAACTTCACCAGAACTGAAGCTTACTCAAGTGAATGGTAATGTGTTTTTAATATTTTATTTGCAAACTAATGTCCTATATCAAAAGCCAAATTGCTTCTAATTCCTCTTAAAGAAAGGATCTCCCTCTGTTCCTCTTCTAGATTATTTGTCAGTCCTGTCTGGCTGGTGCATATCTTTTTGAAGCTAATCTATCTGCTGACTCAAATGCATGCTCTTCTTTCTGCCTCATTGGTTGAAATCCCAATTACCTCAATTTTTTTCAGTTTCATGAGGGAGAATGCTAACTTTTGTGAGGTATGGTTCTTGTAAATACTGAACAGAACAACCATTGCTCTGTATTCATTTAAAAAGCAAGTATAGATTTGTTGCTAAGGAAGAACTTCCTTTGCACATAGTGGTGACACATTGCTAAATCCAGGAATAGCTGAAATGCCTACTACCGATGCATGTTTTGCAGCCTGGGTGGTCCACTTCCTTTATGCATCAAATGTGTTTTAAGACAGGACAAAACTATAGGAAAGCTAAAAGCTGAATAATTAGAAGTTGCTTAAAAAGAACTGTGCATGAAATGGCACTTACCTCTGTTGGTCAAACACTTAGGGTGGTTAATTTCCTTTTTTTATTTAAAAAAGGCACAACACTTTATCATCTTTTCTGTAACATGACATTATTATTTGCTCATAGTAGAACTTGGGAAAACAAAACCAACAGTTCTTCTTCCCCTTTTTTAAAAATGTCCTTGTTTTCCTCTTAGGAAAAGTGCCAGGACAAGCCATTCACATAGTGTATGTCCCTTCTCACCTTTTCCACATGTTGTTTGAGCTATTTAAGGTATGTATGGCTATGGTTAGATAAGAGTACTTCCCTCCCACAATCTCCTGAGCCAAGAACTTATGTATTTCACTTGTATAACCAAAACTGAAGAGATTAAAATTTTGCTTGGTCTATGTCCTACTTGGTAGGGCTCTCCCCTCTCTCAAATGTGAAGCAGAACACTTGTGGAATGTGGTGTATGTATGGTCCTGCAAGAAAAGATGAGGCAGCAACATAAGATTGCAGAAGTTGGTGAACTGGCTGAAATGGCTTCTTTCTCTCAAGCCATTTTCTGGGTCATGGCTGTTGTTATACTGTCTAAAAATAAATCTACTCTTTAAAGTTATAATGTTTGAGCTTCTCATCAGGCAGGTATAGCTTAGTTATTATAACTGTATTTTGGGTACTCCTTCCAATTTCTTCAGTCCCAGATGAAGATACACTTCATTTCAAGCTATTTCTACGTATAAGTTTTCCTTAGTTTCTGCTACAATAAATCACCAAAACTAGGCACTGATGGAATATGGCAGATTGATTAGTCTTTCCCACCAAGTTCCTGTGCTAGGCATGTGTATCTTGAGAAACTTCAATATAATGAGTGCACCAGTAAAGACCTTTTGTGGCTGATACCAACGGCTGATTATTAACCAGCCATATCAGCTGATGCTGATGTGCAGCCCA
>NW_017729004.1:58582927-58584326 GCF_001723915.1 Gavialis gangeticus | reverse complement strand
GGGGGGAGGGGGGTAAGAGGCATGGGTGGCGGGGGGCGCAGACTGAGACTGAGGCTCCCATGGTGAGTGAAGGAGTGGAGCAGGGGCAGGCACTGACTGGGCGAGGCATGGTGCAGAACCATGGGTGGCTTGTCCAAGTATAGTGAGGAGAGGGTACAGCTCTGCCACTACACACACCCACAGGGTGGGCACGGGGAGGGGGCATGTTCCTTCTGGATCTGTGTGGGGCAAAGGCAAGATACTGTACCAGCCTCTTTCTGGTGAGGGAGGCTGGGTTGGGGCTGTGCTTGGGTGGGCACCGGTGGCACTGGGAGGTGAGGCTACTGCCACCGCCTGGCCCAGCGTGTGCACTGGGAAGAGACTAGTGCAGCCCACCCATATCCCATACACAAATCCAGGGGGAACATGCCCCTCCATGCCTCTCCTGGGGGTGCATGCAGTGGTGGGGAGCTCCATCCCATACCCTGTCTTGCCCCAGCTGGGCAGTGCCCCAAGTGGTGTACAGAGTGCCTGCGCCTGCCCCACTCCCTCACTGCGGGGGCCTCAATCTGCCCCCTTGCCCCTCACAGACTTGCCAGCTGGATGCTGCTTACCAAGCTGCCATACAGCATTCCTAGCCATGTTCATGCTGTGGCTTCATGCATGCACGTACCACTTTATCGGCTACATCAGCAAAAAAAGGCAATTGCCGACCACGTAAATTTTCCTTTTATCAATGCTGATTCAATATGAACTGATATTGATGTCCCTCTAATTTTCATTATGATACTTCTGTAGTGACAGTTAAGATGAAGTCTTCTGATTAACTTTAATTTTCTTATAGAACGCAATGAGAGCAACAATTGAGTATCAAGAAAACCGGTCCTCACTTTCTCCAATTGAAGTAACAGTTGTTCTGGGAAATGAAGACCTAACAATAAAGGTAATCTGATTGACTATATCAGCTCATATGTGAAATAAGATCTGAGAACACTACAAACATTATAATAGAAAAATTTGGGTGGTTTTTTTGGGGGGTTTTGGGATTTTTTTTAAACTATAGACTAAGGTTAATATTTACCAGAGAGGCTTCAGTTGATACTCAGGATGGAGGTTATTTATCAGAAAAAACAAATCCTGACTTAATATTAATTATATTACTGCTAAAGCTTGGTAGTATAATAGTTGCTAATGTTGAAGCAGTACTCCTATAGGGCTATTTGAAGCTTCAGGTACTGATTCGATTCAGCAGTCGAATCTCCAAATGTGAATTCAAATCAGGAGATCAAGAAAAAGGTCCGAATCACTTGGGAGATATGGGCAGTCCCTATTCGCTGCCGCAGGGAGCTGGACCCAGATTCTGTGCCAGTAAATAGGGGGTGGGGGCTGAAGGAGGGGATCATGGGGGAGACCCCAGGCA
>NW_017729004.1:58579391-58582614 GCF_001723915.1 Gavialis gangeticus | reverse complement strand
ATCCCACTTCTTTTGGGAGGAGAGAAAAAAAGTCCCCACTCACTGGCTCCTGCCAGGCAGGGGGGTTAATCCCTGCTGCCCCCTACTGTCCTGCGTTGCTTGGGGCTCTGCCACAAGCCCCCATCCTCCATCCGCTCACTCTCCCAGCCCCATCAATAGCTGCCCCAGCTCCTGGCTCTTTTTTAAAGGCCACTGCTGCAGCAGCTGGTGAGTGCAGGGCTGTCAGGGTTTATGGGGCTCATGGCAGAGCACCTCCCACGCAGCAAAGGGCAGCAGAGATTTGCCTCCCCCTGCCTGGTAGCAGCCAGTGAGCCCCGGGCTTTTTTAAAGAACCCGACACTGGGCAGGATGTCCATGGCGGGGGGTGGGGGGGAAATCAGTCATGTTTGACTCGGCCAATTTTTTGACAGCAGCCAAATCGATTTGGGGCAGTAATTGAAATTGGCCGAATCTGAATCCGAAGCAAATGCTAGCCACTACGCAAAGGCCTAGTACTCTAAGTACTCAACTTTTCTTTCTCTTTAAATCAGATCTCTGACAGAGGGGGCGGTGTTCCTGTGAGGCAAGTTGAGCGCCTGTTTAGCTACCTGTATTCTACAGCACCAAGGCCAGTGATGGATGATTCTCATAGTGCTCCTCTGGTAAGATATCGTAGAGTCCCTCAAGGCATGCATTATAACAACTTATGTATTAAGCTTAAATTGCACACATCTATTTTACTCAATGTAAGACCTTTGCCAAGGTATCCAGATATCAAGTAAACTTTATAACTTGGAAAATTCCCACTTGCTTGGAAAAGAAACAGTAACAGGCTGCAGCACTTCCTAACTTACCTTTTTAATGCAGTATTCCCTGTTCACTTCAGGGAGCTTATTTTAAAATTTAATACCATTTTGGATGAAAGGATTTACTTTCTCCTTGCATGTTTAAAGGGCTTTTCCTAAATTTAAGAAGAACCTCAATTTGCTTCACCTTTTTTTGCACTTGCTACATGGTACAATCCCTAAGCATGAAACTCCCAAACTAAGATGTCAAACAGCAAAATTCTAAGCTTATCTCACTAGCAGTCTGCAAATTTGTGGCAGGAAGAAGACTGATCTAGAAAATAAGTTAATTAATTTAAACACTTTCACTTTTTATGTACAATCTCCCACTTGCAGACTTGCTTGCATAGGTGCTAGATTACATGGGTTAATGCAGGTTTTTATAGCATTCCAATATTTTACAAGAGATTTCTTTCTCAGTTGTATTGAGCTCTGATACTGGAAGGATGCTTAGATTTGCTTAGTGGAAAAAGAAATCTTGACTCTACTGTACCTTGTATTTCTAGGCTGGCTTTGGGTATGGCTTACCAATTTCTCGTCTGTATGCTAAATACTTCCAAGGAAACTTGAATCTGTACTCCATATCGGGTTATGGAATAGATGCTGTTATCTACCTGAAGGTATGCATTTGTTTTGTTGGAAAAAGTAATTCTGTTGATGACATTAATTCAGTGGGATAAGTCTACGTAGTTAAAGTATGGTTCTGAAGTGATTAGGGTGCTATACAACACTATGTAGAAATACTTGGGCTAGCTCTGCACACATTGACTCAAGGAGCAGTATGACTGTTTAGCCTGAATGCAGCGCTGTGCTTCTCAGCAGAGTTCATTAACCTGGATGCAACCTAGCACTAACCCAGCTATGGTGCTTCTGGTTCCAGAACAAGTGTGTGCAGAGCTAGCTTGCATATATCTGCACAGTACTACTTCGCATAACGTAGGTTCTGGTACGCAGAGTAGCATGTTCACATCTTATTTGGCTTATCCACACAGCATTGCATTGTCATGCATCTCTATAACCTGAGGACTGATTTGGCCTTTGATTGATAAAAATGTAACTGGACTTAACTAATTTGCTTCTCGGTATTTCTGAAATATTTTTCAATTAAAATTTAGGACAAGTTTTTATAGTTATGGAATAGGAGTAAGAGTTAGCTAGCGCTCTTGTTCCAGAAGTTTGGGTAGACAGAGCATCTACAAGGGTGTTTCAGAAAGCAACTCTATTTTCAGAATAGAACTATTTTGTGTGCAGTGATAACTTACTGGATCACAACACTATTCTACAGCCATGAACAATGGGTGCATTCAACAGTTCTGTCATCAGTGTTCCCTGCTGTTAATTTTTTTTTAACACCCTCATAATTTACTTGAGCAGCAGATTTTCATTTTCATCACTGTCGGGGTCAGCAGCAAGACTTCTGTTTCTGTAGGCTAATAGAAGCTAATGCTGACAGATAACATTAACTTGTTCTGTTCATTATTCATTGCATGGATGCCAAACTCAACCAAAATTTTTAAATACTTCAGAATATTAGTACAAGTTCAGAAGAGTCCAGTCTTGTACATTAGGTTTCTAAAAGTAATCCTAAAATACTGTAAAGCTGGTAATCTGTCTTCTTCTAAAAGGAACTTCTTTTGGATCTTTAGATTAACTAACTAAAAATAAAGTTTATATATTGCATCAAAAGACAATCTAGGAAATGGTATAGTGCGGAAGTGTTCCACTTGAGAAAATATTGTCCACTTGAGTGTAAACATCTTCCCTAGTACAAATTATTGTATTTGCAAATGTGAAACGGGAGAGTCTAAAAATATTTTTGTTGCAAAAAGGTTTCTTGATTTTTAGACTATCAAATAAGTTCTATCTTGCAGTAGACAGACTGGCTACAAAAAGGTTCAAGGCCTATAAAACCTCATCACGTATATGGCTTTTCACAGATGAACTAGAAAACAATTTACAAAGATGAATAGCAACAGAGTGGGTTTTTTTCCTATATCACTGTTTCAGTGGCTCAGAACTTGAACCTTAATACTTATATGTAATACATGCACAAGGTACCTGTTATTCCTTTTACATGATATACTGAGAACCATTATTGTCCTGGAGTAGTGATTTAAAAGACATTGTTCAATAAATTCAGTGTAGTAGAGGCTGTATCTTCTATTGTATATTGCCTCTACCCCACTGGCTGCTTGTACTTTTTAGACCAACATGGCTATCACCTTTTTATCCCTTGTCCAATAAAGTAATTCTTGTTTTTTTGTGTGTGGTTTTTTGTTTTTTTTTTTTTCAGGCCCTCTCAACAGATTCAGTAGAAAAACTCCCAGTATTCAACAAGTCCGCCTATAAGCATTATCAAGCAACTTCAGAGGCAGATGACTGGTGTGTCCCCAGCAAAG
>NW_017729004.1:58569234-58574391 GCF_001723915.1 Gavialis gangeticus | reverse complement strand
CTCCCAGTATTCAACAAGTCCGCCTATAAGCATTATCAAGCAACTTCAGAGGCAGATGACTGGTGTGTCCCCAGCAAAGAACCAAAAAACCTAGCAAAGCAAAGCATAGCTATTTGAATGAAGTTCATGTCCAAGGTACTAAAAAGGGATCAAGCTGGCTTTCCAATTAAGACTAGTGCTTGAAAGCGTTAGTCTAAAGTGCCTTCATACAGACAGGCCTTCCGACAGATCCTAAACAGAAGAGGAGGGAAGCTCACGCTGCACAGGAGGACTGTGATCTGTAGTGCACTCCAGTATAAGCTATACATAAGGAAAGCCATGTGCATCTTTGCCTGTAGTCCTTACAGAAAGAAGCATGCAAGCAGAAATTTACAATGCTATGTGAATCAATGACTGTTGTAACAGGAGGTATGCAGTTCTTGAACCTGTTCAGTCCTTGAGTCTAAATACTGACAAATGACAGTAATGCTATTGCTTTCCATTTAAATAGACACCAGAACTTCACCTTTATTATGAAACTCTGTACTGTGGTGCATATGCCTGTACTGTATAACTGTGTTCATGACGAAGAGAAAGAAGGCCTCATTTAAGTGTGGTAGGGTTGCAGCAGGATGGAAACCTTAAGATGCAGTTCAGTTGGCATTGAGGTGGGGAACAAGTTTGTGTTTTTGCAATATAGGAAAGGTCTTGGTGATGAGTTTAATGTAATTTTAATTCTAATATCTTTTGGGATACAAAGGCTATTCCTTTGTATTTGCTCTTTCTGGAAAGATCAGTGACTTGTCCATAAGGTAACCACAGAAATTGCTAGAATATTTTTAAGGGACAAATAGAATGGCACTTGGCTATAACGGCCATAATGAGATGTGTAGTCCACATCTGTAACAGCAGGAGAGCTGTATTGAATAAGCAGGCAGGGATTTTCAAAGCCAAGTAGATATGCTTGTGTTGTTGGTCCCAATGACTTGTGTTTTGGGGAGGGAAGAGGGTTGCTTTTATAAACCCAACATGAAGCAGTATGTTAGAGTGGTGGTGGGTAGTTCTCTCTTCAATACAGCTACAAAGTTTAGTGGCTCTATAAACAAAACCACTGGCTGTAGGTTGTGGAACATGTTTGAAGCTTGTTCATATGTAAATACTTACCTGCTAAATGTGTCTTCTGGAATTTGTATCAGACACACTTGAGCTTAAACTTGAAGTATAAAACCACTATACAAAAGCTGCACTGAACATTTGGAAACTGAGTTGCTGGCAAAAAGGAGATTGTGAACTAATAACTTGAAGAAATCTTCTCTCTAAATGCAGAAAGTTTAGGAATGGAATAGTTTCAAAACATGAATAGCACAAGCTATTTTAAAGTAACTTATGTGTAGTACAGAAGGAGATGTCCAGGGGACAAATGACTATTGGGGAAAATATTCCACTCCCAATCAGCTTTTTTCTTTTCCCTATCTTCCAGTTTTCATAAACGAGGTAAGACTGCTGGGTCCTTGTTAAGCTTAATGTTAAGTGAAATTACCAGTCTGATTTTAAGTCAGGATTTATAATGAGACTGAATTTGCCCTTTTAACTACTTTGTTTTTCTTTTTTTTTTTAAAAAAAAAAATTCATGTGATCTTCTTGGCTCAGTTGTAAATGCAATCAGTGTTTCTAACATCCAGCACTGTGCTAGGATGGCTGTGTGATGACTTTGTAATTCCAACTCACCTTGGCTAGACAGAGAGGAAGCCAGTAAACACTTTTGCTGTGGACAGAAATTTTAATTTAATTATGTCACTATAACACCAGAGTTCTTTTACTGTGTCTCAGCGGTGTATCAGTTTTAATGATTGCTGTCAGTATAATCTAATGAACTTATTGCATTAATGTAACTAGTCCAAAAAATTCTTCAGCAATTTTACTAGAAAGCTTTCTCGTCTACCAGATATCCAATATTTTGTAGCCCTATTGATGCTGAGTCTTAGCTGGACCCTCAGGAAACTAAAAGTGATTTCTAATACATCCTGCATCTTTTTTTAATATATAGAAGACACTGAACCAACTCGGGTTTTAGTTGATCACCTGAGCATAATGACTGAGTAAATAACTTTAGCAGTCCTAATCTACACATGGAGATAACTAAAGGTGACCAGAGTGCTGAAACCACTGCAGCACCTAAACACAATAAATAAACTTGATGATACAATGAGCTGACAAAAAAACCCCCAAACTTGTATTAACTTCTATTGCTGTGGTCAGCAATAGAATCAAATGTTATCTAGAATATGTAGGGAAGAATGTTTTTTTTCCATGCCAGGAAGTGCTTGGATAACTTGTAGATTGTGTAGGTGACGTGAAGTCATGAAGAGCAACTAAAATGCAGCCTGGTTTTAAGTAAATGCATTATACCTTTCTCTCCCCTTGTCTGCTCTCATTTTAATGCCTGAGCATGAACTATGATATCATGATATGTAGTATGTCTTTAATATATAACCACAGCTCCTCTAGGCAGAGACTGGGCATCTTTTTTTTTTTTTTTCTTTAAGCTCCTTGTGATTTTTGGTATAATAATACTACTTCTTAACAACATCACCTTGCAGTCTATTTACAACATTTAAAGGGTGAGGTCCACTTGACAGTCTATGCAACATTCTAATGCAAAATGAATCTTTTTTGGTACCAAGTTTTATTTGTACATTAACATGTTCATAATGCCATGTTTTCAATATGCATACCATGTCAGAAGTCTATGCAAATCTGTCTACTTGAGGACTACATTACTTTCCACTTAGACAATGCAGTACTCTGCTGTCCTTGAACTGTGTGAGATTTTTTTTTTTTTTTAGGACATTTTAAGCCTTTTACTGTATGTAAGATTGTATTATAATTTTACAGTAAATCTCTTAAACAGTTATTGATTGGTCTCCTCTTCATTTCGCTGTTTTGTTAGGTGCTTTCTATGCATGTGGCTCTTCAGTTGCAGAATCCACATCTGTCAGAAATGGCTCAGAGCTAGTCTGCATCAAATCATAGCCCAGGGGCTATTTGTCTTTGAAAAACAAATCTATGTTGAACTAGATTATAGCTATCAAAACATTCTTCAGGAAAACTGGCTTGAAGGGTTAAACTTGGAGAAACAACCCAAGTATCTATAATTTCAGTACTTATCACAGATACTTGTAGCTCACAGCTTTCTGCAATTTGCCATTTAAACACAAGCCAGTTTTTAAACTATTTATTGCAGCCTAACCTAAACACTGGCTTAAATCACCCAAATAAGATGCAAGTGACTACTTGTTCTTAAGATTGAGGGAACAAGATATAATTAAAACAACTATACATGATCATTGATGAGATCAGCACAGTTGAGGATGATAAGGGAGAGAGCTCTCTGAAATAGTGGCCTTGGAGGAGAGAGGTAGTTTGCTATGTTAGTCCAAGATCAGAGGGACAGCAAGGTAGATTTACACCTTATGCTGTGTGTCTCTGATATGGTCTAAGCTTTATTAGCAGCAGTTTACTTTGTGAGATGCTTGAAAGGGAAGTCAGAGTAAGCCTTTATTGCAGCATTCTCCTTATGCTGCAAACACTAACTGTTTTTCCAGGTACCTGCTGAAACTGGACTGCAGGGTTTCCCAGAGGATTTCATAGCATGAACTACATGTTTAATGTCAAACCCTCTTTTAGATGCCTGCTTAGTACAAGACTTACAACAGTCAATGACAATTTTTTACATAACATAGGAATACTTTTTTTATTGGTGGTTGTTGTAGTGGTTAAGAATAAGAGAATAATACTACTGTCCCAAAGTAACACTTGCTGGCCTCTTGTGCCAGCTGTTATACTAATGCAACAAAATGATGGTCCTAGAAACCGTTTGAAAATACAGCATAGAGCAAAAGATACCCAATGAATGAACTACAATTTAAAAAAAAAAAGATGTTGTTCACTAACTATCCTTGATACAAGCTATCAACAATTGTCCACGTTACTAGTAAAATAAGATTCCTGTATTGTTATATACCCATGTGGCTCATTTGTTTGTTTCTTAAAACCCCAAAACTGTTATCACTGCTGACTAGAAAAAGTGCAACTGTGCAAGCAGGTTGGCTTTTATTGAATGACCCAACAAAATAAATTCCATGAAAGCTTGAAGGAATGGGGATACAGAACTGGAACAGAGAAATCTCCCATATTTTTCCTTTTAGTGTTGCTACTTTATTATCTCTCACTTTCTGCTCTCATATTTTTGGTAAAATGTTCTTACACTGTAATCATAGGAAAAAGTGCAGCTGGAAGAGACCTCAGGAAGGTCATCTAAGCCAATACCCTGCACTCAAGGCAGGGTCATACCTGTCTAAACTATCCCAGACAAGTGTCTAACCTGCTCTTAAGCTTCCAAGGCTGGAGATTCCACAGCCTCTCTAGACAATCCGTTCAACTACTTAACCACACTTGTGGTTAGAAATTTCTTCCTAATATCCCTTGTTGCAATTTAAAACTATTATTACTTGTCCTGTTCCCTGTGGCCACTGAGTCTATCACAATCCTCTTTATAAGTGCCCTTCGTGTATTTGAAGACTGTTATCAAATCCCCTTGGCATTCTCCAAACGAAATAGTCTCAGTTCTTCCAATTGCCTATCCAAAAAAATTGCCACAACTCTTCTCTTCTCTTCTTTAAATATTTCTCAACCTGTATTTGGTTGAGAGCTGTCTGGCTTTCTGGTGCTATTTTTCCTATCCTTTTTAAAAGACCCACACAAATGTTTCTCTTTCCATGTAAGCAATCATTGCAGCTGCTAAGGAATGATGCGCAATAGCAACTTGGAGGAACAGCAGTGTATCCAATTGTAAATGAAACTGGCATTGTCTCTGAGGCATTCTATTATCAGGGCTGTGCAAAGCTTCGACTTTTATATTCAATTCAACATATTCAACATTGAAAAGTGAAAGTTGAGTGGAATAGCAGCTGGTTGAATCAAATACCGGAAGTCGAATATTAACAGCGCGGGTCGAATATTCGACAAGGGTCAAATATTTGACTTGCCTATACTTTCCTTCCCCCCCACCGCCCAGGGAATCAAGTAAGGGGAGGGAGGGGGAGAGGGGGAAGGAGTGATTTCATGACTGAAATGTGTGGCTGGCCAGTGACCTGTCAGCATTCGCTGAGGTCCCTT
>NW_017729004.1:58567702-58569223 GCF_001723915.1 Gavialis gangeticus | reverse complement strand
GGCTGTCAAATCGAATATTACCTGCTCTGCACAGCCCTATCTATTATCATACAGTTCACCTATGGAAGGGCAAAAAATCATCGTCTCATCTAATGTAGTCTCTACATATATTTATCCTATGTATTTACTACAGCTGTTTAGCTCAGATAATGACAATGATTGTCACATTAGTTTGACTGAAACTGCTGTTTAAGTTCACTAACAAAATGCTGCGAATTGTTGCTTTAAAATGCTATGAATGAAACTGTTTTAATTGACACATTTCAAACAATGTTAAACTTGAATCTTATTTCCAAATTTTGCCTAATCTAATTGACTTGACTAAATAAGATCCTTTTAAATTCTGACTTTGCAGAACACATTCACCATCACCAGGTGTACCTATTTCCACTACACTTTCTTAGTTTTATTCTTAGCAAGTCTCAGAACTACCTGTGGGTCCTTAGAGCTCAGGTCAGGGTAGTGAATAGTTGTATGACTAAATAAATGTTTCTTTTCATATGATGGTCAGGTATTTAAAAATGTGTTTTGTTTTTTTTTCTCATTGGGTGCTATGAAAAGGAAAAATTCTTCTGAAGAATGAAATGATTCTTACTAGCTGCTGTTGACTTGTTTTTAACAAGCCACTCTTCTTAAGAGTTCAGTCCTCCTTGGAAACAGTCGAATGTTACAAGGAAGCACAGAGAAGGAGGGTGTGGCTTGTTTCAGGGGAAAGGTCTCCAGAGACCCAAGGTAAGCTGCCCTTTGTGCCTTGAACAGTTTTCTCTTACTCTGCAAAAATCCCTCCAACTGTAAAATGACCAGGGACTTTATTCTTTCAAATTGCTGAAGTCGTGTTAACGAAGGACACTTGGATCTTTTCCAGATCAGATTCAAATGAACCATATCAGTAGGGTGCAAAAAACCAGAAAGGGCGTGTGGGAAAGTTTGTGTGTGCAAGACTTAATCTTCCAAGAAGTTCTATTCGGATGATAAGGAACATAACGATGTGACCTGTGATGGTGTGATCTAGTACATGAATTAATTTGAATTCTAAACTCTGTCCCTGTTTTCAGATAGAGCTCAGAAACCATTGAGGTAAGCATGAAGGCAGGGTTTCTGGAGTTCAAACAGGTGTTATATTAGCCGCCTGTATGTGTTCATTGTGCTGCCCCAGAATCCGTGTCTTTTGAATAAAAAAATCCATCATCCCAGACTCCAGTGTCATAAGGGCAACCTCATGCCTGATAGGGTAGCTGCTACCTGGTAGCAATGTAGTAGCCTTGCTGACCTAAAAGAGGATTCCTGACACACACACTGGTACCTGTCTTATCTATTAATGCTTGGGGTAGTCTGGAACCTTGATAAATAATTTAGTTGATTATATGAGGCTAGTTAGGGTCAGCCACTTTGGCAGGCATGCCACCCTTTCTGAATGCCCCTCTGATCCTTTTCCCCTGTTAGGGCAGAAAGCAGAGTAGCAGATCTGTCTGCCACTGCTGCATGTCCCCTGGCTTAACAAGGAATAACGGCCACAAGTCG
>NW_017729004.1:58553032-58562702 GCF_001723915.1 Gavialis gangeticus | reverse complement strand
CTTGATAAATAATTTAGTTGATTATATGAGGCTAGTTAGGGTCAGCCACTTTGGCAGGCATGCCACCCTTTCTGAATGCCCCTCTGATCCTTTTCCCCTGTTAGGGCAGAAAGCAGAGTAGCAGATCTGTCTGCCACTGCTGCATGTCCCCTGGCTTAACAAGGAATAACGGCCACAAGTCGTTGGAGAGTAGGTTTAGATTAGACATCCGTAAGAACTACTTCACAGTTAGGGCGGCTAGGATCTGGAACCAACTTCCAAGGGAAGTGGTGCTGGCTCCTACCCTGGGGGTCTTTAAGAAGAGGCTTGATGTCTACCTGGCTGGAGTCATTTGAGCCCAGTTTTTTCCTGCCCAGGCAGGGGGTCGGACTTGAAGATCTACAAAGGTCCCTTCTGGCCCCACTTCTGTGATTCTTTGTCCCTCCCTGACCTGCCACACACAAACTGCCCAGGCCACCTGTGGCATGCATGCCATAGGTTGGCCAACCCTGTGTTAAACTATGACATCCCCTTTTGGTTTCTTGGTCAAGGGGACAAAAGACCTAGCCTTTTTATTGATTCATAGTTATTGGGCAGGCTAGACTGAAACTAAAATGTTTTTGTTTGTATTTAGGTGCAACTGCTAGATTTCACAGACTCTAGACTTCCAAGAATATTTTGCTTTTTCCCTCAACTTAGAGAAAGAGAGAGAATATAAATTTTTAAAAAAATAACCTCCACCCAATAAGTAGCTTAAGCTCTAAGGCAAAATATCCAAACTCAGGGTAGCTGAAAAGAACCCCAACACCTCTTCCCTTACAGCATTCTGTGTTTGAGTTTCCTCCTTTCAAAATTTGTTCCCCAATTTCGGAGTTATTGAAACAGTTTTCAGAATTCTCTACTTCAATATTCCGGAAGGATGCCATGTGTAACTGCAAGCAATGGCAGAGATATAACAACCTATAATGCCAGGTGCAGCTGGAGCTTTACAAACCAGTGGAGAATAAGACCACAGTTTCACCTCTTTCCCTGTTCAGTTTGAGGTGGCATGGGCTCCCAGGGCTGTGTCAAGCTCCTGGTTCAGCAAAGTGCTTGAAAATGTGGGGTTTTACAGCAAGTAAGAGGTTCCACCAAAGTAAATGGGATAACTCATGCGCTTAGAAGTTAAAAAGGTGCTGATGTGATTTGCAGCAGTCTGCACTTTTGTATAAGCATGCCTTCCCTTTTCAAATGTGTAGGGGCCTTGCACAGTTAAGTGTCAACCCGCTCTTCAGTTAGGCCAAGTCTGGCAGTCAGGCCCACTCTCTCTTCCCAATCACTAATACAAAAGCACCAGTTGCTCCAATTACAGATACTTCTGGCACACTTTCCAATTTAGTGCTCTCAAGCCTGATAAGCAGGCTCTGCTGCCAACCTCTTTCCTATTACTCAACCAGCTTTTAATCTGTGGCACTTTGCCCTTGCCTTGTACTCTTATTTTTCTTACCAGTCTTACAAAAGTTCTTTGAATGCCCCAGAAAATGTTATTACCTTTATCTAATACTTTTTGTCTGGGTCTACAAGGCTAGCAAGGCTTTTCCCTTATGCTAGTGATGGTGGTTTTGACGTTGTCAGGGTATAATTCTGTTGTCTTATTCTTACCTCTCAAGCAGTTAAGTAACGGTGAAGGAAACATTTATTGCTCTGTGCTCCCAGGTCATGTCTCAGCTACTTAAAAATATTTCTGCATTTACCTTTACATTCCTTCAATCTCCCTGAAACCCAAACCTCATTTTCTGAGGTCTTTAAAATAGAATTTGAACATTCCTGACTCGTGTGTGTGTGTGAGTGTGAATACAGGCTCCTTTCCTCACTATGGCCCCTCTATGCCATTCTGGAAACCTATAAAGGAAAACTGTTCTCAAGAATTGTCCTGGTACAGGTTACTCTATGCCAGGGGTGGGCAAAATGGCAGATTCAGCTGGCAGTTGGACTCCATTTCCCAGCAGCCCCTGCCCACATGGCTGAGCCCAGTCTCCATGGAGACACCAGCCACAGCAGTGCTGTGGTGGCAACACCAGCCTTGTACTATGAGGACCAGCCCCAGCCAGTCTGGCAGACCTGCCCCAGCCACGATGCGCTCTCTGTGCACCCCTGCCCAGACCATGCAGGCTGTTAATCGTGGCTCTGCCCTGGCCACCAGACCAAGCTGTGCCTGCTGCAAAATCCCAGTCCCTCTGGAGCAGCCCCCTTCCCTGTCCTACCCAGCCGTGAGCCCTGCTAGTGTGGCTGGGGCCAGTGTCCATGGCAACCCCAGCTTTGCGCTATCACAGTGCAGCTGCAGCTGGGGTCTCCATGGAGACTAGCCCCAGCCAAGCAGGCAGGGGCTGCTGAGAAATGGAGTCCACTGCTGGCCAGATCCAGCCCATGGGCTGGACTTTGCCTGCCCCTGCTTTATGTCCACTCCTTGCCCTGAGGTCTCTGGCACAGAGACTGCCTGAAAGCATGTCAGAAACAGGACCTATTAAGATGCCCTGAACTCCTGATACCCTGGGCTTTGCTACTAATCACAGGTCATCCTACTGGGAGCTGCTGTGGGGGAAGTGGGGAGAGGAGGAGAAGAGATTTTCAAATTTAAAGCAGCTCTGGGGCAGCTCTAAAAGATCCAAAAGTGCTCATTATCTGAAAAGTGCATTTGTTTCCATCCCAGGCACATCTACATGTGCATATTAATACATTTCAATAAACTCCAGCTCAAGCTTTGCGACTACAGCACATTGAGCCAGGTTGGAGCAGCCCCAGCTGGCAGGGAGTCTAGGGGTTCGGCCTGTGCCTGTTCTGACCTGGCTCAATGTGTGGCGGAGGGGCTGCCTGGGGCATGAGAATACTCTGGTGCAGGACTAGCCAGCAGGCAGCCCTCACACTGAAACATCCTTATGCCCCAGCCAGCCAGGGTAGTGTCTACACGTGTGCTGCTGCAGAGTGAAAAACCCCACAGCAGGATAGTACTTGTATTTATTACTAGTACTGTGCTAATAAACTGCTGCGGAGTTTTAGTTTACTCTAGCTTAAAAGCCCTACATGTGTAGATGCCAAGACATTTACTGCAGAGCTAATTAGTCTACACCACAGTAAACGTCTTGTGTAGATGCCCCCACTTTCTCCTAAATTGAGTCTTCTGTGTCCCTCCTTGTCAAGAGGTACAACTTCATATCTGAAAAATTGACCTTATATCTTTGTAAACAACTTGGGTAAAGTGTGAGGTGATATGGGGGAGGGAAACTACAGAGAAACTATTTGAAATGCTATTAAGTACATAGGAAAATCAAGGGTACTGAATGCCATTGGTGAATGTTTATGGTTGTGATTATCCATTTCCATCAGAGTTACAGTCCATAGCACTGTTGGTTGATCTTTAACAACCCAAGTCAGAAAACAGGACACAGTTGTTCTCTATGTTGTTCTTTGCAATAAAGACTAAAGGGTTTTTCAAGGATAACGGCAACAGCCATCAGTGCATTTTGAAAGGAATATTTTTAACATAAGAGCAAGCCTGTGCTTTAAGAAAGCATTGCAGGACAGATCATGCCAGGCAGGCCTTGGCTGAGCCTGTTTTGGGATGGATCAGAACTTTGTTATCCCACAGGGAGCTCTGGGAGGCTATGGGGGAGACAGTGTACATCACAGCTCCGAGGGAGCACTACTGGTGTATAATGCCTTTAGGGTGGTGCAGTATGTGCTACCCTGCACCAGAATCCAGCTCTAGAGCCAGGCACAGAAATGGGAGGACAACAGCCCAGCCATCCTCCCCACTTTTTAGGCTGGTTTGTCGACCACTGTGAAGGCTATCAGGGATGTCTGAGAAGTTCTTGCATGAGAAGAGCCATCTGTTCTCCTCATTTTTTGATTCCTCTACTCTTTCTCCCCCACAGCTAGCACTGTCCTGATAAGGTTATGAATAGAATATCCAGCACTCACACCTTCAAAAGCTCTTGATGGTTTTTTCAAGGCCACTGGATCATCAGTTCACTTGAGTGAAAAACCCCAGGTCCAATTGCACAGCCTCCAGGCTGCTGACTTTCAAATGATGTTGCCCACATCAAAACAGCTGGGGAAATGGCAAAACTCTTTACTGGAGTATCAGAAATGGATTCAGACAGAGCTAAGCAATTATACTGCAGAGATTAGTATTCAGGGATAGTTCTGGGTTACATTTTTCATCCTGATTGAAAGAATTGTCCTTGCCTCCTCCTGTATGCAGCAGGCTTTTATTCTCCACCCTGGAGTATTGATGCTCAGGGGAGAGAATGTGTCCTGACTTTAAATCTCTATTTACCACCATTACAGTCCAACAGAGCAGCCAAGGACTGCAGATCCTCCTATTTCTTCACAGGAACTAAAGCATCTATTGAGAAGAGAGGAGAACAATTTTTTCAAGGAGACATTCCTTCAGCAGCTTCTGTCTTCAGAGGTGGAATAGTTTTATATCAAGTTTTTAACATGAAACTCGGGCACAGCTGCCTACCCCTGAAATGCTTGCTTTACTAATAGAATGTGTTTTTAAAGCTTAATACTTATTAATTAAGACAGACTCTATTGGTCTTCTTTGGACCAATAGAAATGGAACATGAATACAACTTGAAAACAGTTTATTAAGATGAAAACATGGTTAGTGAAAGTACTCATAAATAGTTTCTCCACTGTTGCCAATTTTTATAGAATCCATCAGGACAATAGGTCACTTGTAACTGTGACTAATAACCATCTATGATACCTAATGGTGTGCTTCTATGCATGTTATAGACATGAGAAATAGCATGTATTAATCACTTTCCAATGGTTTTGTAATGAGATCTTACAATATAACAATACATGAAATTATATATATGAAAGCTATGAAACAATGTATGAAAAAAATAACAGAGAGGTTAGAATTCTTCCCTAGTTATTTAAACCCTTACCTAATGCTTACTGAAATGAATGACAAGAGTCCCATAGATCAGAACAGATGTGGTACCATATACTTCATTTACAGTTTGGCCTGCTGGTTAACTGGGGGTGGGGTGGGGTGTTGTTTTGTTTTAAGGTTAAAGGGTAATTTTTTGTTAACATTAAGCTTGCTAGTACTTAAAGATGCTTATTAAAACAGGGGCCAACTGTACTATAAGGCAGGGGTAGCGCAACTTTCTAATCCTTCTAGCCACAAACTTTTGAGATGTGCATGGCCTACAGTCGATGATCTGCATTCAGCACCCCTCAATTTTTTTCTCCAGGAGTCGCACAAATATTCCCTGGGAGCCACAGTTTAGCCACGCTTGTTAAATCTGTACTGATTTATAATGTGGTACAATCTCTGTTCCGAGGAGTTTACTATCTGTTTCTGTGGAAGGGGAACAGGTACAGAGACACATTTAGACCTAACAAATTCTACATGTTTTATAAAAACATATGTGTTTGCCTACATGATTATGCTTTTTAAAAATATTTGAGTAAGACCATTGTCCTCATATATTCCTCATTCTGACTAAGTTAACTAGCTTATTTCTGATTAGCCCCCTGACAGAGGTGGGCTTTCAGAAGACACTTGAAGGAGAAAAGGGTAGGGGCTTTATGGAGAACTCAGTCTCTACTGTTTCCTAAATTCTCTGCAATACAAACATTTTAACAGAGAAATCTTTAACTATCCCTGACCTTGAGGGATGGCAGATCTGGGTCTGAACTTTATGACCAGCCTTTACTTCCTTGCCCCAGTACTAAACTCCCAATTCTGGGAAAATTTAGGTGAAGATGTGGAGCCAACTCTGGCTTTAGCACATCTTCTGTTCAGTGATTCCACCAGTGTGACCCTTCTGTCCTTATAGAAAGGCAGAGTTCTCATCAAATGCAAAGGGGTTTTGCTTACAAATGGAGGCAGTAGGATTGGGCTCTCTGTAACAGCAGAAAACTGCTATCAATCACAGCTTCCATTCATTTCACACAGTCGAGGCTTTTTAAAATAAAGGATTAAGTGTTTCTTTAAACCTAACAATGTGAAGGTCCATTTCAAAGAAGCTGGAAGATTATTCCAGCTGTTTGGGTCTGTGAGCCTAAAAAAACCTAAGCTTCCCATAGTCAATTTAGCTCCAGACCCTTTGAAATGAATAGACTGGTTTAAGCAAAGGGCAGAGTTGCAGTTAGCATTGGAAAAAGGGACACAGAATGAGACTGAAAACAAGTGGCAAATGATCATAAACCATAAAAATAACCTTCAGGAAACACCAGGCTGTAGTTACGTTCCTAACCACTGAACCTTTTCTGTTTTGTTTTGCTTACAGTTTTCCATCCTTTCTTAGGACTAATACTTGACAAATATACAGTGTGTTCTCCTCCCACTGTGGTTACACACCCATCTGAAAAGCAGAAGTGTCTCCCCTGGCATTGTTCTTACATTCTCCCAAGTTATCAGGAATAAAACAAAGAGTACAGCATGTTCCCGGCCGACTTGAGTACAGAACTTAAAAACATGTTTATGTGAAACCCGCAGAAGGCTGGGAGAGTTAGTCACCCAGCGTCATTCCCCTCCCCTCTGAGCCTGCTTGGAGAACTGCTTCAAAGTTTAAAGCCACAACACAGTGAACCCAGACTATGTCTCCAATTTGTCTTTCCTGGGACCCAACTCTTGTAATACATAGATCATTACAAAATGAAAAGCATCCATTCATGTTATTTGTTCAAAAAAAGAAATCCTGATACTCAGGGAATTCACTGGTTATTATATAAATGTTGTAAGCTTAGAAGCCTGGGCTGTATATCTGTCACCTTTGCACTTTAAAGGAAGATGCACCTGTTGTACCCAGGACATTTGCCTGATAGAAAGGATTTTTTTTCCATTCATCAGGGAAACTGGGAAAGTTTTCAGAGACCTAGAGGCAGGGTTTTGTGATCTTAAATGAGAACTGAAGTGTATATGATGCTTGGCTGCAGCATGGTAGGACCTGGGAGAATGTGGGAGGCTTGGCCTATAATGAGAGAAGTATCTAGTTGGTGTGTCTGCATTGCATCCTTGCCATATCCAGTGCTCTTACTCTACCCACTTGTTTCCAGTCCCACATGGTAAATGTGGAAAAGCATAAGTGAAGACACTCTCCAGCACACCAGAGACCATGGTTTTGAGGGAACAATGGGCAGACACCCCCCCAGGCAGCTTCACCAGTATGCGCTTTATGCAAGCAGGAACAGGTGGATGAAACATAATTAAGTGTCCCTCTGGGATACACTCAGGATGCTAAGTGACACTCAATGGGCATAACTACATGTGCAATTAACATGCATGAATAAATTCTGGGGCTTATTGCCCCAGAGTTCATTGCTTCCACGTGCTGCATCTTCACATGCATCTGGGACCACAGCACATTGAGCTGGGTTGGAGCAGCCCCAGCTGGAAGGGGGCCTGGGAGGTCAGCTTGCTATCCTGGGGCTGCTCACCTCAGCTAAACTTGCTGTGGAGGGACTGGCTGGGGTATGATGGTGCTTCAGCATGAGGCTAGCTAGCAAGTAGCCCCCACACTGAAGCACCCTCATTCCCCAGCCAGGTGGGGCAGTGCCTACCTGCACACTGCTGTGGAGTAAAAAACTCCACAGCAGGATAGTACTTGTACAAGCACTATCCTGCTGTAGAGTAAATTTGTTTACTTAAGCCTAATAGGGAAGCATGTGTAGATGCACAGCATTAACTGTGCAGCTAATTAGTCTACTGCACAGTAAACATCTCATGTAGATGTTCCCAATGTCACTCAATAATGACCCCTTCTGGGGTGATGAACTTCTAGCAGTATTAGTAGGTAGAGTCGTTAGCTCCTAAAAGGTGCTCCAGATCTTCCAGTGGTCAGAGGGATAGAGGAATTTTGGAGAGGACAAGATGATAAACAGGAAAATAAGATAAGCAAATGTATAGATGAACCAGCAATGTTTGGGAGCAGAATAACAAGGACAGGCAACTGGAGAAAACCCAAGGGTAGGGATAAAGGGGGTTGCAATTCTATTCCGAAGGTGGGGTATATCCAGAGATATAGCTTATGGTGGGAGCCTTGCATCATCACATCGTGGTGAAAGATATAAGGGCATATTTTTAATCAAGTATCAAGTTTTTAAGTTATAGCCTGCCACTAAAAAAAACCCATTCCAGCATTTGTCTTCACCTGCTTGGGTTGAGCAATGACTGTCGGTGTCAATAGGTACCCTCTGCTTCTGTTCAAAAGGGGAAAAAAAAAATAGTTTCCAAGGTTCATGAAATGTGTTAAGAAGAAATGGAAGGTTTAACCATATAAGTGAGAAGCAGCACAATTGCATCAGCACTTAAACTGAGAGAGCCATTTCTCAGCTCAGGGATTTAAAACAATTAGACCTGCTTTTGTAAAATTAAGCTCCCATTGTGCCACAGAAATACCATAGCAATGATAAGAGCACGTTGTGGAACATGAGTTGGCTTCCAGTCCATTAACATGGACAAAGATAGCTGCACCACTGGGCTGAGAGCAAGAGGATCAAGGATGAATAAGTGGAACATCATGAAGGGACGACAGAAAGGACACTTAACTGCAGGTGACGCTGTTTGACAGCAGGATCAGTAAAATGAATAATGGGTTAGTACTAAGGAAGCCAGAGGCAGTAAAAAACAATTGAGACCTGAACTGAACTTGACTGACTAATAGGGGGCACGTAGCAAACCAACGTCTTGATAGACCAGCTTTATCTTATAGATTGTGATGGCTCAGTAAAGGACCAGGAATGAACTAACATGGAAGATCAGAAGTAGAGTGAATTGTCCAATGTGGCCTATAGTTTGCACAATGCTAGACTTAATTCAAGTGGGTATATTAATACCCACTTCTAGAAAAATGGATATTAATATACTTAGACCTTATGTAGTATTTGAAAAATTCTATGCACTTCACACACATTCATTAAATGAGCATTCACATTTGTTAAACTTGCAAAAGTAATGTTTTAATCACTAGAATGCAACTTTCATTATAAGAAATGTATGCTGACAGGGTATTCTAAAAACAATTTACTGTTGTGTGAATCCCAGCCCTCACAGCCCAGACATCCTGTAGATGTGATCATGTGCTGCCCCCTTCTGTCCAAACACCTACTAACAAATAAAATGTCTAAAATAACAGAATTTTCCATACTTGCAGTTTCAAACAGGAGATTAAACACATTTATTTCTTTTTTTAAACAAATTGCCTTTTTTCAATTTCATAATACTCAAAGGCTATTAGGTAATGCATGGAAATAGACACAGCCTGCCCTTCAAAGGTGAAGGGTTATATAGGGCCAGATCCTAAAACAGCCTGTGGGCACCTAAAGTGTAGGTAAGGCAGAAATCATGCTCTGAAGTCTGAATGAGTGATCCACAAAAATGCCAACCATCTGGGGTACCTGAGAGTCTGTAGCTGCCTGAGATTTTACTATTAAATTGTTTAGACACCTTAAGTTCTGCTACTGCAGACGACCAAAGATTCCACCATCTTATCCAAACCACTCCTCTCACCACCAATCTCGTATCTGAAGCCATTTCTGAATTCACGAAATAAGTATTCCTTGTCCCTAAGTCTGCTGAGAACCCCAATACAATGGGCATGCTTAAAATGTGCCCAATACACACTAACAGAAATATTTCTTCACAGTCAGGGTGTCCAGACTATGGAAAAAGCTCCCTCCAGAGGTA